>NC_066892.1:10959196-11559196 GCF_022985175.1 Labeo rohita | reverse complement strand
ATTAATGTTAAACAGTTTTTCTGCTAAATATTATTGTGAAAACTGTAATACATTTTTTTAGGATTCTTTGATGAATAGAAGTTCAAAACAACTGCATTTATTTGAAATAGAATTTTTTTGTATAAATGCTGCTAATGCCCCTTTTGATGACCTGAATGCATCCTTGCTAAAAAAGTATTCATTTAATAAAGTGTATTCCTTTTTTCATATTAAAATTACAAAACTATATATTCAATCAATGCAACATTATCTAATGTTAACTCTATAGATGATCACATGGATCATGCTAGACTGTAAACTCACCTCGGCCTTCAAGTCTGAACGGATCCTCACCACACATCTCTTCACAGCCATCTGGAAGGTAAAGCTGATGACACCTTTGATCTTAAGCAGGGCTTCCTCACAAAGACTCCTCCGAGCCTAAACAGAAAGTAAGTGTCAAATTGTGCAGAACTAAATATCTGAACCTCCACACGCTCTGATTAAACCACTTCCATTACAAGCTGTTTGACTGTAGTTACCGAATCATCGAGCCCGTCGATCTGAAGCACCACCGTTTTGGCCCGTTTGTTCGTTGCACCCAGAAAAAACTGGGCTTTTCTTCGGCAAGAGGCGGCCGCTTCCGCCTGTTCGGCCTCCGCACTGCTGGAGTTCTGCAGGATCTCGTAGATCTCAGAGGCTAGCAGCTTGGTCTCGCCTGGCGACGTGCCCCTGGTGAAACACATCACAGATCACTGTAGGATTCACAACAAATTATAAATGAACAATAATGGCCACTGCTGATGAACAATGAAATAATTGAGCAAATATGCTCGTCTAGTCTTGTTAAAAGATCATGTATTGTACATTTCAGTACTTGTCGGAGCTGATATTTGAAAAGGTCATCACTCCAGCAGACAAGGGGACACGACATAGATCTGCACGGGGGAGAAAATCTGCCAGCATGAGAGCTGGAGAAAAGTCAGTCTGATGGAGCTTGAATCAACTAACCTTTAGCACATACAATATTGTGATTCATCTAGAGTCAGGCATTCCATATGGGTTAATATCACAAGTAAGCATAAATGCATATTGAACTTAACTAAATTAAGTTTGAAAATAAAGCAAAGCATCATAATAAGAAGAGACTAAATATACTGTTACTGTATTTTAATAATACTGTTTTGAAGACAATCAAATAAACTAATAAAAAATATATATATATATAGTATTTATTTATGTTTTAACATTATATCAGCAACAATGGCTATATCCATGGCAACATTAACAGTATCATTTCAATGCAAAATTTACAATAATATAACATTTTCTTAAGAAGCAATTACTATATACTATATATAAACATACAAGTAACAACAACAGTATTGATGAAAATCATATTGAATTTTTTCAACTTAATCAATGATAAAAATTCTATTCAGGAAGAAACCAGATTAAAAATGTCTTAGTATATATTCTGTGCAAAAATGCTGTCTAATATCATTTAAAAATGGACATTCAATAAACATTTGTTTTACACTTACAAAAGTCACAAACTGGTATCAATAAATATGAATAAGTGAGTCTTTAACTAAAAATAAAATGAAATAAAACCAAACTTTCTTGGGGATGTTGCCCAGTAGGCAAAAAGAAATTAGATATAAAATAACATACTAAACTCTGTTATGTCCGCCATCAAATTTAATAAAAGCATTTATAAGGACACAAAAAGAAGGCATTATAAAATAAACACTGGAAAATATATTAATAATATACAAAAAAAAATGTTAAAATAAAAATTATGATTAATGCCTAATTGTCAAACTGGTCTTCCCCTTTCAATAAATAAAGTAAAATAAAATAAAAGTTTTGGGGGGCGATGCCCATTAGGCAAGAAGAAATTAGATATAAAAACTAACTTTTTTTCCTTTTATACATTAATAGCCTTATTGTGATGCAAATTTTCTAAATACATCTATAAACCAGCCAGAAAATTGTCTAATTTTCTGAGTATTTAGGGTTTTTTTTTTTATTATTATTTTTTATATTACATTATAGATTTAAAAATAAAATAAAACAAAATGAAAAAAAAAAAAAAAAAAATTGGGGAGATGTTGTCCAGTAGACA
This sequence comes from Labeo rohita, assembly GCF_022985175.1. Taxonomy (NCBI): domain Eukaryota; kingdom Metazoa; phylum Chordata; class Actinopteri; order Cypriniformes; family Cyprinidae; genus Labeo; species Labeo rohita. The sequence goes on along the minus strand of NC_066892.1, from coordinate 11,557,089 downwards.
ATAAGAAATTATATATAATTTCTTTCTTTTTTTTATATATGTTAATAGCCTTATTGTGCTGTAAATTTTAAATACATCCATAAACCACCCAGGAAATTATCTAATCTTCAGAATAGTTAGTTTTTTGTTTGTTTGTTTTTTTATATTACATTAGATAAAAAAGTGCAAATAAAATAAAGACATAATTATGTCTTAAAAATGAATTTGTCAAACTGGTCTCTCTTCCCCTTTCAATAAATATGAATGAGTGAGTCTTGAACAAAAATAAAATAAAATAACAAAATAAAAAAATAAATAAAAAAATAAATAAAAAATACGTAATTGTCTTATGTTCATTTCTTGATTAGAGGCGATGGGCTCTGCTAAACATATGGTCACATGACAAATATCATGCACACATCTTAACTCATTCTCCCCCTATCTGATGGGGAAAAGGACTCATAAAACGAATCAAAAGTTACTAAGAATTTGAATACAGCCAATCAGCTATTTGGTCATTAACTATAGTCAAGTGACCTGTTCGTTTAATAAGGTTAAAAAAGACAACAGTTCATTGACATCAGCTTTTGAGGTCAGGCGTGACATCAGGATCTTGATATGCCCTACAGGCGCTAATGGGGGAGACGCAACGTTGCCATCACTCATGCAGAGTTACAGGAACGGACATCTGCTCGCTGGCATATCTGAGCTGCCAGACCTCCAAGCTTCCCATGTACACCTGAGGGAATGCTGACAGCATCTACATCCTCCGTCAAAACTAAGATGCATATCAACCTATGCGGCCAATAGCTAATATTAGTGAGAAAACACTGAACATTCATCAAAAAAACACTAAGCTGAGCATTAGCATAGCTTATTTTCAAGCTCTGCCGTGTCATCAGGGGTGATGAAGGATTCCTTCACTTCCCCAAGCCATAAAATTTCACAGACTGGGGCGATACACGACCTCTACCCAAAGTCGTGGTGCCGGAAATAGTGACGGGCAGCTTGTGGAACTGCAGGGCACTCCTTGATGGTGTCTGTGCTAACTGAAGTGACTGGTGAATCGAAGGGGGTGGGCAGGGAGTCGCCCTGAGAGAAGGATACGCTGCTCTCTGCCAACCATTGGCACTTCTGTCGGTGAGGCTCCATGTAAACAGAAGGCACTCGCCGTCTAAAAGCCTGCAGACTTTCGCACTCCAAATATGCCTGAACTGCGGCGAATATACACACATACGTGGATCCTTGATTCCTACGCCTCTATACTTAGCCATGGGGGTGTCAAAAACATACAGTTGTATGAATATTTAAAGAATCAGTTGGCATCTACAGTGCTGTTTGATCCTGAGATACATGTTTTCTAAAGCACAAAAAGAGAGCTCAACAATATATTTTTTTCCTGCAGTAAATTAAATCTGCATTGGCACTATTTGCTCCATCCTACCCACCCCCAAACCCCATAATCAAAATTATAAAAAAAATACAAAAATAAATAAAAAAAAATCATAAATATCACATAAAAAGTTTAATAATAATAGTAATAATAATAATAATACTTTTTACAAATATTATTAATATGAAAATAAAAAACTTTTATATATAATTTTATATTATTATTATCGCTGGTTTATTAATATTATAAATATACATTAATCACAGTCAATAAATACATATATAATACTACTTTATTATTAATGTTATATAACAAACTGTAAAAAAAAGTGTCATAAAAAGTTAATAATAATAACTTTATATATTTATAACTTTATGTAATAATAATAGAAAAATATAACATTTTTATATTATTATATAAAAAAATATTATAAATATTATTATTATTATTGGTTTATTGATATTATACATGTACATTAATCACAAATAAATAAACTAAACTACTTTATTATCAATGTTATTAATGTTATATAACAAACTCTTATTATTAAAATTGTCACAAAAAGAGATATAAAAAGATTTATATATATAAAACTCAAAAATGTAAATGTAAATTTTACATATATGTATGTATATGATGTACACATTGATGATGTTATATAACAACATATTTATGATGTTATATAACAACATATTGATGATGTTATAATAACATATTGATGATGTTATATAACAACATATTGATGATGTTATAACAAACTGTTATTAAATTTGTGTAAAAAGTCAAATGACAATATTTTTCAAATATTAATATTAAAGTATGTATGTATGTTTACTTTGATATATCAGAATTAATTCAGTAATATCAATTAATTAAGTAATAATTAATGATGTTATATAACAAACTTTTATTACATTTTTTATCATTTTATTGTATAAAATTAACTTTATTACCAAATCATTTTATACGTTTTTTTAATAAAACAGCAATAATGTAGCTATATGACATCTATAAATTAATAAACAATTTTGTTTATATAATTAGTTTCAACAAAATGTACATTAGCCAGCTAAAAAACATAATATTTTGTTATATTTACAATATAATTCAAAAGTTCAGTAATCTTTTAAAATAAGTCTCTTATGCCTACCAAGGTTGCATTTATTTATCCAAAAATGCAAATGAATTTTAATTTTGTTGTTCTAATATGCTGATTTGGTATGCAAGAAATATATTATAAAATAATAAAATAATATAATGTTATTATTATTATTATTAAATCTGTTTAATTATTTATTGCCTAAATTAATTATATTATATTTTGTATATTTATTTATCTAATTGTTTTGATATTATTATTAATAATAATAACAACAATAATAATTAAATAATAAATCAATAATAATAACTATTATTATTATTAATAATAATAATAATAATAATAACCATAATAATATTGATATCAAATTTTCAAAATCTATTAGTTTGAAACAACTATCTGATCAATATCAAATTATTATTGTTATTATCAAATTTAAAACATATCAATCAGTAATATCTGAAATGTTATTCATTTTATTAAATTTCATTATTATCAAATATAATAACAACTTGGAAATTGCTTTAAAAATTATTTTGTTAAATCTCTGATGAATAGAAAATTTAAACATTTCTTTGAAACACTAAAAATGTCTTTACTGTTACTTTTGTTACTGTTTAATGCATCTTTGCTAAATATAAGTATTAATTTCAGCAAAAAATAAAAAATAAATAAATTTGGCCCTAAACACTCTCACACCATCCTTACTGTCGAGCCCTGACTTCATTTTCCCTTTTTGTCAGGTAAATGTATAAGAAATATGAAAATATGAACTCCTCAGTGTCTATAGCGGTCTGATATTCTCTCTGGCGTCTTAGACTGACCTCTGCTGGACATTAACGCATGGCGAGCAAAACAAATGCAATCTCCATCAGGTTGCTTGACAGTTTGCATTACGCTTCAACAGCAAGCTTGCATCATCACTCCCATTTAGCTTCAAAACAGACAAATCTGCTTATGACAGGACGACCTTTCTCCTGCGTTAAAAATCTGCCCACCACACACATTCACTTCAACTAAAGCAGCAGGATGAGGTTTTCTGCGGGAAAGTGCAAAGCGAGCTCGTGTTGCCTTCATGTTTTGTGGCAGCGTGACGGGAGCGACTTACTTCTGCATGACGTTCTGCAGGCTCAGCATCATTCCCAGCTCGCCCTTCATCTTCTCCCTGTTGGCGCGGCATTCTGCCAGGTAGCGCACCGCCTGGAAGGACACAAAGCCATTAAGGGTCACGCAGGGCCATTACAGAGGCAAACCGCCAGGCACCGCTGTGATAACAAATCCGTTAACAGAACACCAAGAACTACTTGGGTCAGAGTTACTGTGTGTGTGTCTATGCGTGAAACAAAGTGTGTTATTTCAGTATTGTCCAAATGTCTCCACAGGTGTGATGTCCTTCTGAAAGAGGTCAAACAAAGTGATGTCCAAAACTTTGAGGGCACATTGAAATTCTAGGGTTCAAAATCTGGGATTAGAGTTTTAGGATTTAAAAACTTCAGGTTATGCACAATTTATTAGTCACTAATTAAATAAGTACATTTGTGACATTGGCCATATCAGCTACAGAATATCAGATGTTCTTGCATTCATTGAAGAACAAGATATTCTGGAACATTCTCAAATCATGCTGAGAACATGGATCATGGCCAGACGTCTCTGTCCATCTTTCTGTCCACACTTTTCTCTAGAAGTTAGGCTAAGCATTGTGACAATACTGGACAGCAGGTGGCGTTCATGGGAGTCATGTGATGTCATGTGATGTGTCTGTGGACAGCTGGATGAGCAATGAGTGATCTGATTGGTTGATATAAATGCTTTGATATCAAACAAATAAAATTATAATGAATGAATTATAAAATAAAAATGATACCTAAAATTGAATAACAATAATAAAAATTAAAATGTAAAATCATTATTAGCTACAAATAAAGCAGGTGGCAGTCATGTGACATGACTATGGACAGCTGGATGGGCTTTGCTTGATCTGATTTGTTGATATACATCCCTTGATATCAAAGAAAAGGTATGGGTTTAATAATAATAATAATAATAACAATAATAATAATAATGCTAATATTATTATTATTATTATTATTAAAACTCATACTTTATTTTACAAACTCATACTTAATTTTATTGATATTTATTTTTTTTAATAAGTTACTTTTATAATAATAATAATAATAACAAAATGCTATTATCAAATCTATGCTTAAAACAAATCAATAATATTTGAAATTATATTAATATTAAATATAATAACAACCTGGAAAACAAAGACGTCTGGAGGACTAATTCAGTAATTTCACATAATATAATAATAAATACTACGAATACAAATAATAAAATAATAATAATAATAATAATAATAATTTTACATATTACTTTTTATTATAATTTTTAATACTGCCCAGTATTGTCACAATGCTTAGCCTAACTATTATTATTATTATTATTATTATTATTAATTGTTGTTGTTACCAAATCCATTTGTTTGAAACAAATGTATTTCAATAATATTTGAAAACATAATATCATAATATCAAATATAAAACTTTAAAATGTTTGGAGGTATAACTCAATAATTTGACATTATTTAACAATAATAAAAAATATATTATTATAATTATTATTGTTGTTATTATTATTAGTGTTATTATTATCATCAAATCTATATATTGAAACAATTCAATAATATTTGAAAGTATATTATCATCAAATATAACAACAACCTGGAAAACTTAAATGTCTGGAGGTGTAATTCAATAATCTAACATTATACAATAATACTACTAATAAAAACTATTATTATTATTATTATTATTATTATTTGACAATGATTATTTATTATTTATTATTATTATTATTATTATTAAACTCATAATTTAATATATTTTCTTTGATATTGATTAGTTTCAAACAAATAGATTTGATATTATTATTATTAATAATAATAAAAATAATAAATGTTATTAACAATAATAATAATAATAATTAATTATTATTATTATTATTGGTATTATTATCAAATCTATTTGTTTGAAACAAATCAATATCAATAATATTTGAAATTATATTAATATCAAATATAATAACCTGGAAAAATGTAAAATAACGTAACTGTAATTCTATAATTTAATATATAATAGTAATAATAATAATAATAATAATAATTATTATTATTTTTATTATTATTATTATTATTATTGTTGTTGTTGTTGTTTTGCTTGAAACAAATCAATATCAATACTATTTGAAATATTAACCTATATCAAATATAATAACCTGGAAAACTTAAAAATATCTGAAGGTGTAATTCAATAATCTGACATTAGACTGGGGGAATTCTACAGTAGTAAATGCTGTCTATTATGCTTTATATTGGGATATCTAATTTGAAGTCGTAGCTGAAAACGCTTACAGTAAACTATAAATAAAACACCCACATGATTTCCCAGAAAAATGGAAAAACTGTAGCTTTCAAAACATACTGTTTGTTTGAGAATATCGACATATGAGTATTACAAAAAATGATCTTACTGGAACACTAACATCTGTTTCTGAGTTCATAAAAACTCCTAATTTGAACCTTTAATTACCACTATGCTAACAACGTAGTAAACATCTTGACTGCAAATGTCTCACAAACAAAATCTTACCAACAGCGCAGAGTAGACGACTTGTGGATTGGGGTGGTCAAAGAAGAGAATGAGGCCTGACAAGCAGCCTTGATCTTCAACAATAGCTCGCCTGTTGAGGGGGTCAGCAGCTAAGTCCCTCAGCTGATTCACCACAGCCAAGGCATCAGGCTCCCCGCTCATGGTGCTCCCACACCAAGGGCCATGCACATCAAATACACAGATCTGAGCTGAGGGGGAATAAAAAGAAACTTGCATTACATCTGATACCATGGAACATGCTGTCACTGACAGAAAGTATACCAAGAGCAGGTATAAACCGAATTACATAAATCTGATCATTTTAAATACACATTTTATAAAATTTGTGCAACTATATTATTTAAAAAAATAACACGAATCTGAGATTTACTGACTGACGTCACTCAGTCAATATACATTTAGATATTTCCACGTTGATTTACAGATGATCTCTATACACGTGGCTTATTATTGGCTTTCATAGTTAACTGAATGACCCATGATGGTCATGTCTGATTCACATAACACAACATAGCATTACGAGGCCTTTAAATGGGGCCTGTGCTAACCGGCTAACATTAACATGGCATCACAAGACAATGACAATCTGAGTTTTCATATTAGACATAAAACTGCACGTAAAAGCAAACACTTTCCGCTGATTTCTCATTCATATTTAACCTACAGACATCAAAACATGGATCTAAATCTCTTGCTATGAACAAAACAATGCCTGCACGCAGAAAGAGAAATGCAGAATCTATTTCTATTAGGACGCATATAAATATACACCTGTATAAAGCCAAATAATAGCAATAGATGTATAATCAATGGATTTGATTCTTATGTGCGTGGTATCTATCTTGTTAACCTTGTGTGTGTGTTGTGGCACTGTTGTCCACGCATAACCTTACAGCAAACACGCCCAGGACGGCTCCTCGCTTCAGATGATCCTGTCCAGTCAAAGGTTCAAACCGCCGACAAATGAACTGCTGATGGATACACAATTGGATGTAGCTCGTGTAATAACGACGACAGTAAATATGGTTAAAAGTCTCTATGACAGCTGTTCTGGTCAGGTATATTTGGCCATTATCTGCGGAGCTTTTAGCACCCTTTACAACACTTCCTGGATTTAGACTGACTGATTGGAGGATGAGGACTATGGCGTCATGCGTTCTTGACCAATCAGAAAGAGTTTTACTAAAAGAAAACGTTGATTTCTCATAATAGCCGTGATATGTGCAATATTAATGGGAATTGTTTCAAATCAGAACTAAAACTTACAAAAGAATTTGTTTATTTGCTTATTTATATTGTTTTTTATATATAGAGAGAGAAAGCATTAGAGTTAAGGAAGCAAGTAAAATTACTATTAATATATTTTATTTATATTGGGGCCTTATTAAAATATCTATTTACAGTACATGACAAAACGAATGGAATTGATATAGGCAGAACAGAAACATACGATTACAGAAACAATCGTATTTCTTCTTTAAAATGTAGACTAGCAGATAAATAATGTCTAGTTTTGATGACTGAGTTCTGGAAAAACAGGAGAAACGTGTATTACAATTTCTCGTGCATTTTTTTAGATACAGACAGTACAATACATAAAACAATAGAAGGGCGAAGCGATAAAAAAACAAAAAAACAAAACAGGTTTGATACTATTTTAGTCAGGTAAAGCTTTTAAATGATTTCCAAATAACCAATGTTTTTTAAAAAATCTACTTAGTATGAGTATTCAGTATTTTTTATTAGAATAATAACAAACAAAGATTACAGTACGCACAAAACATCCACATTTTTTCAATAATAAACGAGTTTAATAGTTAACAGAAGTAGTAATATAAAGTGAAAATTCTACTGGAAGTAAAATAGAGCACAAAAATAAAGATACAAAGTATATTAAGGAGGAATATTAAACATGGCACAAGTTCTAGATTATTTATTTATTTATTTTTAGCTTTTTTGTTAACAGACGCTAAAATTGTATTTAACTAACGTACAACTTCAGTTCTTGTTTGTCGATTTTGTATATTTACATTTATGGACAAAATTTTCCATTAAAGAAAAGAAGGTTTATACGTTTATACAAAAACTTTAAATTAAATAAATGCTTGTCATTAGCATATATCCCACAAAATATGATCTGTAACATACCAATCAGAGCATAAACATTATTCCAGGAAAACTGAACAAGAGGACACTCCCCAAAACAGACTGAATAATTTTATTTATGAGTATAAAATAAGTGAATAACATAAAACTGTCTTTTTTTTCTAACTGGCCATAATCAACCAAACCCCACTCGCTTATGAAATACAGCAAATCCTTTCCATGCATTCATTCCACTGCAAGCCTCGTGTATGTGAGTCATAACTCACTTATGATTGGCCAGCTGTTTTGTCAATCCACTATTCTAAACCAGTGGTTGACTCCGTACTCACAGGACCCACCCACTGTTGGAGTATTCTCAAAACCTATTGGCCAATACTGTTAAGTCCCGCCCTTCTTCCCAAACGCCTGCTCCCGCACTCTGGAAAAACACAGGTAACCGCTGGATAGCATTAGCGTAGCACACCAAAATCATACGAGAAGTCTGTTACACTGCAGGTTACACGGTAAGACACTGATATTTTCTTATAACGTCCTGTTAGAAATCGTTGCAACTTTTGTAAACAACTAAGAACATGTTTGCTACCACACTGAAACATTAACGCTAGGGTTCTATCGTCTTTAACCTTTGCTAAAGTTTGTAGACAGTTCACTGATCCTCTGTTTGCGGTATCTATTAGTGACAAACTCTGACTCATGTGCTTCACGTAGAAACTGGTAGAAAAAGGTTTGGTACCTCAGTGTTTTCTGGCAAATGTTAAAGTGTACATCACATTGAACAACGGCTAATTGCCACAGTAATTGTTTAGGAATAAGGGAGTGAGTGGAAACACGTTTGTACAAGATGCTCTTCTGCAAATATGGGAATGACTGACAGTTTACAGGGATCATAAGGTTTTTTATGTGGAAACTAAGGGTACTCTATAAAAGGATGGTAGATAAAAATATAAGTGTAAAGGTGATTCTTACTTTTTTTTTTTTTTTTTTGTTAGGTTTTGATGTGAACATGACCTAGCACAGATCCTTGATGATGAGACAGGTTTGTAAGTGAAGTTACAAGATGAGTGGAAATCACAGACGGATAGAAATGGACCTGGTAAGTTAATATACAGAATTATATGTACACATTATTAACTCAGTCTGTGATTGAAAGAAATATTGTCTTTATATCTCTTTTAGGCTGTAGGTTCAACAAAGTCTTATGGGTCATCCAGGAGTATTGTCAGAAGAATTGCCACAAATCTTCCCCTAGCGCCTTGCCCTCGTGTCCATTTTCAGGTAATACCTCAGTCTTTATTAATTCAAATGTCAAAACACATGGAGTATCTCAAACATCTATTTCAACAGACAGTTCAAATTATCTTTACTGACTATTCTGTGCACAATTGTATTTGGAGTGCCTGTTATGTTTTATTTTAGTATTTTCAGGTAGTCATTCATTTTCATTGCATTATTACCAGTGTTTTTCACCTTTATTGGATTTTTATGTTTTAAAGCCTTTAACGCCCTCCATCTTTGGCTTCTCGTTTTTCATTTCTCCCATATCATCATATTTCTGTCCTGTTCTGTTTTGATTCCATCAGTGTGCTGACCATAAACAATCATGAATCACGGGGCCAGGTTTCCGCTCACAATATCTAATCTAGCCTTTTCCTACCGCCTAACCTTTAAAATGAAAGTATGGTGACATTAAACCACCTTGAAACTTTTATTACTGTCTGTGTTTCTCTCTTCTCTGCCCTTCCTTCCAGCTGTCCTGTAAGTCAGGAACGCAGCATGTCTGCTTTAGGTCAGTTCTCTGGTTCGTTGTTGAAAATGCCAAAAGTTCTTATTTTTTAATAAAATACTGGTGTTAATATGGATTTCCTCTTGATAAATGTGCTGAAAGACATTGTAATGTTCTAATTGCTTTATTAATCGCTAGGCAGTGTTTAAACCGGTTTCCCTGGTGCTGTTTATTTTGCCGTGGCTGTGAAAACATTTGGCGCTTGTTCTGCTGTTGTCTTTCTGACATGATTTGAGTGCTTGAGTGTCTGTGAGGGTTTGTTTGTCGTCGTTGTTGTGCCCTGAGCAGGTGTTGTAATTATTAACTGTCCTTTAAACTGTCTTTGGGACGTGTAGCTTCATCCGTTCGCTGCAGGAGCGAGTTTCCTCAACAATTCAAATGGGCCAAATGGACTTGTGGCCACACTCGCTGATGTGGGCTGGATGGACAGAGAAGAGAATGATGGTGCTAGTAGAAATAGGTGAGAGTATTTTTAAATTGATTTAGAAAATATAAAATTGAATGTGATAATTATTATGTATGTATTATGTATGTTTTCTGAAGGTTTGAGGCGGATTCTGGGTTGTTTTTCCGTACTCAGCAGTGCAGGCCCCTGAGACGTCGACGGTCCTTACCTAGCTTGCACCAGGTTGAACCTGCGCCACAGAGTCAGACGGTCATCAATGATGAAGCCATTCAGAAAATCAGTGTTCTGGAGACTGAGCTGGCCAAACTCAGAGCGCAAATCGCACAGATTGTTCAAGCACAGGAACAAAGCGCCCAATCCACAGGTTAGCTGCAGTGCTACTTTAGTATTATTTGTATGTATGTTTTTAGTATTTTGAAGTAGCTTTCATTTTATTATTTGTAGTTTGCATTTTAATTTCTAGTTTAAAAAGGTCTTAAATCTATGAGAGCCTGTTTCAGCCACTGAATAAAAAAAATTAAAAAAGGTAATTGCGACTTTATCTCAATTTTTCTCGCAATTGTGAATTTACATCTTGCAATTTTATTACTTATATGACTAGTGATTTCTGTAATTCTATGACTAATGACTGACTTCAGAATGGCTAGACAAATTTGCAGTTTTGAGAAAGTCGCAATTCTTGCGAGATGGAAACTCACAACTCTTGACTTTTTTTTTTTTTTTTTTTTTTTTTTTTTTTTTTTTTTTTTGTCTGTTTTTGTTTACATCTCGCAATTGTGAATTTTCATCTCACAATTGTGACTTTTCTCAAAATTGCAAGTTCTGACTTTAACACGCAGTTGCGAGTTTATATCTCACAATTCAGGGAAAAAAAAGGTCAGAATTGTGAGTTTTTATATATACATCTTGCAATTCTGACTTTATTACTTACAATAGCGAGTTTATATCTTACAATTCACAGAAAAAAGTCAGAATTGCAATATAAACTCGCAGTTCTGAGAATATGTCAGTTTTTTTTTTTTCCCTCTCAAAATTAGACTTTATAACTCACAATTGCGAGTTTAGATCTCAATTCGGGAAAAAAGGTCAGAATTGTGAGTTTTTATATATACATCTTGCAATTCTGACTCTATTACTCAATTGCAATTGAGTTTATATCTCTCAATTTACAGAAAAAAGTCAGAGTTGCAAGATGTATATATAAAAACTCGCAATTTTTATCTTGCAATTCTGACTTTATTTCTTGTAATTGTGAATTTATATCACACAATTCTGAGGGAAAAAAAAGTCAGAATTGTGAGTATATATCTTCCAATTCTGACTTTATCTCATAGTTTGCAGAAAATGTCATGTTCTGATTTTATAACTTGCAATTGCGAGTTTATATCTTACAATTCTAAAGAAAAAAGTCTGAATTGTGAGTTTGTATTATGCAATTCTGAGAAAAAAACAGAATTGTGAGATTAAAGGTCACAGTAAGTCTAATTTCATAACTTCATGGCATTAAATGTTGCATGCATTGCCCAAAAAAAATTACCTTTACAAAACCTGTTATTTCTGTTCAGAAATTTATCATTTTAGTATTTGTTAGCCTCATTTCAGTTAACAAAAAAATTGTTTTAGTAAGTAGTTTGAATGTTTTTATTATATTTAAAACAACACTGTTGTTCTTTATGCCCCAAATATATACCAAGGTAATGTTAATGGTAAGCATGTACAACACATGCTTGCAAACTTATGTTTATGGCCTCAAAATTGCATTTTGTTTAAAAAAAAAAAAAAAAAATATATATATATATATAAATATATAAATATATAAATAAAAAAATAAATAAAATAGCACTCCATGCTTACAGTATAGAACATATTTTCCACCTCATTTCAAACACTAATGTTGTGGAGTAAAAACATGTTTTGTTGCACGCAGGTGTATAAACACTTTTCATTTCACGTGTTGCTTTTTCAAACACTGTTAACAGTGTTTCCTAATCTCAGAATGTAGAATCACAGGCTCACAAACGTAGCTGATTTGGAGAAAAAAATAAAACCCATGGAAAACCGAAAAACTGCAATTCACAAGCGCAATTTCAACCGTGGCTGTGGTACCGAACAGTTCGATATTATATTGAGAATTGTGGCAACCCTAGTTTTTACTAATTTAAAGTCGTAATTTTTGCATTGTTTCAGCTCCGGCGCCAGGTGGTCCCCCTGTACCCCAAGGTCCACCAATGGCTCCAGTTCCACCTCCGCCACCGCCTCCCCCCCACCACCACCTCCTCCTCCATGTCCCGCCCCTGGTATGCAGAGAAGCTATTCCGCCATTGACCTCATCCGAGAGCGACGTGGGAAAAAGGGAGGACAGAAAACGGTACTGGACTCAGCACCTAAAAAGCCAGAGCTTCCCAACATGTTGGACGTACTAAAAGACATGGGGAAAGTAAAGCTGCGCTCGGTTAAAAGGTAAACGTTATAGTGCTTTATCTGGACATCAATGGCATACAAAGCTCATCATAAACACTTACCAGTAGGGTTCTTTTTTTCTTTCCTTCTCAGTCATCAAGAAGACGCAAAACCAAAACCAGTTGAGCCCACAGACGCTGCAGCGTTAATCGCACAGGCCCTGAAACGCAAGTTCGCTCACCGCTACCGAAACAAAAGCGAATGTGATGGCAACTTTAACCTGCCAGCTCCTGAGAATAAGCCCCATGTAGAAACACAGCTGGTAAGAGAAATCACCTGAGAAAATGATCTCTGATGTATATTGTCTTGGTGTTGCAATAATTTGTGGCATTTCTTTTGCAGTTCGGACAGCATATGTTAAAATCAACTGGAAGGAGGAAACTCTGCTAAGATGGAGCTACTTATCTGAGCAGGTTAATGTAGTTAACCTGATGACTCGTAATTTGCAATAACCAGCTAACTTTTTGTTAGCCCTCAAAATGTTGTTAGTGTTCATTTAAGTGAACATTCAAATGCCAAACACTGCAACCAATCTGGTTTCACTATTTTGCACTTTGAAAGTTTCAACTCTATCAGTAAATCTTATATCACAGCCAGTTTCATCATTAATGCCAGTTACATGAGAAATGCTTTCTTTTCGTTGGGTTTTATATATGATTTTATATGTGGGTTTATTTGGATCTGTTGAAAGTCAACAGTGCAGGTATTCAACCTTGTTGGATTCCTCTCATTTGAAGGGCTAACGCTGAACGAAAACACCAAAGTGTATGGATTCTTTACAAGTAGTTTTATGTGTATTTTTAACACCTGTTTGCACAGAAGTTGTCTCTAAATCAAAGGTACAATTCGTAGTTGCTAGAAATCATTACTACTATTTTTAGGAACTTCAGGTGTTTCTGTCTTGTATATGGAAGCATGTTTCCACCAATGAACAACAAAAATAAAAAAGGTAATTGCAACTTTTTATCTCACAATTGCTTGTTTCAATCTTGCAATTCTGACTTTTATTCTTCACAATTGTGAGATATAAACTTGCAGTTATGAGTTATAATGTCCAATTCCGACAGAGAACAAAAGACTATTTTCTTCTAGTTTTTACTTGCAATTGAGAGTTTATAATGCAATCCAGATGGGGAAAAAAAATGCAAATACCTTTTTTTTTTTTTTATTATTATTCAGTGGTGGAAACAGGCTTCCATAGTCATGCGACCACTATAGCAATTATGAACCACACTTTTGTGATCATACATATGGCTTAGATGGTGCTGTCAGTAGTATTTAATGAGAGATAATTTAAAATCCTTTTTAGGTTGTAATTTATTATTTTGGAACATTTCCATGATATGGTTCTGGAAGTAATTTAGTTATTTAACCAGTTTAATAAATCACTTGAATAATGTAGTTTTGTTTGTCTCAAGCACATCAAGCTTGCTATCTCTTGTCAAGTGCCGTTTAATTAGAATTGTTTAACAGTGTTTGTACCTTTTAAAAGGTTTGTATTTTTGCACATGTAACTAAAGAAGTCAGTGCATTAGCATTATAGTACAGTACAGGATTTCTCATTTCAAAGATTTATACTGGATTCAATGGCCAGCACATATGAACAGTACCTCAGAATTGAAGGGAATCTCCTAACGGAGACGTATTTCTGGTTTTATTATAGATTGTGATAACTTATCTAAATGGGTTGATTATATTTCCCACTACAGAACTGTTTTGAATGGACTTTCATTTCTTGAATAAACCTAAAACTGTCAATCTGTCTTTTCATTTCTGTAATGAAGTGTCTTTTTCAGCATATTCCTCCCATAATTAAAGAATTACTGTTCACTTCCTGAATAAAAACTTCCTGGTAGTTTACTCGGCCCCATGTCATCCAAGATGTTTGTCTGTCTTTTTTCAGTCGAAAAGAAATGATCTCATCTAGCAAAACGAGTGATCATTTTTCAAAAAAAAATGCTCATCCCTCACACGTTACGGAATTACGTAAGCGGCTGACTAGGGCTGTGAATTGAGTAATTAAGGGTTATTATTGACTATTTATCCAGTAATCAGATTATTTTGTAGTAATAAAAACCGACCAATATGAACAAAAGCAAGTAATCATGCTTTTATTGAACAAAACTCTTAAAATACGTAACATTATAAACAATAGACCTAATGTGCATTACGCATTAGAACAAATTACTGCAGAGGGCCCCAACAGCCTGACCATTGATTTTACACTTTACTACACTATCTCATCCGTTTAATATTGACCATTGTTTAAATTCACTTAATCTTTAATATATTTCTTTATTATAGAAAAGCTACTGTTATTTCTTCAATATATAGACAACGTGTAAACTTTTTGTAAAAAGAGTTCCAATGTTTATTTTGAACTTGTGACGAATAGCTTATCGAGAAAGATAATGTAGCTAGAAATTTTTTTTTCTCTTTGTAAACATAACATAGAATATATAGGAAATGTATTTTACTGGCAAAATATTATATTCATGAATGTAAATTTTCTTCAACATTACCCAAATTACATCATTTTCTTTGTGACCTCAACTACCTAATTTTAACACTTAAAAACATTAACAACAAAACAGTGTCAAATTTGTGAAAATGTGTACTGATTTGATGATTATGTAATTTGAGCTACTACCTCTGTTCCTATTGGGGTTTTTTTTCCTTTATTGTCTTCCTGTTTTATTTTATTATATTGTCATCCATTATTGTGTTGATCTGTATCTGGGTTATGCGTGCAAGAAATAAAAAAATAAAAATAAAAAAGCCATAAAAAATGTTAAAAAAGGGATACAGCTCCGCCTGGAAACTAACAATGAAATTAATTATTCTACCTGTTAGATTGTGTTTTATTAAAGTCTACACCCACCCCAACCCTAAACTTAGCCCTTACTGTAATACCATTATTGTATTATATTGTATTATTGCTTACAAAGCGAACGTGCAAAGAAAGTCAAATACCCTTTATAAAAAAGATAAAACTACGTAGGACGATTTTGAAGTTGGAGGAGAAAATGAGGTGGAGTTTTTCCACTCTACCCTAATTTTTTGAACCGAAGTACACAGAGGAAGAACTAACTGCACTAAGACAAAGATTTGTGGTTAAAAAGTATTATATTATTTTATTTTTTAAATTAATTTTGCTAGATAAGACCCTTACTCATCTGCTGGGATTGTGTAGAGCCCTTTGAAGCTGCATTTAAACTGCAATTTGGACCTTCAGCCCATTGCCCACCACTATATGGAGAAAAATCCTGGGATGTTTTCCTCAAAAACCTTCATTTCTTTGCAAATGAAGAAAGACAGACAAACATCTCGAATGACATGGAAGTGAACTAATCGCTCAAGCTCATATAGAACAGCATAGTCTCGTGCCATCCAGTAGAGAAACATTTTGTGAAGTTTTATTCATCAAAAATGCAACTGCAACAAGTATGTATCAAAAGGTTATACGGCAAAGCCTTTACAAAATGGCTTGACACATAGGTCGTCTCCCCAAAATGGCTGTTACAACAAACTGTAAACAGTTTTTTTTTTCTTAAATCAACAGTCTTACAGCACTTACAACAAAAATACAAATCACCTAAAATAAAGCACCTCTTCTCTTTCAACATCAAGAGAAGCACAAAAAAAAACAACTGTCCATTCTGTACAGAATCCAAAACAATACACAAAAAATGGAATGTTCAATGTTAAAAATCAAATCATTAAACCTCCTCCATATATTAAAAAAAAAAAAATTCTCCACGACAAAAAGGCAAAGGGTCAGACAGTGCACTAAATGGACAATGTGATGGTTTTTAAAATGAAACGACAGCTGGTTTGGTCACTTAGCTTTGTGCATAGTTTTAAGGCATTGTGTACGACGAGAGTGGCTTCGAGACATTCTGAGAAGGACTTCTTATCTTTCTTTACAAAATACAGAGGGGAGAGAGAAAGAGAGGGGTGGTGGCTACCTACAAAAGGCACCTTTACTTCCTTGTTTCTCCCAAATGAGCAGGTCAGTGAAACCCTGAGCAAAATCCATGGAGAGTCCGCTACAAGATCCTTCTTCCATGGTCGAAAGGGTTCATCTCTGCCACCTTTCACGGAGCGACGATCCTTCAACGCGTTGTCTGAAATACAGGGGAGAGAAAGAGATGCAATGGAGCACAATGGCATTCGTATGGCATCTGATGCGTCACACCGACAGATTTCGTTGATAAGTCCGACAGATTTCGTTGATCATCAGCAGTAGGTTTTGAAAAAACAAACAAACAAAAAAAATGTACAAGTGGTTCTTCACATCTGTGCTTAAAAGGCAATAAATCACAGAACTAACATGATTCATTTAGAAAACAACATGTGTAAACAGTCTTCAGAGGCAGCAAAAGGACTGGGCTCTTCACATTTGTATTTTTTGTACACAAGGAGGAAGATTGATTTGCAGAAGCACTGGCACACACTCACATACACACACACGCGCGCTCGCACGCATTCGGTTTCACACGTTGTCTCTTGGTGCGGTTGTAAAAACCTCTCCTTTAAATACTCAAGGTGTTTCGAACGACTCTCAGAGCGATTCAAATGTTTCAAAATGGCACTTTTAAGCCATAGGAGGGGGTTCCTTCTTACCCCACATTCCCTTACAGTCTTTACTCAAAGCATCGGAGTTGAATTAGTAACGCCCGAAAGAAAAAAAACAAATAAGGTTAAATAAATACATCACAATAATTAAAAGAAAACATTGCAGCAGTAGCCAAATGAGGTATCTATGTATTGCTCTATGTCAAAGGGTAAATGAGCTTTTAAAATTAAATAAATTAAATCGATGAATGAACGAACGAACGAAAACAAAACGAATCATCAGTGGTTGGGTTGGAGATGGGTGGCGAGCAACTCAAATTAGGATGTTTGGCTGAGGGCAGCAGAGGTGTTCTGCGAGCGCTGGGTGTGTCATGACTCTTGGCTTCCCTGAGATAAGGCTCTGGAGCTGGGCTCTTCTGTGGCTCGGCCCGGCTCGGACTCCCCCTCCTCTGAGCTTCCCGACGCCTCGGGCTCCATGGCGCTCCAACTGGCCTTGTTCAGGCCCAAATGGCCGAGCATGGTCTGAGAGAGCCGCGTGTCTGAAAAACGCGCCCACTCGGCAAACAGAGGCTCCACCACGTAAGTCATGAAACCTGAAAGAGATTGACAAGCAGAGATCAGCAGGATCATATTTATATTGTAATAATATTTTTACTGTATTATTACTTACACATACACACATATATATATACATATATATATATATATATATATATATATATATATATATATATATATATATATATATATATATATATATATATATTTTGTACATTTCTGACCGTAAATATATCAAAACTTAATTTTTGATTTTTGGACAAGTTGGTACTTGACATTTGGACAAGTTTAAAGACGATTTTCTCAATATTTAGATTTTTTTTTGCACCATCAGAACATGGTCATTTGACTTGTTTGCTTTAAAAAAGAAAAAAGAAAAACTATTTAAACAAACTGCTAATCAAGACTCATTATCTGAAAACAAGTGATAATAATTTATTATTTTTATAGTAATAAAAATTTGATTGCAAGGCAATTTTTTAAATTATTAATAAAGAATTTTTTAATAAAAAAATAAAATCTTGATTAAAAAAAGAAAAAAAAATACATATACACACATATATATATATATATATATATATATATATATAAAATCAAGATTTTAAAATCTTTTTTTATTAAATAATAATAATAACAATAATTAAAATATTAATAATAAAAAATAATTTAATAAAAAAAATAATGAATAATTACTACCTAATTGTTATATTTTATACACATATACACACACACTATATATATATATATATATATATATATATATATATATATATATATATATATATATACACACACACACACACACACACACACACACCTATATCTTTCTCACTCTCCCTCTCTATCAAATTTTTATTATTATAAAAATATTATAAATATTATAAAAATAATTAAAATGTTATCACTTGTTTTCAGAGAATGTGTCTTGATTAGCAGTGTATTTCGTTCATTTAAATATTTTTCCTTTTTTCTTTTTTAAAGCAAACATCTCAAATTTATTATTTTATTTCTCAAAGTCAAATTTCGATGAGTTTACAAGTTTTCTAAAATGTTGTGTAATTATGTTTTATTATTTAATTAAATATGCACTCAATTGCATATCTTTTCTTGACACATTAAAGTTGAAGATTTTTACACAAGGGAATTTTATTGAATTTAATATTGCATTTCAAATGTTTCTCTCTTTTCTAATCAGAAAATACTGTCAACAACCAGAAAAAAACAAAATCATGTTTTAAGGAATAAAATGTTGTATAAATCAATAAATCAAATATATGAACAAACTCTTCTGTAAACTGTCAGAATATAGATAAAACTGGAAAATATAACATTTAAATGTGTATTTGGGATATTTTCTTTCTATTAATCTGGAAGTAGATGGAAACAAAATAACTTAAAATCTAAAACCTGACCACTGCCTGAAATAACCTGTAGTGTCTTGCCTTAAATCAGTATACACATAATATTATATATTACAGTGAGCTCATAAATGAGAATGTTCTGGTTCTTACCGATTTGAACACTGGCTATGGTGTTAGCTTCACTATCACACAGTGGACTGATTTCAAGTTTATGCTTCTTTTCAATGTCACCTAAATAAGACGATAACAACAAAGCACAGTGATTAGCTTTTGAACACAGTGAATTAAAAGCACATGATCATCCTGAGAACTTGCTACCTTGGTGGAAGAATTCCTCTGTGACCTTCTCACTCCACTGTTTGCTGAGCTCCCACGGTCTACATGGGTTACAGATATCTGCACACTTCAGGGCCATCTGGAACACACATGGATTTGTTTTTAAGTAACCAGAAGTGTCTGTCTTTATTTAAAAATTTGGCCTGCAGCCCCTTTCACTTAAAAACGAGACATCCTGGCTTCAAGTACAATAAAGTCAGCATTATAGTGACCAAAACAAAATTTTAAAAATTATAAAAATATATTTAGATAAATTATCTAAATTATATTTTTTTTTTTTAAAAAAAATAATTCAATAATAACACATAAATTTGTCTCTTATTTAAATGAAAGACACATTTTGCAATTATTACTATTATTGCTTGTTTCATTTATTTTTTTTTGTGTTCACTTAAATATTTTTCAAATGTTTTTTTTTTTGTTTCTCAAAGTCAAAGCTAGCATTTAATTTGTATGTAGAAGTATATTTAAAAAATGATTATTGAAATTAATATTAAATTGCAAATTCCCACCTGCAGAACGAAATGTCGATGAGAAGCGTTTCCTAAACACAAGTCGTTCTCGTCCAGATGCGTCCTGAACCGGGACAGGTACTCATTTTGTCGGCTGATATCAGTGGCCAGAATGAGTGATCCCAGCTGCCTCTCTATACTCAGACTGTTAGAGACACCAATTACAGTCAGCCAATCATAACAGAGGTCATTTACATAGAGTAGACAGTAGAAAAAATGCATTTTTTTACAAAAAGGGAAAAAGGAAAAAAAAAAAAAGATGACTAGTTTGTGTTGTAAGAAGTCTTTACTAATATTAACAAAAGGACTTCATAACTTGATTCTAAATTGAATTTAATAATTCAAAAATAAATGTATACAATTTATTTTAATGAGAAATATAATATTACATAATAGAGCTTTCAAATGATTATTTGCAATTAATCACATACAAAATAAAAGTTTAAGTCTGCCTAATAAATGTGTGTGTAATTATGCATATATAAATGCACACAAATTAATGTATATATTTAAGAAAAATACGTCATTTATATGCAAAATATTTTTATTTATAGATAATATGAATTATATAAAAATTATAATGAATATATACATTTTTAAATATTTTTTAAATATATACATGAACATGTTTGTATTTATATATACACATAATAATTACACACAGTACACACACATTTATTAGGCAGACTTAAACTTTTATTTTGTATGCGATTAATCACGATTAATCATTTGACACCCCTATTACATAATTCATTTTTATACATTGACATATAAACGAAAATATTAAAAACACACACACACATATATTAGTATTTATTTACGCAGAATTTTTATTGAATTTAATATAAAGTTCCAAATTTTGGATCTCTTTTTGTAACTCCATAAATCAGAAAAAAAAAAAAAAAAAAAAAAAAAAAAAAATTCACCATGTTTTTTATATTATTAAACGATTATAAAATTCATTTTTCAAAACAGGCTCATACTACATGAGAGACGAAATAAACTGAACAAAAGAAAAATGGTTAAGGTCATAAATTCCATAAATTTCCATTTTGTAAAAAAATTGTTAAAAATCACTTAGTTAAAAAATTATGATTATTTATATATTTTAATATAATTATCATTTGTAACACAATATGTTAATATACATTATAATATAAATATGTTAAGAATACTATAATCATGTTATTAAATATATTAAACTAATATTAATTTTGGTAACACTTAACAATATGGTGTCATTTGTTAACATTAGTTAATGTATTAACTTACATGAATGAACAATGAACAATACATCACAGTATTTATTCATTTTTGTTAGTTAATAAAAATACAGTTGTTCATTGTTAATTCATGTCAGTTCACAGCGCATTAACTAATGTTAACAAACACAACTGATTTTAATAAGCATTAGTAAATCCTGAAATAAACATTAAGATTAATAAATGCTGTAGAAATATTGTTCATTCTTAGTTTGTGTTAAATAATGCAGTTAACTAATGTTAACTAATGAACCTTATTATAAAGTGTTCCCATAATTTTTAATATTAATAATAATAATGGTATTAATATAATTTGATTTTGATGATTTTTCTTAAAGTCTTAAAGAGAGCTTTTTTGACGAAAAAGGAACAAAGACGTGTGGTGTAAGAAGACTTACTTAATATTAACAGAATGATACTAACCTGTCTTCCGCAGGAAGATGGGAAAAGAGTTCGGTCTCTCTGAGCAGACCCACTGCAGACCTCCAGTGATGGTTCTCCAGAACTGAGGTATTCTACACAGTGACACACACACGTCAGTGCTGATTGACTTTGACGTGTTTACAAATACAGCAATTTACTTAGAACATAAAGAGGATTGTGGAGCTAATGATGTGCTTAAATCCGACTGGATGGCGCTCTAACCCGGTACAAAGCTGCAAGGTAATGGTTGGTTTTGATGAGGAAAGGCTGGTTGACTCCAGGGTGGTCCAGATCGTGCGTGGCCGCGGCCAGCAACCCTAAGAGGATGTCGAATGATGTGAGGGACTGGGCGAGCTGTGAATACACACAAGTCTATAGGTAAGTCCACACGTAATCATTACAAATGAATTACTGTACATTTAATTCAGAGACAGTCACCTTGGGTTCTCTCAGGTAACAGTGCATGGCCTGGGTGACATCAGCAGCATGGACTGCATTATGGTAAGGGTTCTGATTGTGGTAGTCTTCTTGAACCAGAACTGAAAAGGACAACGATTAAAGTAATTCAACAAGATTAGTGCAGTCAGTATATTAGAGCAGAAGCTAATTGCTTAAATTGATGATGACAATAATCAAGAACTAATTTCATTATCAGTTAGCTGGAACACGTGCACGGTGGCACGCAGAACCTCCATAAGAGATGTTTACAGTATTGAAAATACATTTTTATTATAATAAATATTTTTTTTATAATAATAAAAAAGTATAAAAAGTATAAATTATGGAGGTCACATACCAACTCAAATTTGTGCAAAGTATAGAAGCACTTTAGATGCATAATTATTTTAATGTTTGATGATTAATGTAGTTCAGATATTCATCGCAACTTTTTACATTTTATTGATGTTCATGATGAAAATTATACCTCTTGTAAGTGTTATAAATTCATAACAATGTACAAGAAATGATTACAAGAAACAAGAATTTGCAAGAAATAATAAATAAGAAAAAGCTAGTATAACACAAAAATTACTAATAACAATTCTTAAATATTATAATATATTTTGTCATATATATATATATATATATATATATATATATTTTTTTTTTTTTTTTTTTTTTTAAATAAATATAATGTATTTAAATATAAATGTTTAATTTTTTTGTTTAACTTTTAATGGACGCTTAAAATTAATGAAAAGCTAAAATTACCCTAAAAGCAAGCCAATAAATAATAACAAAAATTAAATAAATAAATAATTAAATAAATAATAATAATAATAATCATAACAATAACCAAAAGTATACCACAAAAACTACTAATAACAATTATTAAATATTATATATTATGATTTTTTACTACTACTACTAATAATAATAATAATAACAATAACACATATTTTAAATACATATCATATCTTAATATATTTAAATATGAATGTTTAATAACATTTTTCTTAAACATTCAGTTGAGGTTTGAAATGAATGAAATTTGACTGAAATGTTACACAAGTAACAAGAAATAATAAGAAAAAGCTAAAATTACTCTAAAAGCAAGCTGATAAATAATAAAAATGATGATAATAACAACAACAACAACAACAACAACATCATTTAGTATATATATATATATATATATATATATATATATATATATATATATATATATATATATATATATATATATATATATATATATACATACACATACATACATACATACATACATACATACATACACACACTACTAATAACAATTATTAAATATTATAATAATATTAGTACATCTTGACTTTTTAACTTTTTAATTTTGAAAAATAAATAAAAAATAACTAATTTATATAGTTTTAAATAAACATAATATATTCATATATTTAAATAAAAACATTTTTTTTGTTGTTTTTTTTTTACATTCAATTGAATGAAATTTGACTAATAAAACTGCCTTTAAAATAATATTACTAAAAGAAAAAGAATCGTAGTTAATTCCAGCCATAAACATGAAAAACACTTACCTAAAAATCGACGCACTTTAACCATGTCTAACTGGAAGAGCTCGATGAGGCCATACTGGTTCAGCAAATGAAATGTCAAGAAGACAAGACTGTTTCCTTCAAAACAACAAGGAATATAAGAGGAATAATGAAAGTGCACCTCCACTACTCAACCAGCAGGTGGCAGTGTTGACCATAACTACATGTGGAGTGACTATATATACAATATGGCTTGCTATATCATAAGAAAAGCACAGCAAATCTCACACATACATAAATATGAAGATTCTTCAGAATCCAAATATTTACCATTTGTAAGTCTGTCAAAGAGGAATATATCAAAATTCCAGCTTCCAACCTTTTCAAGCATACACTGTGAGAAAAATTACAGTGAGAACAGATGAAAAAAAAAAATCAATAACTGATTTTGAAACCATACAAGTACAGAATATTCAACGTAAACCGAAACAAATCGTATGTTTGCGGTCCCACACCTTGGCCTGACCGCAGTAGTCCTCGTCCAGGATGTGGAGTGGGTTGAGGTGTGGCGCTCCTCGCAGCAGACGGGACGAAAGCAGGTGTCGCTGGAAACTAAAGAGCCTCCGGATTCTCCGAGCTGGAATCGACCCTGCTGACTCAGCACGGGCTGTACACAAACACACACACGAGAAAGAGGACATGGAAATTCCATGATGCAGAATGTCAGAGAAAATTTGTATCCTAATAAATAAGCTGAAATTGCTTTCAGATTTCAAGCTTTTAGTGTCTTGAGCTTTCGTTCTTGTCCAAATCCACCCCCAGCCCCACTGACTGGAACCCCTGCTGTTTAAAACTTTGGTTGCTATCGTTTGCAATTGTGCTGCTCAGGCAGCCTACACAAGACCAGTCCAAAGAGAGTCTTTAAAATGGTTTCATTTCACCACAACAAAAGAGCAATAAATCTTTTCATGTGCTAAATGTACAGCTGAAGCCTGAAGACAGAATCTGATGAATTATTTGACCAAAATAAGAGGGATCATACAAAACACGTTATTTTTTATTTAGTACTGACCTGAATAAGATATTTCACATAAAAGACATTTACATATAGTCCACAAGAGAAAATAAGAGTTGAATTTTTAAAAATGACCCTGTTCAAAAGTTTACATACACTTGATTCTTAATATAGTGTTGTTACCTGAATGATCCACAGATGTGTTTTTTTGTTTTGTGATAGTTGTTCATGAGTCCCTTGTTTGTCCTAAACTGTTAAACTGCCTGCTGTTCTTCAAAAAAAAAATCTTTTAGGTCACACAGCATTTTTGTGTGTTTGAACCCATTCCAACAATGACTATGATTTTGAGATCCATCTTTTCACACTGACAACATCTGAGGGACTCATATGCAACTACTACAGAAAGTTCAAACACTCACTGATGCTCCAGAAGGAAAAACAATGCATAAAGTGCCAGGGGTGAAAAGTTTTGAACAGTCAAAGTGTGTACTTTTTTTATTTTGCCTAAACATTTTTTTTTATTTAATACTGCCCTTAAGAAGCTTCAGAAGATACTTACATGTTCCCCAGAAGAAAAAATCAGTTACACTTACCCTGATCTTCAAATTCAAAAGTTTTCACCCCCTGGCTTTTAATGCATCGTATTTCCTTCTGGAGCATCAGTGAGTGTTTGAACCTTCTGTATTAGTTGCATATGAGTCCCTCAGCTGTCCTCAGTGTGAAAAGATGGATCTCAAAATCATGCAGTTATTGTTGGAAAGGGTTCATATACACAAAAATGCTGAAAAAACACAGAATTTGTGGGACCTGGACTTTTCTGGATTTTTTTTGAAAGATTTTTCTGAAGAACAGCTTGCAGTTTAACTGTTCAGGACAAACAAGGGACTCATGAACAATCAAGTGTTAATCAAGTGTATGTAAACTTTTGAACAGGGCCATTTTTACAAATTTAACTATTATTTTCTCTGGACTACATGTAAACGTCTTTTATGTGAAATATCTTATTCAGGTCAGTAGTAAATTAAAAATAACATGCATTTTGTATGATCCCTTTTATTTTGGTAAAATAATTAACATTTTGGAGATTCTGCAGGGTGTATGCAAACTTTTGACTTCAACTGTACGTACACTGAATTCAGCTTGCCCACACTGATAGACAGAGGGACTATGAGAATTGGTGAAAATGTTTTAAAATAATTAGGCTAGAATATATTAACAGGATAAGAAATAAAACGGTGAACGAAAAGCACTACTTAAAGGGATAGCCCATCCAAAAATGAAAATTCTGTCATTAATTACTCACCCTCATGTCGTTCCAAACCTGTAAGACCTTCGTTCGTCTTTGGAACACAAATTAAGATTAAGGTTTTAATGAAATCCGAGAGCTTTCTGACCCTGCATATACAGCAACACAACTGACACGTTAAAGGCCTAGAAAAGTAGTAAGAAGGTAAGAAAGCTCTTGGATTTCATCAAAAATATCTTAGATTTTGTTCCAAAGATAAACAAAGGTCTTACAGGTCTGGAACGACATGAGGGTGAGTAATTAATAACAGAATTTCCATTTTTGGGTGAACTATTCCTTTAAACGTATTCAACACCCATGGAGAAAATGACTTCCCTGTTGCACCACACAGAGATAGGAATGCGTGCGAGCTCTGAATTGGGTACTTACAGTGCAAAGTGCGGAAATCGACGCCCAGGTACGGGTGCGAGCCTCTTCGTTCAGGTTCAAAGCCTACCTGACTTCTCACTCTCACATCTCCTAGAAGGCATCAACACACAAGTCCTCAAGAGATTTGTTAGCACACGCAACATTCAGCAGGTTACAGGCCTGGATACAGGGGGGGCAGAGAGACAGACATATACACACACACCGCCGATGGATGGGGAAAAGGGGAGGACAGGGAACAGACCATGCACGGCCATGCCAGAGGGACTTATGCATTAGTATTCAGACGGCTAGGAGCAAAGGAGGACGCATGGAAGAAAGACAAGCTTGTGCTTCAGCCCAGGACAGAATGGAGAGGAAATCAGAGGGACTTCAACGAGGCTGGCCAAAGCTCTAAAGTCACATCTGTTAAAAAGTCATTCAATAGGCCTTTTCATCAAACTCTGGCTGTGTGTGTGTGTATTTGCATGGAGAGGGAAGAAGGAGGGGGGACGCGTAAACTTTTACTGAGTAATGGCAGCCTCCAACATGTCAGTCACTACTGATTGGAGTTCATGTGCAGTAAAAAAGTAGTCAACGTGTAAATAAGTCAATAAACAAATAATAAAACAGCCTCCCACCAGTATATTTACTTACTTGAAAACAGCTGTTTGAATATTACACAAGCTCCTATCAAAATACCAAAACTGTGAATTACAATTACATAAAAAACACGATTCAAATGAATCAAAAAAGACAAACATGAGTTTTAAAACGAAACACAACAACAAAAAAGCAATCACAGAGTCGGAACGACCGTACAAGAGTGTAGCACAATGTCAACGCATGCAACAGACAAATAAGACCAAAAAAAAAAAAAAAAAAACAAAAACACAAAACAGACGGAAGCTATTCGGACATGCAGAAGAAAAAGCCGCGGAGCTCGAGGAAGCAAGACCACATCCAAATTATGGAACCAAAAGTGCGCTCTCGTCTTCTGTTTTGCCGTCAAACCTCTCATATGCAACCAGAACTCATCTCCTGACCCACAAGTAGTATTAGAAGACATTTTAACGTGAGAAATGCCACTGATTAGACTGTGCCCACTGACGCAGGTCTTTAAGGAGGAATGGTGTGGAAAAGTTATTAAAGGGGAAAAGGCCGTGAAAGCGAGTGAGCGGGTTTGTCTCTCCTGGTGAGATGTGTTGGTTCATACCTGGTGTAAACACGAATGAGGGTTTGATTGTTTTGTTTGTCACAGCTTAAAAACAAAACAAAAAAAGAAATTACGATCAAATATTAGGGTTAGCTTCACTAGGTTTTTGGCTACATGCTTGAGGAGGAGGTGATGTTACTGAACGTCTAGAGACTCAGTTATTGATTTGAGTTGTTATGATGTTCTAGCAGATTGCTAAATCATGGTACAGTGACAGAAAGCAAAGCAGTCAGTGTGATTCTGATGTGATGAACTAGTCTGACTGTAAATGCCCAAAAGTTCACCCAAAAATGAAAATTCGGTCATTAACTTGCGTGAACATGAGTCGAAGACTTGACTTGAAGAAATTGTTGAATAAAGTTGTTATTTTGTCTATGGGAAAAGTATTTCCGTAGCTTCATAAAATTAAGGTTTAGTCACTGATGTCACATGGACTATTTTGACGATGTCCTTACTGCCTTTCAGGGCCTTGAATGTTAGTTGCATTGCTGTCTATACAGTGTCAGAAAGCTCTCAGATTTCATAAAAAAAAATATCTTAATTTGTGTTCCAAAGATGAACGAAGGTCTTACAGGTTTGGAACGACATGAGGGTGAGTAATTAATGACAGAATTTTCATTTTTGGGGGAACTATCCCTTTAATGAACATGTGGAATCACCACATTCTTAGGACATTGTTGTGTAAAATCTCTGACAGCACAGATCATGGGCCTCATGTATAAAATTTACGTAGGTTTCACCCCAAACGCATTCGAAATGCACAAATACTGAAATTCTGCCCAATATGATATTCTGAGAATTATTTTCACATTATGGCTCATGCACGGCTAACAAGTCTATACAATATTTTTAAAAAAACAAGTAAAAAAAACACTCTAGAAATGATTGTTATATGCACATGGCCGTACATCTCCGACTTGCCAAGTGCTCTCAAAGGGTTGCATTTTTGCCATAAACTATGGAGTGCAATAATGCCCGCCAACGTTTTTTCCCCATTCATTTTTCCCATAAGGATTTTCAAAAAGTCTTTGTTAAAAGCCATGTACCAAGCCAACTAGCTGCAACATTAAAAACGGGCTTGAAGGGATAGTTCATCCAAAAATAAAGAAATTTCCCTATGATTTATTCACCCTTAAGCCATCCTAGGTGTATATGACTTTCTTCGTTCAGATGAATACAATCGGAGTTATGTTAAAAAATTTCCTGGCTCTTCCAAGCTTTATGAAAGCAGTGAATGGGTGTTGAGATTTGTGACCCTGGACCACAAAACCAATCATAAAAAGTCAATTTTTTAAAACTGAGTTTTATACAAGCTGAATAAAAATAAGCTTTCCATTGGTGTATGTATGGTTTGTTAAGATATGTATGGTTTGTTAAGTACAATATTTGGCTGAAATACAACTACTTGAAAATCTGGAATATGAGGGAAAAAAAAAAATCTAAATATTGAGAAAATCGCCTTTAAAGTTGTCCAAATTAAGTTCTTAGCAATGCCTACTACTAATCAAAAATTAACTTTTGATACATTTACAGTAGGAAATTTACAAAATATCTTAATGGAACACGATCTTTACTTAATATCCTGATTTTTGGCATAAAAGAAAAATCAATAATTTTGACCCATACAATGTATTGTTGGCTACTTATGACTGATTTTATGGTCCAGGGTCACATTTTGTAGTCCAATAAGTTTTGTTCACACCAATAGAAAACCAGTCTCCTCTCGGCTTATATCAAAATCCTCAAACCGTTTTTTTTTTTTTTTATAACACATCCTCATTTTGTACTTCTAATTTGTGACCAGTGTTTTGTTTTGCTCTCTCCACTACACTTCCGCATTCATCACTTTTCACCGGCGCTTATACAACTCCTATGTCATCCGCTGGAACGCCACTCTCTCATGAACGCACTTGTGACAGTTGGTTAGAGATTTAAGCTTACAAAGCTTTAAATATGGATATTTTTCTTACACAAATGCATCGATTAGCTTCATAAGGTCTTTGTTAACCCTCAGGAGCCTTTTTATGATGGATGGATGCACTTTATTGGACTTCAAAATCTCAACACCCATTCACTGCCATTATAAAGCTTGTAAGGGACAGGTCATTTTTTTTACAATAACCCTGATTGTATTCGTCTGAAAGAAGAAAGTCATATACACCAAGCATGGCTTGAGGGTGAATAAATCGTGCTAATTTTCATTTTTGGGTGAACTATTCCTTTAAATGAGGAGAAACAACTACAATCCCATGAAGCATTGTGAATGACATAAATTAAAATTACTAGTGACATTTAAAGCTATTCATTTAAAATTGTTAATTATATTTTTTTCAGAACACATGGATTCCCTACAAGCTTTTTTGGCATGATCTGCTGGTCATAACTCTCTGATTGGTGGAATTTTCTGCACAGCATCATGGGTAATGTAGTCTTTCACCGTGAATTCCACTGGTTTACAATTATTTTTGAAATGAATTGAAATAATGCAATGACTTCAATAAAAGAACATATCACCGATTAATAATAAAGGCTTTCAACAAGTCTGTCTCAGGTTTATAAATGTAAAAAATATGTTTTTACTTTTAAACCAGCTGTTGCACTTTATTACTATCCGTTTAAATTACAAAAATAAAAACTAAAAAATACCCAACAGCAGGTGATAATTATCCAATAATGGCTAATATCTATAAATAAAAACTACTAATTAACATTAAAAATACTGATTTTAGCATATAGATGCCAAAACCTGCACAAAGTTCACTTTACAAATCCCAGTTAGCACAAAAACGTGTGTAAAATAAATGTTTTATTGCATTTTGCCATCCATACACGTGACACTGTTGTGTCTCACAATACTAAAAAACTAGAATAAAAATGATACAGGCTGTAAATTTAACGTGTGGTGATAAGAGAGATGATGAACTGCAATAAAACTTCTTTTAATCACCATCTCAACTTTAGTTTTCCCATAAAATGCATACTTAGAAACAAGATCAATTTACCCCTGAAATCAAAAATTCTTAACACGAACAATGACTAAGCATAAACCTAAGCTGGTTTCTAAATTAATCCAACATGGAACTATGTAAGCGCTCTTCGATGTGCATTTTGTTCATACGCAACGTTTAAACATCAGGCCGTGTCAGATCTTTTAGTGCTGTCCTATGAAGTCAAAAGGCGAACAGATAAAACTCTTGGAGGTCCCTGGGGTCAGCAATCAGGCCGAGTCGGGGCTTGATAAGTATTAAATCAAAGGAAAATTCAGGGAAACGCTAAGCAATTCCCAGCTGAGGAATGACTTAAGCTGTGGATGTAATGAAGAGATTATCAGAGGCTTTTTGACTGATGGTTGAGGCTCTCCATCCTCTCTGTTACACAATCTGTGTTATAATGTGCTGCGCTCGGTAACTTCCAGTGCAGAGCGGTACATCTACCCTGTGTCTGAATTTGTTTACAGGTTGAGTGTGTGTGAGTGTGTGTGCGTGCATTAGGCAGGGAAGATGATGCTTACCTAGCATGCGAATATACAGAGCGGTTTGATCAGAGCTGTCATAGGAGATTGCTCCGCGTCTCTGCGGGGGAAGAGATGCAGACGAACGTCAGTATTTGCATTTACTCAAACACGCGGGAAAAACTCATATACAAGCCAAATGCTCAGCAGTGGATATTCAAATAAGGCTCAAACAACACCACCACATCGACTTCAAGAAAGAATATCAGCTCATAATGGTTCTGTATTGCATATTTTCTTTTAGAAACCTGTCAGATTTTGTTCTGTTTGGAAGCTTCTGATGAAAACCAATAATTGTAAATATGCTTTAGTATTAAACATTACTAAACAGAGTCAATGGGATTTTAAAAGGGAAAAGGCGAATAGAGATGTCTTTCAAGCACACATATAAACCTAAATCCAAAGAAGAACGAATAATCCTGAAAACAACTTGCAAGAAGAGAAAGCTTTCGATGAAGTACCTTGGAGTACAACTCAAAAATATAATGATAAATAGTAATCATTCATCATTTAATTCTGAAATATTTATATGCTATTAAACACACTTAGGATTAATTAACATCTGTAATTATGCTATTGAATACACTTGGGAACACAGAGATATCAAGTCTGTTTGATATCAATGATCTGATAATTTTATATTTATATTATTTTATAAAATCCTAAAAAATAATTTATATTAAAACACTATTATTTTTTTAAATAAAAAAAAAGCATTAATTAAATGTAATCACTTAAAATAAGAAATAACCAATGCAACATTAAGTACAGTATAAAAAAAAACATAAAACCAGCATTAATTAATATCTATAAATATGCTATTGAACACACATTGGAATGCAGAGATATCAAGTCTGTCAGATATCAATAGTATGATAATTATATTATATTTATATTATTAAAAAAAAAGGATAAATGACTGATATTAAAATACTATTATTTTGTTTAAATAAAAACAAACAAATTAAATTCACATAAAATAAAAAATACCCATTGCAATATTAAAAAGTACAGTATGAAAAATACATAATATCATGGTATAACAAAGTGCCATAACACCAGCATTAATTAATATCTATAAATGTGCTATTGAACAATTAATAGATAAGAAATGGGAAGGCAGCGATATCAAGTCTGTCAGATATCAATAACATGAAAATGATTTCATATTTATATTATTTAAAAAAAAAAAAAAAAAAAAAACTGATAAATGACTGATATTAAAATACTGTATTTTGGTTAAATAAATAAAAAGCACATATTAAATTAAATCACTTAAAATAAAGAAAAACCCATCACATTAAAAAATGCAGTATGAAAAACACATAATATCACCAACATTAATTAATATCTATAAATATGCATTAGTAATGCACAAATATTAAAAATCTGGCCGATATGGCTAATCCAATAATTATCTTATTTTTCTACTGTAAAAATTGATAAATGGCAGATACTACAATACAGTATTATTTGTCTAAAATAAAAACAGCATAAATTAATGCTAATAAAAAAAAAACATAATAAAATCCTGATAAATTACAGATATTAAAATACTGCATTATTTTGTTTAAATAAATAAAAAATAACAGCATAAATTCAATTCAATTGCTTAAAATAAGGAATACATATCACATTAAAAAAAGCACAACATTGAAAAATACATAATATCATGGAATAACAAAATGCCATAACACGAACCATTAATATAGCACCATTAATTAATATCTATAAATATGCTCAAACATATTTAGGCATGTATAGATATTAAAAGTCAATTATTTAGTTAAATAATTATTTTATATTTACATTACTCAAAAACTGAAAATTGTCAGATATGAAAACACTGTACTATTTTATCTAAAAAAATTTAAATAAACAGTAGAAATTTAATTTAATAATTTAAAAAGTGAATATGTATCACAACATTAACATAGCATGAAAAAATAGATATTCATTTTGAGATTTTCTAATATTTTACAAACCATGCACAACTAAAAATCTAATACATTAATAATGCATCCTTAAACACACAAAATAAATAAAAAAAAATTGAAGTATTTTTATTTTTTAATTAATTTTCACTAAAGTGATCATGCAAAGAAAAGAGTGCGTAACTATATCTATATAGTCCTATATCTCTAAATACCTCTTACTTGAGTTACTTGCCAATCTTTGACTGAAAAACTCAATCCCGCTACAATCATGTGAGAGAAACGCACATGCTGAAGGGCTGAACGTGAGCTCAACTCTGTTAGCAGCCCAGCCTCCAGTGCACACACACTCACATTGCAATTTCCCAGCAGCAGGAGGAAGCTGAAGCGGAGAAGCCTGCTTCACTGAATTAAACCTGCATCATCTGTCCAGTGTAATCTGCTCTCCTGTCCATTACGCTTCAACACTGGGCCATTCAGAGATTAATTCAAGAACAGACACTTGCACCGCTGCTCATTATGCAGACGCCAGTGTGATTGGCCGTCCCAGAACGGTGGGCGGAGCTTTCTATGACCGCAGCACTCGAAAGAGGCCTTTGTGTGCCGAACACATAGTTTCCGTACTCGTTGTTTCTTAAAGGTAGCAAAAGCTTATTTTTTAAGATGTTACAGACTGCTAGCACAAAACACAAGTAGGGGACAGCATAAGGACTATGTAAGAGGACTTGCTGAACACATCCACCTTTCGCTGTCGTATTTTCTTTGTTTCTGGCAAGTACTCATCTATGTGAACTCAAAAAAAAAAAAAAAAACACAAGGGGATCCTTTGGAGGAGATGATGAGGAGAAAGGGCTGTGAAACCACAAGACCTGGCACGTCTTGTGCCGTCACAGACCCAAAAAGAAGCTGTACATACGCAGACAAAGACAGGCACTTGAGCGCAGCTTTTAGATGGCTGGTCAGGGTGTCCCCAGATGGCATACAATTCAGTCTCTGACGTCAATGGACTGAACCAATTTGCATACTTGATTTTTATCCATTAACAGCCCTCTCGCGCCTCGAGCCTCTGCCCAATAAAACTGCAAAAGCACAAAACTAGGGCTGTTGCTAAAGATGGGCGATACTAGCCAAAGAACATCTCAGCCTTGTGACAATATCTCAGCATTTGTGTTCTGGTTTTCCGTCAAATTTTTCCATACAGCAAATGTTGCCACAGTTAATGCAAGTAAAAAAAAAAAAAAAAAAAAAAAAAAAAAAAAATTAACAAGGTCTTAATAAAAATATTAATAATATAAAAAAAATAAAAAATAAAATATATATATATTATAAAAATTTATATATATAAAATTAGCATTTTATATTTATGTATATATATATATATATATAAATAAAATGCAAATTATATACAGTATTAATGCAAATTAATATAATTTTTTATTACACCTTTATTTGTTATATATATACATATATATATATATATATATATATAAATAAATGTACACACACACATTTGTATATTAATACTAATAATAAAAATATTAATAATAATCAGTATATTTAATATTTATGTATATACAATTTACATACAAATTATATTATGAATTAATTAATTACCTGTATAAATACAGTACCTGTATTTATACACACACACACAATTTGTATAAATTATATCATTTTTATATTACATCAGTATTTGTATAATATACATAAAAAAACACAAATAATTGTATTTATTAAATAAATACTCTTCTTACAAAAATGAATCTATCTATCCATCTATCTATCATGATTTAATACCTCAGCAAAGTAAAAAGATGATTTTAGCACAATATGTTCATGTAATCCTGTGGCAAGTGCATTTATTAAAAATAAAAGACAGAGGGTCTGGTAATCTGCAGGCGGGCATTATTCGCTCAGGGTATTAACGTTGCTGGAGGCCAGTCTGCAGTTTGAGAGGCAAACAGGTCTTAACTGATGGCAGTGCTTTGAGTTAAGTTAATAACCACGGGAACAGATGAACTGTAAAACTGCTAAGTGAATATACAGGCTACAAAAACAACTGCACCTTGCAGTAACCCTCACATGACATTTTGACATCCCCTATCCATAACAACCATC
The DNA here is from genome assembly GCF_022985175.1 of Labeo rohita. Taxonomy (NCBI): domain Eukaryota; kingdom Metazoa; phylum Chordata; class Actinopteri; order Cypriniformes; family Cyprinidae; genus Labeo; species Labeo rohita. Next base: position 11,521,738 of record NC_066892.1, on the reverse strand, counting down.
ATCAGGCCGGTGAAAAATGAGACTCGAGTCATCCGCTATTGCCGCGACAGTATTTTAGTATCAACAAACTCAGTGTTTACACACATTACTTGGTGTTTTTGCGTGTGAGTAATTTCTACCAGGGGGCTGAGCGGGGCATGACAAACCACCCAGCCGTGCCCATATGGGCTCAGCACACGAGCGGCATCAGCGCAGCCGGACACGGAGGGGGAACGGAGGAGTTGAATTTCTTGGAGAGAACAACGCCACTCGCACGCCAGCGAGGCGTGACGATCTGTGCTGTTTTGCTGACTTTCAGCGAGCTGGCCAAAACAAGAACTAATAGAAAATTGTAATAACAAAAATAAAAATCGGGAATTCAGCAGAAAAGATTAAAAAAAATATTTTAGGTAGGCTGATTTTAAATTTATCTCTAAACAGTTCCCTGAATTCAGCTCACAACAGACAAAAACAAACATCAGTCTTCACTCATCCTGTCATGGAAACTTTTTATCCACAACAGACTGCAAATCATTTTTTTGAGAGCAGCTCAATTTTAGCACAACTGCACAACTGTAAAGTATAAAAGCATTAATAAAAAATGAAAAAAAGGCTTTCAGTTTACTTTTTTTAACTTAATTCGTTAAAAAAAAAAATAACCTGATTAAAATATTTTAACGCAATTAACGTGCTGACCCCGCTCCCAGACCTGTACGTCATCTTATATTTCATATAGTTGAACGTTAACAAATATGATGCAGGGCAACAACTCCACAATCGCAGGTATGGCCTAAAATTTAAGATATTGGTGCAAAAAATGTCCCTGTATGCGTTTTGTCTCATACATATATGTACATATATATGTATGTGTGTGTGTATATATATATATATATATATATATATATATATATATATATATCACACGGGCAGCAAGAGCAATATGACACAAATTCGGATTTTGTCTTGATCTATCACAAGCTTAAATGTGATTTTATACAACAGTTCAGTAAATAAGAAGTTGTTATTGTGTTATATTTGAAACAATTTTAGAGAACATATTACCTTTGAAGTCATAGCAGAATTGTTACGTGCCTCCGAGCAACACAGCTGTGTTTAGTTTCTAAATGAATCCACGTCTTGAACGAATCATGTGAACAAATGATTCAAAAGCCGATTCATAAAGTGAGCCATTTACTTAATTCCTGAAGGAATCAGCCATTTGAACGAATCGAATGAGTGAATGACTCATAAAGACATTTATCACCACCTGCTGGCAGGTTTAGTTGTTTATAGTCATATTTAGAGTATCATTTCATAAAAAAAAAAAAAAAAAGAAATGACTCACCCTCATGTCATTTCAAACCTTTCTTTTGTGGAACATGAAAAAAGGTATTTTAAAGACTGCTGATAACAAAGCTGTTTTGGTTACCAATGACTTTCATCAAAAAATACTGATGTTTCTTAAATTACCTTCTTTTATGTTCTATAGTTTACGTTAGACTGTTGCAGCCTAAATGTTTGTGTGTAATAAGTTCTATGTTGAATCAAATAAAATATTTCTTTCTAAAGCTACTTTGTAATGTCTACTTGACACTTTCTCATTTAACACAAAAATAGCTTTAAATAATCTTTTGTGGGTATTTTCAGTCACATTTATTTTGCGATTATTTACATTAATTAATCGAAACATCATGTAATCCACTGACAGCCCTAAGTGAAAATAATAAACAATGAAAACTTCATAATTAGATAAAACACAAAATGAAAGCTATTAATACATTTATAAATATATTTTTTAAAAATGTCCATTAAAGGGTTAAAGACGTTTACATGTACCTTATTAACTAGTACAGTGTATAAAACACTAATAATATGTGACCCTGGACCACTAACCAGTCTTAAATAGCACGGGTATATTTGTAGCAATAGCCAAAAATACATTGTATGGGTCAAAATTATAGATTTTTCTTTTATGCCAAAAATCATTAGGATATTAAGTAAAGATCATGTTCCATGAAGATATTTTGTACATTTCCGACCGTAAATATATTAAAACTTAATTTTTGATTTGTAACATGCATTGCTAAGAACTACATTTGGACAACTTTAAAGACGATTTTCTCAATATTTTGATTTTTTCAGATTCCAGATTTTCAAACGGCTATATCTCAGCCAAACATTGTCCTATCCAAACAAACCATACATCATTGGAAGCTTATTTATTCAGCTTTCAGATGATGTATAAATCTCAATCTCAGAAAAATTGACCCTTATGACTGGTTTTGTGGTCCAGGGTCACATATTCTGACGTAGATACTGCAGCTCACAATGAACCTCAATCTAGATTTTTGGGCAAAATATATACTCTAAAACACGTACATCTGACAATTAACTTCTTGTAAAGAGTTTTAAAGGATGAAAAAGTACAAGATCTAGTAGTACAAGTAGTAAGACCAGACCAGCATGGGTGGGTGTGTATTAATCAAGACATACTGTAACTAAATGAGACTTAATTTCGACTCCATACTTACCCTAGTCTGCTAGCCAAAGCCAAACTCAGACCAACTTTTGAACAGAATACAGTGGAAAAAATTAGTAAAATGTGTTAAATGGAGCAGAGAGTATTGGACTTTCAATTTAAAGGAATAGTTCACCAAAAATGATGTCACATGGACTATTCTAACGATGTCCTTACTACCTTTCTGGGCCTTGAACATGTCAGTTGCGTTGCTGTCTATGCAAGGTCAAAAAGCTCTCAGATTTCATCAAAAATATCTTTATGTTCCATAAAGGTTTGGAACGACACGAGGGTGATTATTAACAGAATTTTCATTTTTGGGTGAACTATCTCTTTAAGATAAACATTTAAAAACATGTTAAAAATGTATTAGACCAAATACTAAATAATCCAATGCACTACCAGTAGTAGCAGCACTACTACAACTACTGTTTATTCATACTACAGTTTCTCTAAAATATGCATTTCAATTGCAAAAATCGAACCAGATTATGTTCCGTCTCATTTATAATAGGTCAAAAGTTTCTTAGTCATCTAAACACTGTCGCGTCTGTCTGACACGAGACTCTCCATAGCCTCAGGCGAACCTGAAACTCAAACCCACCCAGCTAGTTTGTTCAACAACTCATTCTTTTATGTGTCATTCATGTTTCTTAAATACCTCATTGAGACATCACATTCAGCTAAACTATTTAGACGATCAACATCTCGCGTCTCAAAAATGCATGCGGTCACGCCTATTTCACCATGATACCAGGCATTTGAAATGCAAATTAATGGCTTCGTCTAATCATAATAAAACAACGCACATTCTCATGACTGGACAAGCAGTCAAGAAAATAAGATCTACACAAAAGAACATTTATCTACAATGACATAAAAGCAAAACATTCCATATTTTATCTCTTAGAATGAATCCTGGGAGTGTTAACTCTGTTTAGAAGATGGACTATTGTGATACGTTTGGTTTCACAATGCGGACAAACAACTGCTGTCACCATTTACGTAGTTTTAATATGTAACTGTCAAATGTTTGACATGTGCCATTTTTTAGGGGAACTCCATCTACACTTCCAGCATTTTCCGATTTACAGTCATTGTTAAAGATCTGTAAAGAACCGTATCAGTTACCAGACATTTTCTTTTAATTTATTGGTATCAGCTCATAATTATGGAAGCCTGTTTCCGCCACTGAATAAAAAATAAAAAAGGTAATTGTGACTTTTGAACTCGATTCAGACTCTTTTTCTCAGACATGCATGAAACAAATTTACAGTTCTGATTTTTTTTCTCAGAATTACGCAACATAAAACAGAACGCACGTTTCTATCTCGCAATTAACTTTTTTCTTGCAATTTCAAGTTTATATCTCGCAACTGTGGCTTTTTCTCAGAATTGTGTTATATAAACACAACTTTGAGTTATAAAGTCAGAATTATGAGAAACAAGGACAGAATTATGAGATATAAACTTACAACTCTGACTTTTTTTCTCAGAACTGCTTGTATCGTGCAGTTGTGACTTTTCTCAGAATTGCATGATATTTACTCAAAACTGTGAGTAATAAAGTCAGAATTGCAAGATATTAAGTCAGAATTGATATAAACTCACAATTGCGAGAAATAATCTGATTTTTTTCCTCAAAACTGCTTGTATCTCGCAATTCTGACTTTTTTCTCGCGATTCCAAGTTTATATCTCACAATTCCAACTTTTTCTCAGAACTGTGTGATATAAACTCAAAAGTCAGAATTGCATGACATTAAGACAGAACTGACAAACTCAGATATAAACTCATAATATTGAGAAATAATCGGACTTTTTTTTTTCGCAATTGTTGCATGATATAAACTAACAAAGTCACAACTGCAAGATATTAAGTCAGAATTTATATAAACAGATATAAACTCACAATTGCAAGAAATTATCTGACTTTCTCACAATTGCAAGTTTATATCTCGCAATTGTGACTTTTTCTCAGAACTGCGTGATATAAACTCTCAACTTTGAGTAATAAAGTCAGAATTGCAAGATATTAAGTCAGAATTGAGGGATATAAACTCACAATTACAAGAAATAAAGTCAGAATTATAAAATATAAACTCACAATTCTGACTTTTTTTTTTTTAAATCAGAACTGCTTGTATCTCGCAGTTGTGACTTTTCTCAGAACTACATGATATTTACTCAAAACTGTAAAGAGTTATAAAGTCAGAACTGCAAGACATTAAGTCAGAACTGATATAAACTCAGATATAAACTCACAATATTGAGAAATAATCTGACTTTTTTCTTACAATTGCAACTTCATATCTCACAATTGTGACTTTCTCAGAATTGCATGATTATAAACTAACACCTGTGAGTTATAACGTCAGAATTGCAAGATATTAAGTCAGAATTTATATAAACTTAGATATAAACTCACAATTGCGAGAAACATTGACATTTTTCTTACAATTGCAAGTTTATATCTCGCAATTGTGACTTTTTCTCAGAATTGTGTGATTTAAACTCACAACTGAGTTATAAAGTCAGAATTGCCAGATTTTAAGTCAGAATTGATATAAACTCGCAATTGCGAAGAATAATCGGACTTTTTTCCTCACAATTGCAAGTTTATATCTCACAATTCTGAGAAAAAAAGTCAAAATTGCAATATGTAAACTCGCAATTATGAGGAAAAAAATGTTAGTCAGAATTGTGAGAAAGTCGCAATTACCTTTTTTTATTTTTTATTCAACGGCGTAAACGGGTAAATTAGATACATAAATCAACATAATGAACTAAACATTTATACTAAAAATCAACTTTATAGTACTGACCTACAACATTATTCAGAATTTCATAATATTAAATATGTATATGAATTATATATGCACATAAATATAAAATAATTTTTTTAATGTAATAATATAATATTTCATAATATAATACGTGACCCTGGACCAAAAAAAACAGTCTCAAGTAGGACAGCTATATTTCTAGCAATAGCCAAAAATACACTGTATTGGTCAAAATCATTAAGTTTTCTTTTATTCCAGAAATCACTAGGATATTAAGTAAAGATCATGAACCATGAAGATATTGTGCAAGTGTCCTTCCTTAGATATATCAAAATTTAGTAATATGTATTGCTAATAACTTCAGTTGGATAACTTTAAAGGTTATTTTTTTCAATATTTTGATTTTTTTTCCACCCTCAGACCTCAGTTTTTAAAAATAACATTGTTCTATCCGAACAAACCATACAGTACATCAATGAAAGCTTATGTATTATGTATTTATGTATTCATGTATAAATCTCAGTTTTAAAAAAAATGTACCCTTATGTCTGGTTTTGTGGTCCAGGATCACATATTGTCCAGAATCCCTCATAATATTTAAACAACGTATAAAAAAAATTCACCATGTATATTTTGTAAATGCATGTTGTAGACCTTATTGTAAATAATCCATCCATGTATATACATATTTTTGCAACCTTTCAGTGTTCTTCAAAATGTCATAACTCAATTTTCTGGTGATGTATGCCATTTTTCAACTGCAAGCTGTTATTCATTTTTCGAGTGCAATGCCAACATCTCGAAATCCAATCAAAACTGATGGATGAAACTTTCTCAAACCCTATAAACTCATATGTACGTTAAAATCCTGAAGAAAGGATCTATTGCAACTTCCATTTAATCATGACTTTAATCAGTTTACTCAAGTAATCATTTCATCCAAAAGCCAAATCCACCTGCAGTGCATCAACTTCAAAAACAGATCCATTTGGAAAATCTGAGTAACTATGATAACACAGTTTACACAGAAAATCTCAAATTTAGCGATCCTGTTCCTTAGAATTTTTCCTACAACCTTCATGTCACCGACTCCACCTGATTACCACCATGCACCAAATCTAAATATCCGAATCCTGATAAATCTAAGTATATCTTGCTACAACTGGTGGTAAAAGGCACGATTGCCACCTTTTATGAAGTTCTTGAGGAATTTGAGCAATGCTTTGAGGGGTCTATTTGAACAGGTTAGCAGGCCTACAAGCCAATTATTGACACAGCGTTTGGATGCGAAACAAGTTAAAGGCTTGTGTGAAGAGGGACGGAGCCCAATCAATTCACCAAGAGACTTCACAGTAACACGCCACAACCACAGCGGACTCCGCTCCACACCGCCGTCTCCCCGCTGGAGGTTCGACTGAGGCCTTCAAAGAGGGGAAAACATCATCACCACTTCCTTTAAACTAATCCAGGAAAAGGCAGTGGGAAAATTATTCAGCACTTTGTTCCTCTTTGTTTACCACACGGATTGCATGACAAAAACAAACATTTATAAATATAAATTAAGAATTAAAGGGATAGTTAACCCAAAAATTTAAATTCAGTCATTAATTACTTATTCTTATGTCATTCCAAACTTCTAAGATCTTTGGAACACAAATTAAGATATTTTTGATGAAATCCAAGAGTTTTCTGACACTTTCAAGGCCCAGAAAGGTAGTAAGGACATCGTTAAAATAGTCCATGTGACATCAGTGATTCAACCTTAATTTTATGAAGCTATGAGAATATTTTTTGTGCACAATTTTTGTTGTGAATGTGGGGCGAAGACTGACACAAAAGAGAAGAAACTGTTGAATAAAGTCATTATTTTTGTTTTCTTTACGCAAAAAATTATTCTTGTAGCTTCATAAAATTAAGGTTAAACACTGATATCACATGGACCATTTTAATGATGTCCTTACTACCTTTCTGGGCCTTGAACATGTCAGTTGCATTGCTGTCTATTAGCGGTCGACCAATATTGTTTTTTTGTTAAAAGCCGATGCCAGAATTTTCATTTTTGGGTGAACATTAATTGTGTTATCCAATCACAGGATCTGTTGAGGCAAGTGACTTTTTTGGTGTGAATCAGGGAATTTGTTTACATTTATTGGTGAACATTGTAATTTATTGGCATGTCTTTTTAGAATTTATCCACGTTTACATTTTTTTTAAAAATATGTAGATGGAAGCATAGCTATTGACCTAATTGTGAATGATTCATGCTTTTCATCAACAACCGGTTACAGTCGGGCCACAATTCAGGAACAAGAACTTCCGTTTCACAGTGAAGTTAATCAAATTACTTAAGTAATCATTTTGTCCCAAAGCAACCAAACCACAAACTTACATTCACATTAGGGATGCACCATATTGGATTTTTGCTGATATCCAAAATGTCGATATTTTCAACATATTTTGGCCGATAGCCAATGCCGATACCGATATTTTTCCATTTTTTGGAAACACCAAGTCTCTCCTGTGCAAAAAATATAATCTAATTATTTTTAATTTTGGTTAGTTGTTAACAAGAACTTATTTGTTAGAATTAAATAAACATTTTTATTATAGTTACCGTACATTGAAGCTTTGAAAATAACTGTAAATAAACTGTATAGCAATGGCTGCATTTTTTTTTTTACATTTTATTTAAAGATTTACACATTAATGAATAAATCAGTATATATAAAATTATTTAATTTACAAGTGTCATGTGATTTTTTTTTTTTTATTCATGTAAGCTATAGCTTCTGATCTTTAAATCAAAACGCTCATGATTTTACGGCATCAATTACTGCTTTATTTAATGAGAAACACTGTCTAAAATGTTGTGTATTTTACTTTTATTTTATTACAAGTAGGCAGCAATCCAAAACAGTGAATCTAATCATTATTCAGGCAAAACTTTGCTTCAAGAATGAGCCACGCTGTTGACGTGATCTAATCGCTAGCACACCCTGAGCACATGCGAGTTAACGTATTCCTCTTATTGGCAAGACGTATCAGCATAGTTTTTCATATCGGGCGATGCTGATATTTAAAACCATTATCGGATGATTTCGATATCGGTCTGATAATATCTATATTCACATCTCCCTCCATCCACTCAAAAACAAATGATTTTTCATTTCCGATAATCCATTTCATTAAGATGTACATCACAATACCGACACAAAGATGTCAGTACTGTCGGTACTTTGGTTTCATCAGAACTTTAAAGTGCATAACTATAATAAATGTCAATCACACTGCAAGTGTTATCTCTGAAACCATATCAGAATTGAACTTCAAAAGCCTACAGTGTTTGCTTAGTCCACGAAAGCAAAAGCATGATGTTTCACAACTCGAATACTCAAAGAAAGCAAACGGAAAACTTATTCACTCTTCCCAAGGTGACTGCTATGGCTTGAGCCATGGCGAGCGGGACTGTATGCGGTTCGGTGGGGTTTCCTCGCTGACTCATAATCACTACTTGATTAGCAAGCCCCACGCGAGCAACTTTCCGAGTGAAGTTTTCTGTAAGTCACGATCTGTATCTGATCTAGATCCACAAGACAAGGCGTTCGGGCTATTAACAGAGTTAGTTTTCTCTCAAAAACAGATGGAGAACAGTTGTCGAGAGTTATCGAGTAATAAAAGCCAAGCCAACTAGGAAATCCACCGAAACCTACCTTAGACAAAATCCATCTGACAAGAATCGTGATTATAGACCAAATCAGAGCTATTCCCATTGGACCTTGAGAAAACTGTGGATCATAGTCTCTGTGTGAGTTTGTGTGCAGGTGTTACAGTGTATGTCAGTATGTGGGTGTATGGATTTGCGTACGTGTGTTTGCGTGTGTGTGTGCGACTGTAGATGGCCGGAGACCAGCTCAAGGCCCAGACAGAATGCGTGCTGAGCTTAGTGCAGCTGTCTTAGTTGTACACACACACGCACACACACTTCAACAAGCTGCCTGTGTTAGCCCTAAATGTCTCTCTCTCTCTCTCTCTCTCTGTTTCTCTCCATCCACACACTCACACACAGCCACCTAGCAACAGCCAACCAGACCGGCAGTGGCACTGACGCACATGGTGGGAGGGGCTGGCAGGAGGAGAGCGTGTTAGAGTCTCCTTATCAGCAGTGCAGAGAGCAGACTGTATGCTTTATTTTCTAAATAAAACACTGTCAGCTTCTCTGCCGCCTTGTAATCAAAGATGTGTGCTCGCTATCATGGAGCATATTTATTTTTCAATCGCGCTTTGGTGACCTCAAGGACTCACTTCACATAAGAATCTGGTGCAACAGTCTATTTGGAGCAAGATATATATACATTTTTTTTTTACATCTAGTCAATATATAAATTGTATATATATATATATATATATATATATATATATATATATATATATATATATATATTTATCTTTAGTAAAATACAATATAAAGATCTATTAGATAGATAGAAATATAATTTACATAAATGTCAATTTATATAAAAATGTAAAAATTATATAAAAGCAATAATTCTAAATATTATACTATATATTATTTTGCACACCTACACATGTATACATTTAATTAAAAACCAACTATTCAATCAACAATAAAAATCAAAATCTAAATAAAATCATATCTATCTATATCTATACACATACACACACACACACACACACTAATAATTCTACGCACAATATTAAATATTAAAAAAATAAATAATTCATAAAATATATATATATATATATATATATATATATATAACCATTCAGATTATTGATTACTCAATTCTATAAAATCAAATCTCTCTATATATACACACACTCTAAATATTACAGAAAATACATAATTTATATAAAAATATATATACACAATATATAAAATCAATAATTCAAATTATTTATTATTCAAATAATTATATAGAATCAAATCTCTCACTATACTAAATATTATAGAAAAATTATTCATATAAAAAAAATTACATAAAATCAATCATATAAATTATTATTCAAATACTATACATAATATAATGCTACATATTGTGTAAAACCAGTCATTGGGGGAAAATGAGCCATTATTATATATATATATATATATATATAGATAGATAGATAGATAGATAGATAGATAGATATATTCATACGGAAAATAAATTATAATTATTATAAAATAAATATTATAAAATTATAATTATAAAATTATATTATATAAAATGAAATCTCTTAATATAGTATATATATTATAGAAATAATATTTCTATATTCATATATTTATAAAAAATGATTTATATAACATATTTATAAATTACATAAAATCAATAATTCAAATGACTGATTATTCAAATAATTATATAAAACCAAATCTCTCTCTATATTTATATATTCTATATATTAGAAAATTAATAATTCATATAAAAATATAAATTATATAAAATCAATAACTCAAATGATAGATTATTCAGAATAATTATATAAAACCAAATCTCTCTCTATACTAAATATTATAGAAAAATAATTCATATAAAAATTAATACAAAAAAAAAAAATCATACAAATTATTATTCAAATACTATATATAATATAATGCTAGATATTGTGTAAAACCAGTCATTTGGGGAAAATGAGCCATTATTGATTATATTATCATCATATTTACCATTATGACAATGCAAACTTGCACATTTACAAAATAGTAAGTCAAAATCAAAAAAAAAAAACAGGCTACATTATTCCATGCACATTTATTGTTGCATTAATTTAATTAACCATAATAGTTCAAATTAACAATAAATCATTAACGTTAACAAATGTTCACGATTTAATGTAAATAAGTGCACATTATTCTAAAGAAAATGTATGTTCTCATAATTTTTCATCAAAGCTAACTCTAAAATGGCTTTGTAGGATATTTTTTCAACCCCTTGCCTCCAAAGAAATAATTCCAATAATTTTTGTGCAATAATACTAGCATGCTCCAGCTCTAACATGACTTTTCTGGCTGAATTTGTCAACCCCTTGTCTCTGTACAAAATACATGTTACACTAATAAAAAAAAAACAAACCTTTAATAAAGAATATTGCAATTTTTAACAAAATAAAGTATATCTATTGTCAAGCACAAGCCAAAAGCTTGTGTTTTCAGGTTTTAAGCGTGGCTTGGACTCATTTTAGGAACAGGTGTAACACAAGCTCCCTCTCTCAGACCAAAGTTGGCCTCTCTTAGCAGTGACATCACCACATCTATCTGCAGAGAAGCATTTCCATAAATAGCAGAACGGCAAGTTGGATGAGCCGAACCCCCGCAAACCACAGTCACAGAAAACAGACTTTTCTCGCAATTCAAAGACACTAACGGCCCCGTTTCGCAGAAGCGAGACGTACTCAAACCTGCCGACAGCAGACGGTGTGGAACGAGCGCCACAATCAAATATCATTCCTATCGCAGCCTGGGAAAACCCCACCGCTGCGTCCAAAACCCAACATCCTCCCTGCTTTGAATGTTTCTTCCAGTACACACTTACTGGCACTCATGTAAATGCGAGATCAATGACATGGGAGTTGGGTCACGTGTCCAATAAACAGCACAGCTGACGATCTGCGTATTTGCATTCGAGAGCAAGAGAGCCTAACGGCTGAGAGAGAGGCCATCGCAGCTGTGGATTCCTGAGTCAAACACAGGAAGTGTAATGATGGAGAGCATGACGTGGTCCTCATGAGGCTCCTGTTCCTGACCCCGTGCTCTCGGCTCTCAGGGCCGGGTCCAAACAAAAAGCCTTGACAGAACGTCATGTGGGGAATCAGGGGCTTCATTTTGTCAATGTAATCCAGTCTGTTTAGACAATAAAAACCCCATTCAACATTTCTGAGTGATCTGTTTGATACTGATCCAAGGTCTGACAACACTAAGTCTGATTACAGTTGTTGCAGATCAGGGTTTGGACCAAAAACCAGAATCAGCTCTTATCAGCACCACATTTACAACCTTCCAGATTCTGTTTGGGTGGCCTACATGTGAATTTCATAGGTTGAATCTCAAAGAGTCACTCTTTCATCTGTTCATCTTTTCACTTTTTCAAAAAAACGAAACAAAAAAACATTTTACTTAAATTCATTTTTAGGATCACTGGACTTTATGTTTTTATAGATTTATGTTTTACATTTGTCAATAAACAGTACATTCTCAATGGTTCTCTTTACTGAAAAGTAGTACAATATTTGCAGCTGATACAATTATTTTTTAAAGATATATAAAATATTTAAGTTATACTTTAATCAATATCAACATTAATATGTGTAATTCTGTATAATTCTTACATTAAATTTCTTACAGATAAAAAAAAAGTAAATAATGAATCTCTTGAACAATACGAAATCTGTGATTTTCCCCAAATTCAGTTTTTTCCCTTTTAATTTTTCTGAATTCCATTTTTTTCCATTTTAAATTTTCTCTATTTTAATAGGTAAATTAAAATGTATTGTTTAAAAAGCATGTCTAATTTATCAAAATAAAGAAACTTACAATATTAAACAGTTTTAATACTGACAATTTGAAAAATGAAGGCCCTATGAATGTTTTTCTTTTTCTAAAATTCACTTTTTTTTTTTTTTTTTTTTTTTTTTTACCAAAATTCCAATAATTTTCTGGATTTCATTTTAATGGTTTCATTAAACATTAATAATAATTAGCATCTCTAATTAATTGACTATATCTACATTTTATTGACTATATTTTATTTATTTTCAGAAATACGGTGTTGTGTAATATAAATATATTCTGGTAAATATTTTTTCTAGTAAATATATCTTTAAAAATAATGTCTTGATAGTAATTTTATTAGTAGTAGTACTATAACTACATTAAGCAATATTTCTGTTACAATTTCTTCAAGTTAAACAGTTGCTGAGAAGACCTTCATGATGATTTACTCAATAGAAATGGTAAATGCTTATGAAGTGACTCTCATAGAAGTTTTAGAGATGACATTTATGTATTCATGTACTCATATATTAAGGCGGCAGAAACAGAAGACACTACAAGCGTTATGCGAGCATCAGTATATCATGTGTAGTAAACGAAACCACGCATCTGGGATTTATTTATCCAGAATTTGGTGTTATACAGTAAATTCTGCTTTTATGACTGGATTCTGTGATTCCGTCAGTGTTTTCTACATCACGGAAATCACAGGGCCCAAAAGATGACACAAAATCAAACTTGGCCTTGCATGAAACCCTTCTCATGTTTTGACCATAATGCCTTTCCAAGGTCTCTAAAAGGTGTAAAAAATCTACTTATGAAATACATTTTTCTTTGCTGCTACATGCTTTAGAAATAAATAAACCTGGTGTTTTATTTCATAGCGATTTAACTTGACCGAGTTGGAAATGCTACGCAGGCCAGCACAATAAGTTCATCTCAGGTCGGGTGTGCCACAGGGTCGCAGGGTTCTTTTCTCCAAGCACGTATCTGCTTTTCTATTTTTCTTGAAAGTGATAACGGTCAGTTTATAGTCAAGCTCTAACTTATTTCTTCCTCTTGTCTAATTGCAGGCGAGAAAAAAAAGGGAGTGGGTTCATGACAGAACAAGCAAACAAAAGAGGAAGCCAGACAGATTCCCATTAAACCTCATCCGACGTCATGCTTCTAAACTCTCTCAGATTAAAGGAACAGGCCTCGGAGAGGGCTCATAAATTCAAAGCGTCCTCATGAGTTATAGCACCATGCTGTGAGATGCTGGATAACGGTAGTGCACATTCCTGTAAGTGCCAAGCCATAAACGCTGTTTTTACTGCGCAGGTTATAGAGTCGGTCAGGTCGCAATATAAACTGACTTATTAGTTAAGTACACCTCTGCTTTTCTTTTGGTCCCACTGAAATTCAATGTCAGTACTTTTGGACCCACTGAAATTCAATGTCTAAACCAAAATGCTTATACAATAACTGAATGTTAAACAAAAGCTGAAACATTCTTCGAAATATCTTCTTGTGTGCTTATTAGTTAAGTACACCTGCACTATATTCAATGTCTTCATGTTGTTCCAAACCTTCATAAAAAGTTATTTTGTCCAAACAATGAAAGTCAATGGGGTCCAAAGTTGTTTTGGACACAATGACATTAACTGTATAGGCAAAAACACCTGAAACATTCTGTAAGATATCTTCTTGTGTGCAACCTGCTAGTTAAGTACACCTGCACTATATTAGCTTTTTTCATGTTGTTCCAAACCTGTATGACCTGTAAGTTTTTGTTGTGCATACAATGGAAGTCAAAGGGGTCCAAAGTTGTTTCGGAACCAATGACATTCATTGCATAGACAAAAACAGCTGAAGCATTCTTCCAGATAACTTCTTGTGTGCAACTTATTAGTTACGTACATCTGCACTATATTCAAATTCTTGACGGTGTTTCAAACCTGTATGGCTTTACTCATAAAAAAGTTTCTGTTGTGTATACAATGAAAGTCAATGGGGTCCAAAGTTGTTTCGGAACCAATAACATTCATTGCATGAACAAAAGAAATTTTCTTGCGTGCAAATTATTAGTTACATACACCTGTACTATATTCAATTCCTTCACGTTGTTCCAAACCGGTTTGACTTTCTTGATTTTCCATACAATGAAAGTCAAAGGGGTCCAAAGTCATTTTGGACCCAATGAAACTTACTGTATAGACAAAAACAGCTGAAAAATTCTTCAAGATATTTTCTTGTGTGCAAATTATTAGTTAAACACCCCTGCACTATATTTAATTTATTCATGTTGTTCCAAACCTGTATGTTTTCTTCATTAAAAAAAAAAAAAAAAAAAGTGTTTTTTCATCCATACAGTGGAAGTCAGTGGGGTCCAAAGTTGTTTTGGACCTGTACGACAAAGGTTTTTTGTCCATACAATGGAAGTCAGTGGGGTCCAAATTCATTTTGGACCAAATGACATTTATCGTATAGACAAAAACATCATAAACATTCTTTAAGATATCTTCCTGGGTGCAACTTATTAGTTAAGCACACCTGTACTACATTCAATTTATTCTTATTGTTCCAACCCTGTGACTTTCTTCATAAAAAAGTTTTTTTGTCCATACAAAAAAAAGTCAGTGGGGTCCAAAGTTGTTTTGGACTCAGTGACATTCATTGTATAGACAAAAGATATCATCTTGTGTGCAAATTATTAGTTAAGTACAGCTGTACTATATTCAGTTTCTTCATGTTGTTCCAAACATGCATGACTTTCTTCATAACGTTTTTTTGTCCATACAATAAATGTCAATGGGGTCCAAAGTCATTGCACAGACAAATCCAGCTGAAACATTCAAGACATCTTATGTTTTCAAATTATTTGTTATATACACCTGCGCCACACTCAATTTCTTCATGTTGTTTCAAACCTGTATGACTTTCTTGATTTAAAAAAAAAAAAAAAAAGTTTTTCGTCCATACAATGGAAGTTAACGGGGTCCAAAGTTGTTTAGGACACAATGACATTCATTGTACAGACAAATACAGCTGAAACATTCTTCAAGATATCTTCTTGTGTGCAACTTATTAGTTAAGTACACCTGCATATGTTGTTCCAAACCTGTATGACTTTCTTTTTAAAAAATGTTTATTGTCCACACAATGGAAGTTAATGGGGTCCAAAGTTGTTTTGGACCTAATGATATGCAATGCATTAACAAAAACACCTGAAACATTCTTCAAAATATCTTCTTGTGTGCAAACTATTAGTGAAGCACACCTGCACTATATTCAATTTCTTCACGTTGTTCCAAACCTGCATGACTTTCTTCATAAAGAAGTTTTTTGTCCAAACAAATGGAAGTCAATAGGGCCTAAAGTAGTTTTTGTTCTTAAAAGTTCTCTCAAAGCTGTTCTTAAAAACATCTTTCATGTCCTGCAGAAGAAACAAAGTCACATGAAGGTGAGTGAACGATGACATTTTTGCATTAACTATTAAGCAATATCAGTAAACAGTCTCAAGCCTGCAGTCCCTCCTACAGTTCAACTTCTCAACACGTTGTGTAACACAACTCAATGGCAGATCCGGTAGCCTTACTGCTAGACAGCAGCACAATTTGCTGATGGCCGTTTTGTGGTGTAACAAGGATTAATGTGACAGGAAGTGAATCAGTGTTATATTGTGACATGACATTCAACGGTCACTGCGTTGAGCCAACAATGGAGTTGACAAACCAAACAGAGCTCAACGCAAGGGGATGGTTTTTGCAGAAATGCAACCCAAACATTCACTGAAACTAAATATTTCATTTATATATCAGTCGACTAATATCAACCTCAAAATATGTAATCATCAACCAGCATTATACAGTTTTAGAGTAATGAGTAACATCATGAATGCCACTCAAACAAAATATCTCAGAAGCCCATATGTAAGGGAAATGACATCAAGAGGGTGCAAGAAAAGCTTTCAAGTGAGATACTGAACGCCTGTCAACAAGGGTGGAGATTTGCGTCATTTCCAAAAGACTGCAATACTTCAACACACAAGATCCGCCCTCCTGATGCACCTCCATTCAACCTGCATCTTTATAAAACCAACTGACCCGGACAGCAGAAAAATAAACTATAAACAGAGCGAATGCAAATACAACCGAAAGTTAAAGTTGTATGTGAAAGCAGCCTCAGCAGTGCAAGGGTTACTCACACATTTACACACACCAGCAGCAAGTTGTGAAATACTGAAAACCGAACAGCTCCCTCCACATTCTTACCACATCCTGAAACTACGTCAGTCTAACAACACGGCACAAAAAAAAACCTTATCGCATGAGTGAGATAAACAAACTCCTTCAAAAAAAACTCCTCCTCGCCCTGTCTGCACCACCAAACACGGCTGATATGACCTCCAACAAATGCAATTCAAGCATGCATGTCGGCCTTCCAGCCACAAACACACACACGCAGAATGATGCGATATACCTTTGGCTCTCCACTTGCAAACTAGATGCCAACGGTGTCAGCGAGAGCCCACAGATATGGCGGACACACCGGAGGACCGCAATGCTTCACATGCCGCTCGGGAACGAGCTGCTCTGCCTAAATGGCAAAAACATGCTGTCGAGCTGCTGATAAGTCATTGACGCAGTAAAGTAATGCAGCACATGAATAAGTGTGTGAATCACGAGCGCAGGCACATCAGAGACGAGGCAACTGCCTTAACCTGCTGGAAAGCACGTCATACGATTGGGATTCTTGAAAACACATGTTGCAGTTACTAAACACAATATATTTGTTTCCCGTCCTTTGTTTGTTCAGTTCGGTTTGGGCCGCACGTATGTGCAACGCTGCTAAAAACACAGCCCGCGAGTGATATAGCAACACCCTCGGTTTTTGAGAAGCCGCTCGTCGGTTTACAAAAAGCATGTTTGAGAAAAACAAGTGTGGGAGAAGTTGAGAGGGGAAAGAGAGTGAAGAGAAGAATGACGATAGAGAGCGA
This sequence comes from Labeo rohita, assembly GCF_022985175.1. Classification (NCBI taxonomy): domain Eukaryota; kingdom Metazoa; phylum Chordata; class Actinopteri; order Cypriniformes; family Cyprinidae; genus Labeo; species Labeo rohita. The sequence goes on along the minus strand of NC_066892.1, from coordinate 11,503,986 downwards.
GAGATCCTGGCCATCTGTGATGTTGGCTGCGGCCCAAACCACTGCCCCCAGAGTCCAGGCACATGCTTAACTACCTCCCTCTGCAATGGTAGCCTAACAAACACAGCAGCAAGGGGCACCTACACACACACATACACAAGCGTTGCAACAGTCACTTATGTTTTATGACTGCACGAACACAAAAATTCAGTGTTTACAAAAAGATAATTGCCCTGACTCTACGAGCTTGCAAAGTGTGCGTATAACCGTCGAAAATGCTACTGCTGCTGAGGCAACTCTGAGGCACTGTTTGTGACATACAGCAATCTGTTGAATGCCGTGCTTTGTGGTTGATGCATGGAGATGTTAAAACACGTTCTTGTATTGCCAACTGTGCAGAAATGTTTCTTAATTTTAGTAAAAACTGTGGTTTAATGTTATTTCAGTTTGAAAGGTATGACGTGGGAAACAGCTTTCAGTTCATGAAAAACAAAATTGAAGTTGTGTAGCTTTAAGTCTATGTCTGTTGGCTTTAAAGCTATTTATATGCTGGTAATCTAAAAATCTAATATTTTTAAAATATTAACAATGTTATAATAATTATATCATATATGTATAAAAGGTGTATACACGTATGCTACTTAAAATTATAATATTAAAATGTATTGTTGCTTGCATAAAATAATATATTAATAGTAATACACTAAATACATTTAAATGTATATTTTGTGTACACAAAAACGCCATTTACAATGTTAATATTAATACTGATTATTTCTATTATTATGTACTATTACTAATAACAATAAAAATTCATTTTCTAACCATAGAAACTAATATAATATATAGTTAATATAACCATAGGTAACGTCATTATTATGTTAATATTATCATATAAATATTATGATAACATGCTATCATTGTATATACACACACACAAATATATATATAAAAACGGAGTATACACTTATGCCATTTAAACTCATAATATTGAAATGTATTATTGCTGTTTGCATAAAATATATGTATTTTATGTATATTTTGTGTATACAAATGCACCATTTACAATGTTAATATTATATTATTATTGATTATTTATATTATTATTTGCATGTATACTACTATTACTTATATATATATATATATAAAGTGATTATCTCCATTATTATTATTTTTGCATAAAATCTATACTACTATTACTACTAATAATAACAACAACAATTTTTTACTAATAAAAATATGTTAATATTTTCATAGTAAACAGCATCAGTGGTGTTATTATAAATGTTAATATTATCATAGCAAATGATGTCATTGTATACACATTTAAAATATAATAATACATTACATATATACTGTAAATATGTATATTATGCCATTTACAATGATAATATTAACATTATTATTCTACAGATAGATATTTTCTGCATAAAATCTATACTACTAGTACTACTACTACTACTACTACTACTATTAATCATAATAATAATAATAATAATAATAATAATACGTTAATATTACCATAGTAAACAGCATCAGAGGTATTATTATAAATGTTAATATCATAGCAAATGCTATCATTGTATACACATTTAAAATATAATAAATTAAATATATACTTTAAATATGTTTATGATGCCATTTCAAATTGCATTAACATTTATTAGTATTACAGCCATAGATCATAGTGGACTACTGATAGTAGTAGCAGTAGTGACTACTGATAATAAATATTTATTATACATATAAAATAGAATTCTAACACTCTTTCAGCAGAACAGAGCAAAAATATTGATGACTCATCTTGGACTATACATTACTATCCTATCAAATACACCAAACTGCGAACGACTAGAAATAGCAGCTTGCAGGTTCATAAATGTGATGTTACTAAAGCCGACATCCACACAGGAAACAAAACTTGAGCTGGTCAAGCAATTTAACAAGGTCTAGAATAAATGAAAATGAATATACATATGACACGAGCAGAAATGGTGAATTTAACTTCAGGGCTACACATACAAATCTAAGGCCAGGCTGATCTCATCGTTACACTTTCCAAGTGGCAGCAATGACAAAGAATTGCCAAATAGGCGCCCCTTCCATACGGACAGAGCACAAAGGCCTGGACTTGTTAAGACCGAAGGCCGAGAGCCGCTCCGGGTCTATCCCACATTCCACCCACGGATGAAATTCCAACGAAAATCCAGGCAGAGCTTTGGTGGGTTTCAGAGCGAGCTCTCTGGGAGGCACTTAGTCAGGCATTGTGTTTTTAGAGAAGGCGGTTGTAGCTGCTGGGCTTTCATGCATGCAGCATAACAGACAGAGATAAGGGACAAATGCTTTTTGCACAAAGCTTGCCAAAGCAATGCCATTAAGAGAGGCAAACAGGTCTCGATGCATTCTGGGTCAAACTCCCAATGGACCTCAAAATTGTATTAAAAACCAAGGGAAACAATTATTCCGCTGGCAGAACACCTGTTAGCATGGAGAGCGAGTCCGGAAAATCTATGATACAATGCTAATGCGGTTATTGTTGTTCTTTACAACAACTGCAACCATTCAGCCATCACTCGTTTGACTAGAAAAGCAGTAGCCAAATGCATTTGCATATGATTGACTTAAGAGTTGCTGATAGCATCTGGTAGACTCAGACAACCAGGGGCAGTTGAGGCAATACACTGGACAGAAGGGTTATCTAATCTAACTCCCAATACAAGCGGTTGCTTGGTGACATGACCCTTATTATTGACTGACTACATCTTAAATTCTAGGCCTCTGGGCCCTGCAGGGCTTCTTTCACTAGCTAAGCATGTTATCTCTCGCTGTGCGAGCTTGCTGCAAGACTAGTGAATTTATCATGTACTTTATCAAGTACAGTGAGTGACAATCCTTTGACCCGGAGATATGCCTTATCTCTCATTAAAGATTCAGTACAGGCAGATGATAGATTAAAGTTCGTGTTAAAAGCGTATGCGCCGCCTTTATACTCGATATCTAGCACGTGATAGCACTGTATTACTCAATGCGCAAGCAACCGTTTTACAGCTTCATTGCTTTATATTTATTTTAAAAAGCATGCACTTTATATCCATTTCAACATGCATAAAAAGGCAAGCAATGCTACTCAACCCTTTAAAGCTTACTGTATATGATATATGCATTTCTAAAGCCTTTATATTATTATAAAAACTGCTGAGAACCTGTTTCACACACATCTACTACATTTTCTGATGTAATTTCTTACAGGGTTTGCACTTACATCACGACTTGGTCAGTTACCAGGATGCGCGGCCATATTAGCGATACTCGGATGTAAACAACAGCATGGATTGCGCGGTTAACGTACTACTGAATATGTTGTTCTGCTAATTTATGCTGTTTAAACCATGGAAGATATGTGCAGAAGCGGCTAAATCATATAAAGTATGACTTTATAAGCAAGAAAAGGGCACAATATTTTGACAAACTACATTTATAGGTGGTAAAGATACATACAGGCAATATTAATTAACATATTAGCCTATTTTTTCACCTACATGACTGGAAATAAGAACAAACACGAATGTTGTCAAGATTCTTGCCTTGGAAATCCCAGTTCAGTTTGGCCAAACACAAACGCCTTTTGTTCCTTAGTTTTTTGCACTCTTCTCCTTGATTTGTTATAACCTTTGGCAGTCTATTGGACTCCGAATGTTTTTCATTGTCTGACTGACCAAAACATGACAATAATTGACCATTGTCAGCAGCGATAATCAGCAAAATATGCGAGTTTCGTTTGGTTCAGTGGCATTGTTTACATTCAGCACTGCCAATATGGCCGACTGATGATGCGTCATGAAAACACTAGTAGTTGTAGTCATAAAACTAGTGACAACTGATGTTTATATGCAAGTAGTCTGCTTTACTGTTATAAAAATTTCACTTAACTACATTACAAGCCCTGAAAATTCTATTTGTGACCATATAAATTGCATATTTTGCTCAGTTTGCTCTGAGGTATTTTTCTTCCTCACAAAGTGATACAAAAACACATACACAAACTTGTTAACCAAAGGTTCAAGAAACAGTTTCATTAAAACACACACACACATTTTTCTGACTATTATTTCACGTGTCAGGCTTCACATGGGTTAAAAGCACCATATGAATCACTCAGCTTCTTAGAGTAGCAGAGAAACACCTAAAATCTCCCCAGTTGACACTGAGTAACAAGTTGCATGAGGGCTTGTCCAAGAGAATCCCCAACAAATTCAAACATTGTGTGTGTGTGTGTGTGAGGGGGAGAGTGACACACTTTCAGCCTGAAAAGACTGTCAGCATGTGGCCCAAAGGGACAACAAAACATATTTTGTGTTGCCAACACCGCAGTATGACAGCGACAACAGACAATTAGGGAAAATAACGCTGTCTCTTGTCAAGCCCTGACACTTGGGGACTTCTGAGTAAATAAATCAAGACCCTGAACAAGCACAAGAATAATTGAGCATGGACAGAAATTGGGCCTCGTCTCAAAACCTTGCGAGCTGCCTACACAGTAGGGATGAGAACCGAGAATCGTTTGCGTTAACAGTTCACGAATGTGAATACCGCCAAAACAGTCTGAATCTGCATCACGAAACATATCATGTATTCCCGAGAGAATGACTCTTAGGATCCGGTTCTTTTTAGTGAATCAATGAATCAGTTTGAATGGCTGCAGAATTAATTCGAACCAGATTCGCCAATTACTTACGTTATAATGTACTTAAGGTTCACGAGGCAACTAATAGTAAAAGATACGCATTATTATTGACATTTATTGCGGCGTTCTAAAAAATAATTACATTAATGCATTATCAATCGTTAAAAAGCCATTTGATAACAGAGCAATAAAAGCAACATGAATTACATTTCCTTCCTCCAAATATTTCTTTAAAAGCACTAAATCTGCAGTAATAAATCCTACACGTAAATCGGAACAGAAGTGTTCAATTCAAATTTTTGAGCATCATCCGAACATTCGAATGATTCGAAGCAACGTTCGAAACGCGCGTCTGATTCTCCAGGTAACGTTAGGCAGCTCGCTAGGTTTTGACACACAGCCAGAATGTTTGGTTCTTTACCTGTGACAGCTGCCTCGGGTCGGGGGCTCCGAATAAAGAGGAACTGGAGCTGAAACTAATGGCTCCCCTCCGGCTGAGAACATGTTTGGGAACCGGCCTGTCTAGAGGCAAAACCGGTAACTGATAACATAATTCCATTGAATAATATCAACGCTATGGATCCGGATCAAAAATAATTCAAACCCGCCGAAAGAAAAGTAGTAAAATAATCAAAGCAATCAAAAGAAGGCGGAGAGGAGAACTTGCATGGAACTTGAGCGCTGTTTGCAACTCTCAAAAAGCACGGGAATCCCCTCTCCTTTAAATTGCAAATAAAAAACTATCAGTTTAAATGCTCAAGAGGCGAAGTGCTTCATTTTGTTCGGATCGATCTGGTTCTTGCGCACACCGCCGTCATTATTGATATGGTCCATATTTCCCCACGCGCGTGTCTCGTGCTCCATTTCACTCGATTTTTATTCATCAGGCTCGTTTTTTCTTCCGTTCTTCTCCCTTTTCCCATGCACAGACCACGGCCTGCGGGACGACGAGGCCTCTCCTCTATCTTTTTAGTATCTTTAGAAAAAAATGCTTCCTCATTTTTTAAACTCCGTCCAGTCGTGAATCATCATCATCGTGCAAATGGCTCCGCAGTCTCGTCTCCCAAATTAAAACAAAAGGCATGACCACTTCAAGCCCCGATGCCGATGCTTGGAAGAGAAATCCTGCGAATATCTGAATAAATGTACGTGAACTTGTATGCGTTTAACGACGGATTTCATTCAAGCTCTGCGCTGCAGGAACATTTATTCTCCCTCTCTCATTTTTTCTCAATGCAGACACACAGATAGCACCCGTAATTCAGCACACACTCAATGCAGCACTGTATATTAACCAGAAGAAAGTGGCCTTGGTGGAATAAAAACACGCCCCGCGACCACGCCGTGCGTGTGTTGGCACATGCTGTTCGGTCAGTGTCAAAAAGAAAACGCAAAACGGGAAAGAAATTACGCTGATTACATACGACAGTCTCAGTTAGTCCTGAACATTGCAAGCTGTTTCCGAACATGCACCACCTGCGAAAGAGATGGGGTTGTACAGAAAGCGTTCGCAAAACGTCCTCGTCTCTCTGAGCTAATAGACGCGCTGCGGTACATGTAACGCGCGTTCCCATTGGACCGCGCCTAACAGCGATTTTGAAACGGCGGATCTCATTGGCGCTGCTTTCAAGACTGATTTATGCACTCGTTCACTGACTGTACGGACCTCAACAAGGGTATTCCACTACAACGGGGTTTGCCCTGCAGCCGGTCTACATCATTGCCAGTGATTACCTTTTCTCGGTATGACTCATCCAGTTATTCGTGAGCAATGAGCCACTGTTAACTTCTCTCAATAATAAAACCCATGAGTAAACGTTTTTTTTTTTCTTTCTGAAGAACATTTCACTCTTAGTTGTTCTTTCTCATTTTCAAGGACCCTGCTGAAAAACACATCTTACGTGCTTTCATTGCCTGATCAGTGGTTGTTCAGACCAACTGACCATGCTAAAACCATGCTGAGAGACCATCTATGAACACCAAACCATCATTTAGCTGGGTAAAGAAACCTGGCAATCAAATCCACTGTGAACTAAATATAGCGTACCTGTAGGCCAATGTAATGCCAGATTCATGTGATTTACATTCACGCATTTAGCAGGTGCTTTTATACAAGAGGCTTACAAAAGAGGAACAGAAAGCCAACAATGTTCGTAATATAAAATGCCAGGTTTATGTGACAACTAAATCAGGAAGCAAGCAAAGATGAGTGATGCTCCTCTAATTTGTGACCCTGGACCACAAAACCAGGGTCAATTTTTTGAAATTGAGATTTGTACAATTGTTTTATTGTTAGGACAATATTTGAATGAGAATCTGAAATCTGAGGGCGCATCAAAATATTGAGAAAATCGCCTTTAAAGTTCACATAAGGTTCTTAGCAATGCATATTACTAATCAAAAATTACGTTTTGATATATTTACATATACAAATAGTAAATTTACAAAATATCTTCATGGAACATGATCTTTACTTAATATCCTAATGATTTTTGGCATAAAAGAAAAATGGATTATTCTGACCCATGTAGTTTTGGCTATTGCTACAAATATACCCGTGCTACTTATGACTGGTTTATGTATTACACATAAACTCATTTCTTTTTTCCAGTTTTGCCGTTACAGTGTTTGTTTGCTAAAGATGTGTACGTGTACCGCAGAGAACTTTGTAAGTTTAAACAATAAGTATGTTGTCAGGCATTACCAGATAATTGCATGACAACACATAGTCAATAGCAGTCTCTAAGTATCACATTGTGTGCAATTAGTAACGCACTTTACAAAGTCATAATCATAAACTAAGGCTTTGGGTACAGTTTCAACAAAAACAGTAATGTTAAAAATACAGGTTTACTAACTGAAATTCATCTTAAAAGTAATTGTGTGAGCCAAACAGTACACACTTTTAAAAAAAGAAAAGTTCTTTATTACCATTAATGGCTCCATAACTAACATTTAAAGAGACAGTTCACCCAAAAATGAAAATTCTGTCATTAATTACTCACCCTCATGTTGCTCCTAACCTGTAAGACCTTCATTCATCTTCGAAACATAAATTTTGATATTTTTTAAAAATCTTAGAGCTTTCTGACTAGTGTTGCCAAGTCTGCGGTTTTCCCGCAGAACTGGGCTACTTTAACACTGTTGCCCCAAAAACGTGGTATTTGTCCTCTGGAATGCGAATTTTAAAAACATGTATTTTACCCAGTGGAACGTGACTTTTAAGGGGAGACATGGGCTACTTTTGAGTAACAATTAGGCGGGTTTTGTTGTGGCAACCTGGCAACCCTGGTTCTGACCCTGCATAGACACCAATGCAACTGACACGTTCAAGACAAAGAGAGATTTCATCAAAAATCTTAAATCTTAATCTGATTTCTGAAGGTCTTACAGGTTTGGAACGACATGAGGGTTGATTAATGAAAGAATTTTCTATTAATGAACTATTCCTCTAAAAAAATATAGGTTTCACATCAATGCCATATAGAGAACCATTTTTGGGTTCACCAAAGAACCTTTCTTTTATGAACCATTTTTTCTGAGCACTTGATTGATTTAAAGGATTTTTTTTCACTTTTGTGCAATGGAAAGATTCCATGGATCCATCAGTCCCAATAAAGAACCTGAATTTTTAGTGCACAAAAGCTGCTTTATAGTGGAAAATGTTCTTAACACTTCTAAACTCTTCACTGAAATGTTCTCTGAGGAACAAAAATGGTTCATCTATGTAATTACTTACCATTATCCTTTCTTTTGCAATCACATAAGCAGGCCTTTACCTAGAAGCAAAATAATCAAATACGACCCACTCTGTGCAAGTTCAGCCCACACTTTGGGTCATTTAAATTCGTCAAGTCAAAGCTTTAAGTCGTAAAGCTTTGCAGTGTTAGCAAATGTTTTAACTTGAGTTGCTGGAGACCAGGGGACAATAGTGAACTGTGCCATGGCAACAGAGGCCATATGCCAGTAGTGAGTATAATTACTCCGTCCCACCCCCTCCCCACCACTTACAATACAATTCTGCACAACCAAACCCCACACCATGCAGTCCTAATCCGTTTCTAGGCATCCTGAATATACACGGCCAAATCACACAGATTACTAGAGTGCTTTACCCCACCGGAACTTCTTGGAAATATTATACAAAAGCTTTGAGATTATTTTCATCTGTGCATTGTTGATATACTACAGGTTCTTGTACGTTTTGCCTAAAAAAACATAGAAAGCAAACACGACGCACTTAACAAGATAAGACGTCTGGCATCATGCCTATGTAGTTATTAACAGATCTGTTCATTCATTTACTTTTACAATAGAGTTTAATCAGTGTCAAGGACCGCTTCCCGTCCACTACCGGTGGCCCCCGCGTGCTGCTCATTTGGGAGTCTCACATTTCCTGACTGAGGGGCAATCATTTCATTAATGGTTTGTTTCTGAGGCTTAGTTTGCCACAAATGCTGCTCCCCAGGCAGACGTGCTTTGCAGGAACAGCCTCCTGAGGAGACAATGATGAGGGGTGGCGAGCAGCACACCTGCTAATTCCCCTCGAGACTCCATGTATCCACTTGCAATACGACCCTGTGCTATGCAGCAGTCATCAGGAGACCATAAACAAGGGGAGCGCTGGCATAATTGATACTGCTGGTTGACGTCAACCGGCCCACTGGTGACTTCCTCGCTGTTTTGACTGCTGCATGTGGTTTTGTAAAAAAAAAAAAAAAAAAAAAATTAGATTTTTTAGAGTATTTAACAGTTTTGTCTTCTGTTTTATACAATTTCTATGCATAATTTAAACAGATGTACAACTGTGCAATATTTTTGCATTTTTAAAATGGTGAGTGAAAAGAGTGCTCTAAATTAAAAACACTATCTTTACAACAAGTAAGCAAGTTTTTACATTAACTGCTGGTAGAATAAAATTTGTGCTCAGTTGCCATCTTGTGGTGATGCAAGATAAGTGCTTTTTTTTTTTTTGCTTTAGAACCGAAGTTGCAAAAATGCAGATATTTTCCTAATTTATTTTCAGATTTAAAATAAATAAATAAATTATATATATATATATATATATATATATATAAACACACACACACACACATAGTATTAAAATGAATAAATAATACACGTGAGTAGAAATAAATGCAGATATTTTCCAAATTTATTTTACATTTAAACACACACACAGACACACACACACATGTCTGGTTTATTATCCTTGTGGGGACTCTCCATAGGTGCAATAGTTTTTATACTCTCCACACTGTATTTTCTATCCCCTTACCCTAACCCTACCCCTAAACCTAACCCTTACAGAAAACTTTCTGCATTTTTACTTTGTCAAAAAAACTCATTCTGTATGATTTATAAGCTTTTGTACCCATGGGGACCTCAAATTAGGTCCCCACGGTGACACTAGTCCCCATGAGTCTGTGTGTATTCAGGTTTAGGTCCCCACAAGGATTTAAAAACAAGTCCACACACACACACACATATATATTTTTTTTGTTTTGTTTAATATATATATATATATATATATATATATATGTGTGTGTGTGTGTGTGTGTGTGTGTGTGTGTGTAAAGAATAAATAAATACTACCAAAGTTACACTACTACTGTGAGTAGAAATAAATGCAGATATTTTCCAAATTAATTTTACAATAAAAAACATCTATATGTATATATATATATATATATATGTATATATATATACACACACACACACACACACATGCACACACACACACATCGTATTAAAAATAAATACAACCAAAGTTACACTACTACTGTGAGTAGAAATAAATGCAGATATTTTCCAAATTTATTTTATGATATATATATACAAACACACACACACACACACACATTATATTGTATTGTACACATACACAAAATGCAGATATTTTTTACTTTTACGAACTTTGTTACTTTACGAAAATTTATAATATTCATTTTTACTGTATAAATTGAATAATATGTAATACATACAATATAATATATAAAACATTTTAGGATGTGTTTTACTCGCTCAAGCACGATAATATAATATGTGGGCGTCTGTGGCATCTAAAAAACATACGGAAAACTCCTGCTTTAGCATATATTATATTTCTGAAAAAATGTGAAATGATAAAAAAATGACTGAAAAAATAAAATTATGTAACTCGGTTAATAAATAATGTTTGACAGCGTCTCTGATCTGATCACTTTTTCATCATATACAATTCACTATTTTATGCTTTTAAAGCTACAAAATGAATGTTAAAACATAATTTTACTATTATTTAAGTGTTCTAATTATATGCACTGACATATATTTACCTACTAATAAAGCGTAAAATAATACATTTCGTTTTTCTTTCACAAACAGTTCAGTTTGTTCACAAATATCTTTGAATATCTTTAGTTCCTTGCAATATACAGTGGCAAAAATACGAATAACATCGTTCTAAACATCGTTCTAACATTCTTCTAAACATTTTATTATTTTATTATTATTATTATTATTATTATTATTTGAGACGCGAATAATTATCAGAATTTTATATTTTACAGTCTTTGCACATACAAAGTAGTTTTGTTGAACGTGTATTTGGACGTCACCACGTTTGTCACACTAGGTATTGAACACAGCAAATACAGAAGGACACCACAAGATGGCGATCTTGCATTAGCAAGAAAATGCGTCAAATCGAGGGTATTCATGGACGCACACGATGTAAGACTCTAGCTAAAAGTTGTATAGACATAAAACCTAACCTTTTATCCTTTCCAGTCCTCATCATGCAGGTTTTAAAATCAGTAATGGAAGACAACGTAGGCTCATCCTCAGAAACAGTGGTTATCAAACAGCTTCCACCTTCTGCTCAAGCACCAGGTACTGAAACCTAATGAACCTTGTTGGTAACCATGTTAAACTGGCCTAAAGTTACCTGAGCTCATGACTAGTTCCATGTATAATTCATTCCCTCAGTAATCTACTCACCTTCAGAGAAGGAATCTGACTCCATAATCCTGTCTACCTGCCCTGGTGAAGGACTTAAGTTTGGAGTCTGTTAACAGGTAAGAAAACTAATGATCTTCTGTGGGATTTAGAGCAGCATTGCACTAGTGATTTTTTGCTTTTTACTTCTACAGCCAGCCACTGTAAAGCTCAATAGAGATATGAAGGCTGCATAATTTTTAGAACTAGTTAATATTCCATGAAGGCTCATTACAAAAGATGGAATTATTCAGGGGTGCCGGTTGGAGGTTATCAGAGAATCCATGTCAAACTCTTGTTTTGGACAGGTGTATATATATTCTCTGTAATAACCTTCTAACGGATGTCTTTTCTTACAAACAGAGCACTTATGTAAACAAAAAGTCATGTCTGGGTTGATGTGGAAAGAGTGACGTTGTAAGTCTCAAACCAAACGTCATTTCCCTCCAAACACAGAATGTTCCTGAGTTGTTTTCCGCTTGGGTATTTTTTGGTGAACAAAGTAAGAATGTTCTGGGAATGTTTTGTTGTTTCTTCTTAAGCAAAACCTAACCTTCCCAAACGTTGTAGGGAGTTTTTTGAGACCTTTTGTGACAAAATAAAGGGAACCTACAGAGAAACTTCCCTTTTTTTTTTTTTTAGGTTATAGTTTTATAACCAAAAGCTAACCTTCATAGAACATTGCAGGGATGTTTTTTGTGACAACCTGAGGAGAACCAACTCAGGATGTTTCCTAATGGTTATTTCTAGGTTTTATTTTTAATAACCAAAAACTAACATTCCCAAAAAGTTGCATGGAGTTTTTTTTTGTGACAACCTAAATGGAACCTACACAACATACCCTAATGGTTTTAGCTTTTAACTTTATTTTTTAACTATTTTAATTTTCATTATAACATTCCCAGAACATTCTGTCAACCAAAAACTAATAGCTTGGTTGTATCTTATTCACCTTCCAGGTGAACTGTATACCTGACCTACTGTCTTATCCAATTTATTACTAGTTTCTTTGTTTCTTTGATGTTTAGGTAATGGTTTAAGATCATGGCTGAACAAAGGCAACGGGCCCTGTCTACATCAGGAGAGGCTCTTTACCAGGTTCTTGGCCTTGACAAGAACTGCACTCATGATGACATCAAGAGGTCCTACAGGTAAGACGTGATTCACATACCTGTTTGTCCCAAGGTTTTGATTATTAGGTAAGAAGTCTGGATTCTACTCGGGGTGAATGAGAGAGCAAAGGATAGAGAAAGTGCCAAACTGCAGCTCATTCCTCTAGAATCTCAGCCTTCAGTTGCAGTGGAGCTGCATGAATATAATATGACTTCCACAAAACTAAAATATTTATTATGCTGAACAGATGGCATCCCATATTTTACTGGGATCAGGAATGATGAAGGAATCTTAGATACGAGAGCATGTTCAGGGGTGCAAGACGTGTGCATGAATGATTCTGCACTATAATTTACATAGCGCCATGGAAATATGCCAACCTTGCCTTTGGTGGTAATATCTTGGCGCTGACATCATAACTTGCTGGTTTCACTTGTCAGTTGGTTTAACAAAATATTACGCTGCAGCAGAACAGGGCAATCTGGGAAAACCGGAGAAAAAAATATTAATAGCCTCATTCTTTGAGATATATATATGCACACATCACATAGGAGAATATGTATGTATGTATGACTAATAATTGAAGAGTTCCAGTGCAAAAAGCCTCTAACAGCCATCTTGGTCAAAAATGAAATGACGATACTGAGTGAATGCTCTCTGCACATAGTATATGTTCATCAAGTACTTTAACTTCAAATGCTCTAAATACCAGCCTAAACCCATTTGGAAATACCAGTACTTACATAGAAACCTATACATAGTAGCCAGAACGAGGTCGGACATGCTTAGAGGTTTTTGCATCTGAACTCTTGATGTATATACATTTAGGGCTAATACAATACCAATTTTTACAGATCAAGCAGAAAGATAACCAATATTTTTAACAAGTATATATATATATGTATATATAATTATTGCTCTGACAAAAACTTATCGGCAAATCAGTTTTGAAAATGGTCCATAAATGGCCAGACCGATAATCGATCAACCCTTAATATACGTTTATGATATTTTTTTAATAGTATATATATATATATATATATATATATATATATACACACACTACATACAAAATGCATAAGTTGCAGCCTTGGAAAACTGAAAAGAAAAAAAGTGTATAATATATACTTAATATCGGCAGCAACAAACTGCCAGGTCAAAAGTCGGTCGACCTCTAATATATATTAATAATACTTTTTATAATATGTATATATAATAATAATAATAATAATAATAATAATATATATGTATATATATATATATATATATACACACACACACACACAGATACACACGCACAAGATGTATAAATTGCAGCTGTTCTTGCCTTATAGGACAACTTTGATAATCTTTTTTGATCCACTTTAAATGTTGACTACTGTATATATATTACAGCTTTGGAAAACTGAAAAGAAAAATGTATATACTTAATATCGGCACCGATAATCTGCCAGGCCGAAAGTTGGTGGACCCCTAATATATATTAATAATACTTTTTATAATACATGTATGTGTGTGTGTGTGTGTGTGTGTGTGTGTGTGTGTATATTATATATATATATATATATGTGTGTGTGTGAGTTTTTATATATGCATCTTGTGTGTACATATATATATATATATATATATATATATATATATATATATATATATATGTACACACAAGATGCATATATACAAACACACACACACATATATATATATATATATACACACACGCACACACACAAACTTAATATCAGCACTGATAATCGGCCAGGCCAATATATATTATTTTTTATAATGCGTTTATATATATATATATATATATATATATATATATATAAACATACTATCAGCACCGATAATTGGCCAGGCCAATAATCGGTCATCCCCTAATATACAAGAAACAAGATGTTTAAATTGCAACCTTGGAAAACTGAAAAATAAACTGATAAATAAATATACTTAATATATATATATATATATACTTAATATCCGCATCAATCATTGGCCAGGCTGTTAATTGGTCAACCACTAATATATATGTATAATATTTTTTTATAATACGATTTATTAATTTATGCACAACCTGTTTTGTTTCTGTACCTTGTATGCTAAAATATGAGGGCAACGTGTCGGAGAGCTTCATTAGACAAGTTCATTTCTTACACCATACTGATGTTCCAACAATTATGGAGTCTAATTGTTCTAATTTGCACGTTGTTCAAGGAGGCATTTAAATGGTTAGCATTTTAACAGCACTTGTTTGCTGTTAATGAATATATAATCATCACAACTCTTGCAGACGCCATTGGCTTAATCAAAAATTAACAAGCGAGCGTGCTCGGAGCATTATAAATTATAGATTAAATTTTTTGTTTTTGGTTCAACAAAAAACAAAAAAAAACAAGGAGGGAGACTATGTTCATGTAATGATTTTAGGATTAAAATTCTTCTAAAGATTTCTACTACTTCACAGCAAATACTATAAATATTTATAGTTTGATATCTGATCATCCACAACCATTTTGAGTTTAAGGATATTCCATTTCACAGCGTTATAAAATGTCAAACTCTTCCTTATTGCTGCAGAGACTTTTGAAAAGTGTTTGCGCAGAGTTTGGACATGCTGGCATTCATTCAGAGCAGACCTGAACTGAGTCAGAGACAGAGACATTTGCAATGCACTGCTGGTTCTAATGGGAAGAATGTCAGACTTGGTGACGTCCCTCTCTTCGCCAGCCCTCGTGTGCCGAGGAGCTTTTGGAGGCACTAATGGGGTCTGCGGTCTTGCCGACACATAGACAGGTCAAGCAGCGTGCGCATAAGACAGCTAGCCGCTAAAGATCACACCCTGCTGAGATCATCAAACAGACAGACAGCATTTTAAACTGGCACATGTTAATGAGTCTCCTCTTACTGTGTGTCGGTCCAGAAGTATTTGTGTTTCCTTTTTTAAGCTAATGGCTGTTTTATGTCACTCTCATTAGGGGAATACAAAGAAGTCCACATTCTCAGAGAGATTCTGTATTTCTAAGGTCATTTAAATATACTTCCTGACATTTACATTGATCTTAGGGTCTTTCAATAAGTTCTGTTTCTTACATTTTCATTTCTAAGACTTCTGTGTGATCCTCAGGTTCGTGAATCTCTTAGTAGTCAATTTTTCATTTTTGAATGTCCTCGTCTATTTTTTTTTTAGGAAGCTCGCTTTGAAATATCATCCTGACAAGAACCCCGAGAACCCCGATGCCACTGACAAATTTAAAGAGCTCAACAATGCTCATGCAGTGCTGTCTGACGTCACTAAGAGGAACATTTATGACAAGTACGGCTCCCTGGGTCTGTATGTGTCGCAGCAATTCGGGGAGGAGAATGTGAACACATACTTTATGCTCTCCAGCTGGTGGGCCAAGGTGCGGTATCATTCTTTATTATATTATTTTATCTAATTTGATTTTTATATTTAATTTAATTTAATTTTATTTTATTTAAAATGTCATTATTTTATTGTATTTTTACTTTAATTTAATTTATTTTTTATATTTTATTTTAGATTATTTTTATATTTTATTTTAAACTTTTTTTATTCAATTGTTATTTTATTTTTTATTTTACTATACTGTACATTTTATTAATTTCATTTTATTTTTTTTATATTTTATTTTATTGTAAATTTTATTTTAGTTTATTTTGTGTTTTATTTAAAATGTTTCATTTTACATTTTATTTTATTTCATTTTATTTTATTTTTTATATTTTATTTAAAATGCTATTTCATTTTATGTTGTTTCATATTATATTTATTTTATTTTATATTACTTTTTTATTATTTTATTTTATCAGTAAAAATTTAGCACTTTATGGAACAATTATTTTTATATATTTTTATTTTATATTTTATTTTATTTAAAAATTAATTTATTTTATTTTATTTTTATATTTTATTTTATTTTATTTAAAATTAAATTTTATTTCATTTTATGTTATTTTATTTTTCATATTTATGTATTTATTTATTTTATTTTTTTGTGTGTTTTAATTTAAAATGTTATTTTATTTCATTTTATTTTTTTAGATTTTATTTAAAATGTTATTTTATTTCATTTTATGTTATTTCATATTATTTTATTTTATATTACTTTTTATTTTATTTTATGTTATCAGTAAAAATTTAGCACTTTATGGAACAATTTCATTTTTATATTTTTTAAAATTATATTCAATTTAATTTTATTTTAAATTTTATTTTATTTTTTATATTTTATTTTATTTTAAATGTTATTTTATTTCATCTTATGTTATTTTATTTTTTCATATTTATTTATTTTCATTTTATATTATATATTATTTTATTTTATTTTATTTTATCAGTAAAAAATAGCACTTTAGGGAACAATTTTTGCTTGACCTTACCCTTGAAATCTACTCTTGTTGGTGTAACCTAATATTAATTACATTATATATTAGTCTACCATTTAAAAATAATTTCATTGGTTATTTTGAAAAATAATATATGTAATAATTAAATAATAATATAGATTTTAAAATATTGTTTTAAAAAATAACATCTTTGCAGCTAATTATGTTTTTTCCCCTTCACTTTTCTGCTTTATTCTCGCATTTTTAATTTATATACTAAAACCATGTTTAAATATTTTCATATCATAAAAATGTCATTAACACTTATACGTCAAAAGCATTTATTCACCTTAGTTTAAAAAATTACTATTACATTATTAATTTAAAAAGTTGGATCTGTTTATAATGTTTAATGGACGTTAGCTAATTAACAATAAATTGTATTTTCATTAACTAACTTAAAGTATATTAAATAGTATAACAAATGTACTGCTCATTATTAGTTAATGTATTAACTAATGTTAACTAATAGGACCTTATTGTAAAATGTTACCCAAAAATGTGTAGAAAAAAGACTGTTGTAATGACAGAATTAGACAGAATATTGTACTGTTAACACTGAAAGATGAATAATAGAATATTATTGCAAATCTAATTTATACAATCACAACTACTCACTTAATAGATATATTTTATATTTACATGATAGTATTTATGTTACAGTGTATTTATGTAAGTAATACGTGTAATTAGCAATGGGTTACTTGGTTAACTCTATATTTTTGAACTAAATTATTTAACTTGTAATGTAATATTATATAATACAGACACTGTAATGTGGATGTTTTGAATGCATTTTTATCTCAACTAAACCCTGACACTGTGTGCCTGTCTGATTTTGAACATTCTCATTTATAGGGTCTGTTTGCCATCTGTGGCTTGCTGACAGGTTGCTATTTCTGTTGTTGTCTGTGCTGCTGTTTCAACTGCTGTTGTGGGAAGTGCAAACCGCACACACCTGGAGAAGAGGACCCGGAGTTCTATGTGTCTCCCGAAGACTTGGAGGAGCAGATCCGTACGGACAACGAAAGAGGTAAAAGGACATGCTGACGTGTTCTTCAGGTGGTCACTCTCAGTTTTGAAATAGCAAATGAACACACAACACATCTCAGTCACTCCACATCCAAAAAAAGATGAAAATGGTTAAAAGGAACACATCCTAAAATTACTCCGGCACGTTTTGTTCTTGATAACAGCGACTTTTAAAGTGGAAAGACTTTATAAGACTATTATGCAACGGAATCTAAAATTAATTTCAAAATCGCTTTATATGATAATTTTCTAATTAAAAAATTTATTAAATACTTTAAAAGAACAACAAGCTTTGATGTAGCAGATCATGGCTTATCAGTTGAGGGAAGAGCTTTCAACAAGGTTCAACTAACGTAATAATTCACTCTACATGCAAAAATAAATAGTTGATAGTTCTGAGACAGATGTTTGGATATAATACGTCGTTGTTCTGCCAGTAAGCTGTAGGAGGGGTTTTTTTACATCTTGTGCTGTCGTACCTCACAAAAGTGATAATTACAGTCTGAGTCATTTCTCAAAGTGTGTTTGCATACTAGTTTTTATATAGCATTCCCACAACAAAAATAAACTATGTTTTCGTTTCCTGCATTTGAAAGGCAGCACGCAAGATGATACTGACAAAAAAAGGTCTTGTTTTGTCTTATATTAGATTTAAGCTATGTCTATGTAAAAATACACTGTGGACAAATCAAAGTTGACTTGCGCTTGCATTTTAGCTGAGTTGCATTCACCTAGACAAGCTAAGAACACTAAGCACACAAGATCCCGCTTTTTATACTTAAAAAAGTATAGCATGTAGACACCTGTTTTATGGCATTTATATTAGTGTAGCACATGAAAAAAAGTAAAATAAAAGATTATTATCCATATTAAATTAATATTTTAGCTAACTAGGTGTTTTTTTTAAAGTGTATTTTATCGTCTGTTTCAAATCATTTATATTAGTGTACTACAAAAATTATAGATTCATGTCCACTTAGTATACTACTCAAGCTGTCTCTAAAAACTCTTTTTAGTTCAGCCTACACACTAAATAATAAATTATTTTATTAGTCATATTAAGTAATACTTTTGCAGCTAATTTGGATTATTTTTGTGCTATCTGAAAATATATTTTTACAGTGTATTAGTGTAGCACACACACAAACAAAATGTTTTATAGACTCCTGTTAAAGTCGTATCTTGCTAAAGTAGTCTCTAAAATTTTTGAAAACTACTCTTTTAGTGTTATCTACATGTTAAAAAATATTATATATCAGTCAACCAATTAAAAATAATTGTGTTCATATTAAATAATATTTTTGCAGCTAATTTAGGAGACTTTTTTCAGTGTATTTTATTGTCTGTTTCATAGCATTTCTATTAGTGTAGCACAAAAATAAATAATGAAATAAAACATAATGTTTCATAGACTCATGCCCACTTGATATCCTACAAAAAAAGATTTAGTGCAACCTACACATTAAATATTTAACAGTTTTTTTAATTATTATATTATCATTTTAAATAACACTTTGGCAGCTAATTTAGATTATTTTTTGGGTTACCTGAAAATACATTTTACAGTGTATTTTATTGTATGCTGCAGGGCATTTATATTAGTGTAGCACAAAAAAAAAAAAATAAATAAATAAAACATGATGTTTCATAAACTCATGCCCACTTGATATCCTACTCAAGTTGTCTCTTAATATTTTTAAAAACTCTTTTTAGTGCAACCTACACATTAAATAATAAATAATTGTATTAGTCATATTAAATAACACTTTTGCAGCTAATTTAGATTATTTTGGGGGTTACCTGGAAAATATATTTTTACAGTGCATTTTATTGTCTGCTTTATATATTAGCGTAACACACAAAAAAAAATCAGTAAAATATTTCATAGACTTCTGTTAAGGTCATATTTTGGCGAAGTAGTCTCTAAAAATTTTGAAAACTAGTCTTTTTATTATTTATTATTTATTATTTTTGCAGCTAATTTAGATGTTTTTTTCCAGCATATTTTATTATCATTTATATTAGTATTGCACAAAAATAATTAATAATGGAATAGAAAATAATGTTTCATAGACTCATGCCCACTTGATATCCTGCTCAAGTTGTCTCTAAATATTTTGAAAACTCTTTTTAGAGCAACCTACACATTAAATATTTAATAGTATTTTTTTTATTATATTGTCATATTAGTTACCACTTTTGCAGCTAACTTTATTTTTGGGGTTACCTGAAAATACATTTTTACAGTGTATTTTGTTGTATGCTGCAGAGCATTTATATTAATGTAACGCACCAAAAAAACAATAAAATGTTCCATAAACTCCTGTTAAAGTCATATCTTGCTGAAGTAGTCTCTAAAAAATGTTGAAAACTACTTTTTTAGTGTTATCTACATGTGAAAAAAAAATTATATATTAGTTTACCAATTAAAAAGAATTGTATTATTTATATTAAATAATATTTTGCAGCTAATTTAGGAGATTTTTTTTAACAGTGTATTTTATTTTCTGTTCAAAGCATTTACATTAGTGTAGCACAAAAAAAAAAGAAATAAAAAGTGATGTTTCATAAACTCATGCCCACTTGATATCCTACTCAAGTTGTCTCTTAATATTTTTAAAAACTCTTTTTAGTGCAACCTACACATTAAATAATAAATAATTGTATTAGTCATTAAATGATACTTTTGTAGCTAATTTAGATCATTTTGAGGTTACCTGAAAATATATATTTTACAGTGTACTTTATTGTCTGCTTCATATATTAGCATAACACACAAAAAAAAATCAATAAAATGTTTCATAAACTGCTTTTAAAGTCATATCTTGCCAAAGTGGTCTCTAAAAATTTTAATGTTTATTATATGTTAAATAATATTATTTATTAGTCTACCATGTAAAAATAATTTTGTTACTCATATTAAATAATAATTTTGCAGCTATTTTTAGTGTATTTTATTGTCTGTTTCAAAGCATTTATATTAGTGTAGCACAAACAAAAATAATTAAATAAAAAATGTTTCACATCCTCATGCCCACTTGATATCCTACTCAAGTTGTCTCTAAAAATGTTAAAAACCCTTATTAATGGAACCTACACATTAAATAATAAATAATTTTATTAGTCATATTAAATAATACTTTTTACAGCTAATTGGGTTATATATGGGTTATCTGAAAATGTTTTTACTGTGTATTTTATTATCTGCTTCATAGCATTTATGTTAGTGTAGCACACAAAAAAATCAATAAAATGTTTCATAGACAGAGAAGTAGTCTCTAAAAATTTAGCAAACTGTTTTAGTGTTATCTACATGTTAAATAATATTATATATTAGTCTACCATGTAAAAATAATTTCATTATTCATATTGTTTATATAATCATTTTTGCAGCAAATTTAGGTGGTTTTATTTTTTTTTTTTGTCTTTTAGGGGGTTTTCTGTTTTCTGTTTCATAGCATTTATATTAGTATAGCATACAAAAAAAAAACAATAAAATAAAACAATGTTTCACAGATTCCTATTAAAGTCTTATCTTGCTGAAGTAGTCTGTAAACATTTTGAAAACTATTCTTTTAGTGTTATAGTGTCATGTTAAATGATATTTGTCTACCGTGTAAAAATAATTTTATAAATAAATAATAGTTTGGCAGCTGATTTTTTTATACTACCCAAAAACATATTTTTGTCTTTCACAGCATTTATATTAGTGCAACACAAAGAGGGGAAAAAAATCAATAAAATAAACAATAATATTTCACAGACTTCATATCCTGCTGAAGTAGTCTTTAAAAATCCACCCCTGTGGTCTTTGAATCAGAAAACAGCTAAATAAACTCTCTCAGCATTAGGTAAGCCAGTGGACAGTGGGCTGCCCTTCAAAGCAGTGATACTGAGCCAGCTCAATGAGGTCAGAAAAGTGCAGCCAGCAGGGGCAGGCTAACGGCAGATTGCTGGGACGTCCTTGGAGCGTACAAAACACTTTTCATTTCAGCAGGAAGTTCAATTAGGAGTGTGAAATGGCATGGCATTAGACGCCGTAACCTCTTGTATATTCCATATTGATCATATGTGACCTCTTTTACCTGCGATTTTGCTTTTCCAGATGGCGACACTCCTATTGTCCTGCAGCCAACCAATGCTAGTGAGAAGACCCAGCTGATCGGCGATGGACACAGAACATACACCTAAAAGCAAAGGAGTCACCATAGATATTAATTTTAAAATTCTTTTTGAATGTATTGTTGTCTTTTACAATATACTGTTTATGTTAAGACTGAGAAAGCTAAAACTAGTCAACTTCTTAAGCTTTGTTTAACCGTGCTGTCTGTAAATAACAGATATTATATTTATTCTTATGCTTCATGTGGAATTAAAACTGACAATGTGATAAAACTGATGATGTGTCTCCTTTAAATAATAAATATACACTCAGAATATATCCACAAAATGTAAGATGCAAATCAAATACATAAATCCTAAACTAGGCCTATCGTTTGAGTTGGCGTTTTCCGCCACTGAATTAAAAAAAAAATGTTATTGCGAATTTTGTTTTTTTTTTGTTTTTTTTTTAAATGTCAAAATTCTGACTTTTGCGCGTTTGTACCTCGCAATTCAGACTTTTTTCTCAGAATTGTGAGATATAAACACAATTGCGAGTTATAACGTCCAATTTTGAGGAGAAAAAAGACTGATGTTCTCAGAATTGCAAGTTTATATCTCTACAATTCTGAGAAAAAGTCAGAATGCTGTTTATATCTCACAATTCTGACTTTTTTCTTGCAAATGCGAGTTTGTATCTCACAATTTTGACTTTTTTCTCAGAATTATGAGATATAAACTCACAATTGTGAGTTATAAAGTCCAATTTAGAGGAGAAAAAAAGACTGATATGTTCTCAGAATTGCAAGTTTATATCTTTACAATTTTGAGGAAATGTCAGAATGCTGTTTATATCTCACAATTCTGACTTTTTTCTTGCAAATGCGAGTTTGTATCTCACAATTTTGACTTTTTTCTCAGAATTATGAGATATAAACTCACAATTGTTAGTTATAAAGTCGGCTATGTTCTGTTTTCTGTTCAGAGTTGGACAAATATTGCAATCCTAAGAAAAAAATGTCAGAAGAGTTTATATCTCGCAATTCTGACTTTATAACTAGTAATTATGGGTTTGTGTCACATAATTCTGAGGAAAATGTCAGAATCGTGAGATAAAAAGTCAAAATTACCTTTTTTTCAGTGGCAGAAACGGGCTTCCATACTACATGAATATAGATAGGATGTTTACATTATGGAAGCCCGTTTCCGCCACTGAATAAAAAATAAAAAAAATGTTATTGCGACTTTTTATGTCACAATTCTGACTTTTCTTCTCACAAATGCGAGTTTGTACCTCAGAATTGAGATATAAAGTCCTCATTGCACGTTTATATCTCTACAATTCTAAGAAAAAAGTCAAAAGTGTGAGATATAAATTCGCAATTCTGAGAAAAAAGTCAGAATTGTGAATTTATATCTTACAATTCTGTCTTTATTTCTCACAATTCTAAGTTTTCTGGCAAATGCGAGTTTGTGTCTTGCAATTCTAACTTTTTTCTCAGAATTGAGATATGTGACCCTGGACCACAAAACCAGTCTTAAGTCGCTGGGGTTTATTTGTAGCAATAGCCAAAAATACACTGTATGGGTCAAAATGATTGATTTTCCTTTTATGGCAAAAATCATTAGGAAATTGAGTAAAGATCATGTTCCATGAAGATATTTTGTAAAGTTCCTACTGTAAATGTATGAAAACTTAATTTTTGTTTAGTCATATACATTAAGAACATGATTTGAAGAACTTTAAAGGCAATTTTCTCAGTATTTTGTTATTTTGATTTTTTTGCACCCTCAGATTCTTGATTTTTAAATAGTTGTATCTCGGCCAAATATTGTCCTATCATAACAAACCATACGTCAATGGAAAGCTTATTTTATTCAGCTTTCAGATGATGTATAAATCTCAATTTTGAAAAAATGACCCTTATGACTGGTTTTGTGCTCCAGGGTCACATATAAACTCTAAATTGCGAGTTATAAAGTCAAGTTTTGAGGAGAAAAAACACTGATGTTCTCAGAATTGCAAGTTCTGAGAAAAAGTATCTAATCAGTATCTAGTCAGAATTATGAGACATAAACTCACAATTGTAAGTTAAAGTCCAATTCTGAGGAGGAAAAAAAAGGCTCCTATGTTCTCAGAGTTGGACGTTATATTGCAGTCCTAAGAAAAAAATGTCAGAATTGGGAGTTTATATCTCGCAATTCTGACTTTATAACTCACAATTATTCGTTTGTGACATAATTCTGGGGAAAATGTCAGAACTGTGAAATAAAAGTCAAAATTACCTCTTTTTCAGTGGCAGAAATGGGCTTCCATACTACATGAATAGAGATGGGATCTTGCTTGTTTCACAAAATCATGCAATAAAAAATGCAAAGAGCCATTTGGTCTGTTGTCAGATTTTTTGCTTGCATTAAAACAAACATTTAATGCTTCAACTCCACTTACCGTAAGTCTAAAACAAGAACAAAAACAGATTGCTACCTTCAAAAGGCAAAAACCAAGTTTCCTTCGAGCCGGATTCGAACCAGCGACCTAAGGATTACAGTACTTCCTCTACAGTCCTCCGCTCTACCAACTGAGCTATCGAAGGAACACACGTTTTGCGGCTCGATCTTGCGCTTTTCAAGGGTAAATGCGTAAATAGTAACTACAATGTAATAAAGGTGAACACACATATATTGCAAATAAGAACTATAACGACTAACTTACATGTACATTCCTGAAATTTATATTTATATTTATATATTATATTATATTTATTTATATAATAACGTTCTTTCTTTCTCTGTTTAAATTTGCCTCCTATTTGATTATAAAGCACAAACCTCAACTCACGCTAGTTATAGACAAATCGTTTCAAACAAAACTGACAAGCGAAAATAAAGTGACGTTAACCCGAAGTTCAACATTAGCTTAAAGATTCGCCAACAAAGTCAAACATTTCGGATGCATTGATATATGCGGGGCTCGAATTGAAAGAAATTACAAAAAGCATCCCTCTGTAAACCACCATCCCCTCTTCCCTTTAATGTTAATGTTGTCTAAAACTTATCATACAAATTAAACATAATAACATTATCTACGTATGATAATTTACGAACTAAATAACAGCGATCAGTCAGAACTCAATATTGCAAGCTGCGCACAAACTCAAAAAAATGATTCAAGCGCGACTTTTAACATTATTAAAAGGATAATAAAGTAACACTGCAGAGATTCTTTTCTGAATTTATATGTTTTTTAAATAATCGAGTGAGCCTAATCCATTCATAAAGGCGGTCACCTGCTTCGTTTCTACCTGAATCAGCCGTTTTAAAAGAATCGTTTGGCGGAATGATTCAGTGATTCGTTTATTAATAGGGACGTACTGCCACCTACTGGCAGTTTTAGTGTAGGCCTAAATCAGCCTAATACCCTAACAGCACATACAGCAAAATATTGTTTAATTATCGATAAAAAAAAACCCTATTTCAGGCCCTAGAAGGAAAACAACGGTCATTTAATAAAGCTTATTTTTTGTTAAATAAAAACGTGTTTAAAATGTAAACAATTTTTGTAATCATTGTGTAAAGTTAGCTATGGAACATCTCGCCCACCATCCAACCCGTATTTTTTTTGCAATTCGACCACGGGATATATGGCAATAAAAATTAATAATAACAATAACAAGAAATCTGCTTATGCAATTAAACTACTTTTGTATTGTATTATTATGAAATACACGAATATATAGATATATAGATATAGATACAAAGATAGATAGATACATAAAGTATAATTAAAGTATAATTAAACATGTAGGATTCTATTCACTTATTTTTTAGCACTTGCGCATTACACTGCACTTACAATTTGCATAAATAATTAACGTTTTAAAAATAATATTAACAATGTTAAATATTAATTGGAATATAGAAATATGAAATGACAGACAAAATAGAATGATACTTTTAAAAATGAACCTAAAAGTCGCCAGTAGGTGGCAGAAAAACACCGTCTTTATAAGCGAGTCGATGAGTCGTTTATTCAAACGACTCTTTCAAACCGATTGATTCATTCAGGAACTAACCCTGCGTCCCAATGTGCATACTATCCACCCTATCTGTCCTAAACAGTATTGAAAATTACTACTGTCAGATAGAATTTAGGACGGATAGTATGCGCATTGGGATACAGGCTAAGTAACAAACTATTTTTATAAATGAATCGGTTCAAAACGCAAATTCACTCCGTATAGAAACACCGCTAGGTGTTGCCACTGAGACGCACATGGCTTTTCTTTAGCGTAATAGAGCAAAACAAGTCACTTAATTTAAGCCACTTAATATTTACTTCCTTCATTAAATTGTTGTCTGCGACAGACCATGCTAACCAAATTGTTCATATATATCTATATTGCTTCACACTGACAAGCCTCAGTAAAAAATAACAAGATTGGTATTACATCAATAAGTTATACAGTAAATTACAGATACCTGAAGCAGCTGCTTTAACTTTTTATCGCTGGTTGGCCAGTTTACATATCCCTCAGAAGTACGTTAGAGCCTCAGTGGGCGCTTCTTGTCATGACAACGTGTTAGTAGACTTTGGTGAATGTGCAGAGAGCGAATCTGCGGTTCGAGAAATTATTTTAGTGCGCATGGAAACTCAGTGATGGTGCCTACAGAGCATACTAACAAAGCATTCGGGGCTTTATTGAAAACATGAGCGGCTTCAGCCCTTTTAGCCCACCCCTAGCGCCACCCCTGCTGTCTGTACAAATGGGGGAAATTCAAATGGGGGCCACCATAATGGGGAATTAGCTCAAATGGTAGAGCGCTCGCTTAGCATGCGAGAGGTAGCGGGATCGATGCCCGCATTCTCCAAAGCTTTTTCTATTTGGGCGGCCATCACCAGTCTTTTACATTTTTTCTACATACCTAATACCAACAAATTAATTGCCACGTATATATAAAAAATATTATATTACTGCGTTATTGTTTTATTTTTATTTTCTTGGGGCTTGGTGAGCCCGCATTATATTTCCAAACAGGCACATCACTCCAGTACTAAAATTTAAATTGCACTTAAATAGTATTTTTTTTTACTTATGTATTAAAGCGTATTAAAATAGTATTTTTTTTTTTTACTTATGTATTAACGCGTATTAATTATTCAATTAATGTCTTTTTATTTCTTTTTTTACTTTCCTGTGTTTATTGCGTTTAAGAGATGCACGTCGAGTCAACGGTATCATTTTCATATATGGGCAAGTAAACATGGCAACCTCTGACGTGCGCCTTTCTAAAAACAGCGCTCACTGATAGTGGGCCTTGGCGTGGGGGAATGCCAAGCCTCATTATAGAGGGTACAGACAGGCGGTTGGGCAATGGAGAGGGCCTGATTTCACCCCGTGTACAAGAGACAATTTCATCTTCTCAATCCCAAACGGTCTCGTTCTCAACTTCAGTGAAGCCGTAGCTCGTCGAATCAGGATGGACAGCTTGGAGAAACAGCTTATTTGTCCCATTTGTCTGGAAATGTTCACAAAACCGGTTGTGATTCTTCCTTGTCAACACAATCTTTGCCGGAAATGTGCTAATGACATTTTTCAGGTACAGTTTCAATATTGTTTATTTCTTGTCAACATCATTTATCACATAAATATCTTTGTATTCTCTTTTATAAATCAGATAAATAGTTTTATAGTGCTGTGGAGGTTTCTAGAAATGGTTAATTTATACTAGTTTTATTAGACTATAGTATAATAATATTGGCTATTACACATAGGCTATTTGGGAAGTATCAGTACTCAGCTAAAATATATGAATATTTGTAAACAAACATTCAATAATCTCTAAAAATGAGGTGTTTTGCTGTCTCACACTTCCTATACAGTCCTCAAATCCATACCTTCCCACCAGAGGAGGCTCAGTGACGTCAGGTGGCCGTTTCAGGTGTCCATCCTGCAGGCATGAAGTTGTGCTGGACCGCCATGGGGTCTACGGTCTGCAGAGAAACCTTCTGGTGGAAAACATCATTGACATGTACAAACAGGAGTACATCAGGTTAGAGTTGAGAAACAAACACCTCGGGAGGCTCTAATAGCATGTCTGTGTGGTTTAACAAGATCCCTTGTGTAATAGCCTCTAGCCTAACTTACCTCAAAAGTCTAGAGCTGATGATTTCTCGATAAACAGATGAAAACGTTCAAGAGAAATGTACAAATATAGTCAGAGTGCGAGTAAAATGTTCTGACACAAAATTGGCATTGGTGATAAAAAAAAAAAAAGGTGACATTTTGGAAAACTCTGTCGTCAAATTATTTCCCTGAGAGTGCGCACTAGCATTAAAATTACATTAAAAACATGATCTGTGGGAGTTTTTAGTGAGTAATCAGCTTGGTGAAAATTTAAAGTAAACCAACATGTCTGTGACCAATATTTACCGTGCTTTGATGACTGATGATCTAAAAAAAATAAAAAATAGTTACAAGTTAACTATTAAACAGAACAGCTGAACATAAGTTCACAAATAAAATATATTGTTTAAATTGTTATTGCCTTGAGTTATTATTTTGGAATAAATGTAAAATGCCTAAAACACTAACTTGATGAGATTCACATTTGACTTTGTTTATTTAATCAGGAAATATGACTAGGACATGAATTAACATTTGATTAAAAAAAAAAAAAAAAAACACACGTTGAGGACTTCTCATTTCAGAACACTTGATGTGTGAAATATATGGTGAATAAAAGCTGAATAAATAAGCTTTTCATTAATGTGTGGTTTGTTAGGATAGGACAATATTTGGAGATACAACTATCTGAAAATCTGGAATCTGAGGGTGCAAAAAATCAAAATATTGAGAAAATCTTTAAGGTTGTTCAAATGAAGTTCTTAATACATATTATTAATCAAAAGTTAAGTTTTCATATATTTACGGTAGGAACCTTACAAAATATCTTCATGGAACATGATCTTTACTTTATATCCTAATGATTTTTGGCATGAATGAAATATCTATAAATTTGACCCATACAATATTGTTGGCTATTGCTACAAATACACCTGTGCTACTTAAGGTTTAGTGGTCCAGGGTCACATATGTATATAATTGGTTATAAATGCTTCTGTTTAGGACCCAGTAACTTCCTATTATTATTTTTTTGTTTAGTCTGGAGCTCTGTAGACTCAGAACATTTAATTAATGTCTTAACTAATATGATTTATATTATTACCACGTACAGATAAAAGCCTATTTCCACCACATAAGAAAACAAAATCATGATTGGTGAATCTTAAGCTGTAAGATACATAGTTGAAATTTGACATGAATAACTGACGTTTGTTTTTTTTTACTTTTGATATACTAATTATGATTAACTAAAGCATGATTTCTTTTCCTATGTGGTGGAAATGGGCTTCCAAAATTGACATAAAAGTCTAAATTAACATAAAAGTCAACATTATGAGAGTCAAAATTGACATAACAAAGTGCCAAAATTCGGACCTTTTTAAAACTTTTTTGGTAATTACATATTATAATTATGATTACCAAAGCATGTTTTTTTTCTTATGTGTTGGAAATGGGCTTCCATAGTTACTGCTATTGTAGAGGTAATAAGCCTTCTACCTTTTAGTAAAGTGCATGAAGAAACAGAAAAAAGAGCAGACATGCTTTTAAGAATGAAATTCCCCAAGGCTGAACGATTAAGTTCTCCACCGCCCTGTCACTTTGCATCCCACTTAAGCGTTTCACTTTATGAACTCAAGAAAAGCTTTTGAATGAGAGGTTCATGTTTTAAGGCTCTATAAATCAGTTGGTGTTTTGCACTGCAATAGACAGATTCCCCAGCGTCCATGTGGCTCCCAAGACCTGTGACTCAGACAGGTCATAAGGCTAAGGATGACGGTCAGCTGGCAGCAAACTTATTTTTAGTTCCACCAGTCAGTGTTGAGTCTCCTAAGCGTACTGACACACATCACAACCCCTCAATATGGCCTCGTGAACTCTATAGTGATTTCATTAAGCATTAATTTGAAGTCCTGTCCACGTCTGAGGCAAAAGCCGAAAGGTTTCGAACCTCAAAATCTGTTTATTTTATTGTTTACGCCCTTTGATACTCATAGATCTATTATTCTCCAAAGCAGCAGACCTTCTCCGGAAAGGAAGGTTGACCAGCCGATGTGTGAAGTCCATGAGGATGAGAAAATCAACATTTACTGCCTGACCTGCGGCGTTCCCACTTGTTCTATGTGTAAAGTGTTCGGCTCTCATAAGGACTGTGAAGTGGCCCCTCTTAACAGTATTTACCAGACGCAAAAAGGTAAAAACTCTCACGCTTTTGAGACATATTAATATTTATGCTTGTCTGCACAAGTACGCCAGAGTTTGCGTCAGTGTGTATGCGCAGCATATATTTTTACAGTTGTGTGTTAATATGCTTACGCACGTCCTCATCTCCAGACAGAGCTCTCGGATAGAATAGCAATGATGGTGGGCAATAATGACAGAATCCAAGGCATCATCAGTCAGTTGGAGGAGACCTGCAGAACCATAGAGGTTAGTTACCCTGTGTGGGGGCTTCTCCCTCCCCAAAGCCTGGCACAAGAGCAGGATTATTGATGAGGAACGTAAGAACACTTCCTCTGACAAAAGATACACACGCTCTGGCATGGACGAGCCAGGCAGGCAGGAAGCTGGATTCTCTCCAGACCTCACAGTTGCGTTCACAGAGGCTTCATGATTGACAAGCAAGCAGAAATGAGCCGTCTCTGTTGAGCATATGGCTTCCCTGACAGAAAGTCATTGTGAGCAAGGTTGAGGGTTAGATACGGTTGAAGGAAAGAAACAGGTAGTCAAACTATTGATTTTGAAAGTACATTTTTAATCTTAATTTTGAACTTTGGTGGTCCATAGGTTGTGTTCCAATCACCCAATAGTAGCCTATAAAGTGGCATTCTTTAGTAAAAAATTCTATGCTTATATGCTAGAGCTGGGTTTTGACAAATTCCACAATTCGATTAAATTCTGATCACAAGCTTGCGATTTGGATACACACCAAATTTCTCAAGGAAAAAAATCTCTGAATACTGTAAAATATGCATCAGAGTTAATTGATATTACTACGTTAAAATGGACTAATTTGTATACAAGCGCTTAAATTACACAATTAAGTTTTCATAGTAATCAAGTTACAATTACATATTTTTATTTACATATTACATATAATTACCTATTTCTACTCCAATTTGTTTTTTGAAATATAAAC
Source organism: Labeo rohita (assembly GCF_022985175.1). Taxonomy (NCBI): domain Eukaryota; kingdom Metazoa; phylum Chordata; class Actinopteri; order Cypriniformes; family Cyprinidae; genus Labeo; species Labeo rohita. The sequence continues at coordinate 11,472,434 of NC_066892.1, read as the reverse complement.
ATTTAAATGGTGGCTCTCATAAAACCTTGACGAATTTATTTCAACTTAAATTAAAAATCGAAGAACAGTAAAAATATAATAAATATGTTATATGGTGCATATATTTAGCAAAATTCCATTTAGAATTAATTTTTTTCTACCTGACTAATAGTAAAATTTTGACTTCGATACGATACCTGACTAAAATACTACTACTGAACCGATACTACGACAAAAATTAGAACAACAGGAAAAGTTTTATTTTTGTTATTAATAACAAAAACATAGATGCAAGTAACAAACTAAAGGACAAATTCAATAAAAAAAAATATAGCTGCAAGCAACGATGACGGGCCCAAGCCATCAGCGCAATCGCCACCCTGTTGACATCAGGAAAACTGTGGAAAAATCCAGTTTTCATGACTGGATCCGCAATTCCATCCACATTTTAACTAATTACGGCTCTTATCAAAATGCATTCTTTACGTACGGGTACTAGCAAAATGCGGAATCAAACCGTTTTTAAAAGCTACCTTTTTAGTACCAGTATATTGTGTAACTCTACTGACTAATGAGTTTATGGTCACAATTATGGTTGGTCTAAGGTAAATGTGACATTATGTGACATTGTTTACGAGCTGTTTACTGACGTCTTTCCACAATTGAATGAGCGATATGAGGCAGGATACGGATTTCGGTAAGTTGTACTCTCTCTTTTAACTTACCTTCAGATGTTCGTTCATGTTTATTTTGTGCTGAAACTGGCTTTAAAGCAGAGGAGATGATCATTTCATGTACGTTTCGCTTCCGCTTCTCCTGAACTGAGGGGCTACAGTGATCACTCCACATCAAACAGCACCAAAACAGCATTTATTGTTTGAATACTATAATAAAATGGACAGAATTTGAAATCTGAGCCATTGTTTCATATCAGAAGTAACAAAGCACAAAGCTTATTGTGATTTATTGGATGGAAGGTGTGCTAGACTGTTCCGTTCATTGAATGAAAACAAGGTAGACTAATAAATTCTTGGGGTTTAATAATCAATATTGTTTCGCAAAATTGAGAATAGATTAAAATTGAGAAATCAATATTTTTTCCCAGCCCTATTATATGTTATATACCACTTAAAAGTGTGGAGTCTGTAATTTTTTTAAATTTTTTAAACAAAGAAGTCCCTTATGCTCACCAAGGCTGCATTTATTTGATCAAAAATATAGTAAAAGCAGTTATATTGCGAAATATTATTATGGTTTAAAATAACTGTTTTCTATTTTCATATATTTTAAAATGTAACTTATTCCTGTGATGCAAAGCTGAATTTTTAGCAGTCATTACTTCAGTCTTCAGTGTCTCATGATCCTTCAGAAATCAATCTAATATGCTGATTTGCATCTTAAGAAACATTTCTTATTATTAATGTTGAAAACAGTTGCTGCTTAATATTGTTTTGGAATCGGTGATACATTTTCTTCAGGATTCTTTCATTAGAATAGAAAGTTCATAAGAACAGATTTATTTGAAATTGTCCTTATTGTCACTTCAGATCAATTTGATGTATTCTTGCTGATTAAACATTAATTTCTTGTAAAAACAAAAAAAAACAAAACAATTTTCCGAACAGTAGTAGTGTATATAATATAAAGATATTTTGATCTGTTGCATACTGTACAGTATGTATTTTACTTTATATTATATTTACATGTATTATGTATTTACAGGAAAATGGCAGGCGACAAAAATCCAAGGTGTGTGAAAAGTTTGACCATTTGTACGCTATCCTGGAGGACAGGAAGAGTGATATGAACCTGAAAGTAAACGCTGAACAGGAAGAGAAACTGAATTACATACGTGCCCTCACAAGGAAGTATGGAGATCATCTGGAGTCCATGACCAAAATCATGGAGACAGGAATCCAGACGTTGGAAGAACCTGAGATGGCTCTTTTCTTACAGGTCTTTTATGCCTACAATAGATTATAGAAACAGGGTTAACACACACAAAAATAATAATAATTATTATATATATATATATATATTTTTTTTTTTTAACATAAAGGTTAACAGTCCTATTTATTTAAAAAAAAAACTGCATGGAAAGTCATGGAAATGAATAATAAAATCCTTTTGTAAAAGTACTATTTTCTAGTTCTGCTCTTAAATATTTAATCATCTAGATATTTCTTTTTGTAAATGCTTTGAGAAAAACATGCCTGCAAACCAGCATGAAAATATTGAGTATATTAGTTTAAATCCATGTATTCAACAGACTGTCACGGAAATCCATGCCAGTGAATGACGTAAACATTTGATAAACAAAAATTGTGGGAACCCTGTAGAAATTCAATATATTGTATTCATAATATTTATGTTATCTTGTTGTGAAATAATCTCTTTTTCTCTCACTCATGTCATACAGAATGCCAAACCCCTCTTGCAAAAGTAAGTGTTGATCCTTTCTGCAACATTAATGTGTATTTTGAACAAACATACAAATTGATTTCTTGTTTGCTAGAATTGCAGAGGCGTCGAATACCTCGCACCTGGAGAGAGTGGAGCGCGGTTATGAGAACATGGATCATTACTCTGTGAGCTTCAAAAGACAGGGCAGGGCCCTACGCAATATCGACTTCGCCAGAGGTACGGCTCACCTGAAATGCTCATTAACCCTGATTCAGCTTCGACTATCAACACATGTAGGTTGAAATCAAGTTAGCTTGTTGAATTGATTATGAAAATAAAGTTGGCATCTGCTATTCAAAAGCATGTTTTGAGATTCAAAAGCCAGCCTCGCTTTTCAGTATATTAATCAGATGTGTCAATCAATTTTCTAAACTCCACCATATGATCAGTATGAGGCTGATGGTATCTTCACGTTCAGATTGAGTCGAGAAAATGCAACTTTTCCATTTTACTGGTTAAAGGAATAGTTCACCTAAAAATGAAAATTTGCTAAAGTTTACTCACCCTCATGAGATCCAGTATGTAGATGTGCTCTGAGTCCTGATCTGAAATGATGGTTCGCGAATCAAGTTTGGGATTTCAGAGCGTGGATCGTGAATCATTTGATTTAGATCTGAACTTCGGAGCACGGAGCGTGAATCATTTGATTTAGTTTCGGACTTCAGAGCGGGTTTGTGAATCATTTGATTTAGATCTGAATGGGTTTGTGAATCATTTAGCGAATTGAATGTTTCAAATCTAATGATTACTCGATTTAAAGTCCCTATCTAAATCAAATGATTAGAATTTCGGAGTGTAGAGCGCAAATCATTTGATTCAGAGTGGGAATCATTTGACTTAGTTTGGACTTCAAGTCCCCCCGTCATTTGATTTAGATCGGGACTTCGGAGCAAGTATCGCAAATCATTTGATTCAGATCAGGATGGGTTTGCGAATTATATGATTCAAATCTAATGATTCATGATTTTAAGTTGCAATCTAAATCAAATGATTAGCGATACACGAAGTTCCGATCTAAGTCAAATGATTTGTGCTCTGAGTCCTGATCTGAAGTGATGGTTTGCGAATCATTATTCATATCGGGACTTCAGAGGCGTGGATCGTGAATCATTTGATTCAGATTGGGACTTCTGTGTGGGTTCGTTAATCGTTTGAAAAATAACTGTGGTTTTACTATAGTAAAGTGTAGTATACTTTGTAATACTTTGCATGTGCTTCATTTTATTTTTGCCATTTTATTTTATTACTATGTTTTTATTTATATTTTTTTTAGAATTTGAAAGAAAAGAGATAGGTTATTACATTACGTAATTTCCTTTCACAATATCTGTACGAAGCCTGTTCTTCATTAGAACAGATTTGGAGAAATTTAGAAATTTTTACATCACTTGCTCATCAATGGATCCTCTGCAGTGAATGGGTGCCGTCAGAATGATAGTCAAATCATCTGATAAGAACATTACAATAATCCACAAGTAATCCAGCCCATCAGTTAACGTCTTATAAAGTGAAAAGCTGTATGTTTGTAAGAAACAAATCCATCAAGATGTTTTTTAACTTTAAATCTTTGCTAGTTTTTTGCTTCAAGATGTTAATTGATGGACTAGAGTCATTACTTGTGGATTATTTTATCAGCTGTTTGAACTCGTTTTTACAGCACCCATTCACGGCAGAGCATCCATTGGTGAGCAAGTGATGTTAAATTTCTTCAAATCTGTTCTGATGAAAAAACAAACTCATTTACATGAGTTCACCCTAAGGGTGAGTACATTTTCAGCACTTTTACATTTCCAGGTGAACTATTCCTTTAAACTCTCATTGTTTGCAGATGACGACGAAGAGGAGGATGACGAGGTTGAGGTGGGTGCCGACGTGGCCGGCCGGCCTGGGCAAACAGCCTCGGGAGAAGTGGACTCACTGAACGAAGCCCTTCCGCCCCTTCTTCCCCCACAACCCCTGAGCACACGCAGACCCGCCACATCATCCTAACTTCACAAAGTGCACATGCCAACACAAATATTGTCCAGCGTTCATTTTACAACAATAAGGACACCTACAGACTATTTTACCAGTGACTTTCATGTTTGTTCCAGTCACTAGATGACTAAATATAAATGTAGATGACTTAAGAAACCCTTCCAAGATTTGTGGTGTTGTTTACTGCGTAGGGAGTGTTCGCGTGGTATTTTCATTGCAGTTGGCAAGGCAGTGGTATTTGAGTTATGAATGATATGATTCGCCTTTAATGTTCTCTGGATTTCATATTTATAAACATCGACGTCAGAATAAAAGGTTACCCTCATGTAGTGAAATCATTTGTAACAGATTCAGTTTCACATATACAGTAGATGCCTAATCTACACGAAGAAACATTCGTGGAAGTAATCGTCACATCTCTTTGCTCACAGGGTTGTCTTTCCCTCGTCTTTTAGGCGAAGAGTAAACAAGTGTTGTTCGCACATCTCGGTGGTCGAGCTGAAATAACGATGCCAGGACATTGCGTAATCCATATATTCTGGCCCAGTGGAGGGTGATCAGTGACAGGATGTGCCTTTTCACACAGAGAACGGCTACAACCAACTTAATGAGGTCCAGGGAGCACAACCCCAAAACAACACGTGTTGCAGTGAATGAATCCTAGTGAAAGTGAGGTGCTGCGTCAAAAACATAAGGTTCTGAGTGCCTTGTTAGTTCACATTTGAGTTATCGATCAGATTTGGATGGGCTTCGCCCATTCAGTTTAGGACACGGTTCAGTGAAACTACACCCAGGATCTCCAGTTGCTGTAGAATGAGTCACCACACATCAGTTGTTTGGTTTGTCATTTGATAATCAGCCTTTGTCATAATGGTCATATCTACTTTTTTTCACACAAACATTTTGCCCAAAGAATGTGCACATGCTGCCAAGTCCAGAAAGATTTTTTATTTTTTTTTAAAATTGCATTAGTGTCATTGAGTGCCAGAAAAAGTGTATTGATTTAATTATTCAGTGTATATTTGCAATATACTCTGAGGTACTTTATATGTGTTTATGATTGTTCCAGAGCTCATTTTCTGAAGGTAGGTGGTAAAAAGATTGTGTTTACCCTTTTTAATTGTAATTAATAAATTGTAGATTAAATGTTTAATATAAAAAAACATTTCTACCCCTGGTTAAACCAGTCTATCATCTCTCGATGACCCTCATTTATTGATCCTTAGAGATATACACACAACGTGTAAATACAATTTTTCAATGTAAGTAGAGATGTTTTTAATTATTTAATCACTGTCAATAATCTAGACAAGAGGTGTCAAACTGGCTTTCAAAGTTTTATTGAAAAATATAAATATAAGACATTCTCTTGCACAACAAAAATTAATGGTTGCTCATTAGTTTATTAACAAACTTAAACAATGTACTGTATGTTACAATGAAACTCAAATCTGTCAGATAAAATAATACAGTACTGGAAAATATTGTCTGTTTTTTTTTTTTTTAAAGAAACTCAAACGTTTTCTTCATCTACAGTTCTGAATGATCACTTATACAATAACATTGATGGAGAGTGATGACAGTTTTGCGCTTCATATACACCTACTGTACTCTAATCGCCTTCATTGAAATATCTACAAATAAATAAGTCACCGGTATAAATAGATCATGATGGAAAAGCAGCACTATGGTACAGAATATTCATGTTTGTGCTAAATGTAAAAATATCTTTGGCTGATGGGTTTGCTGATGGTTACTTCCCGAATATTTCCATCATTTTGCGGTTGCTGTGAGCTTGCTGGGCCATTTGTTCGGCTCTGGCCATCTCCAGTACTTCTCGTAGCAGATGAAAGGTCAGATCCAGGGAAATCGGCGGCTCCTCCGACCTGCGCTCTCTTTCCACTGAGTCGAGCGCCCGGAGCGCGTAATTGCCATCCAAGCGGCCGATGTTTCCAACTTTCCCCTCCAGCAGACGCTGCGTTAACTGGAGCTGCAGTGCTCTTTTGGAATACTGGGATGTCTCGGGAAAGCTGTCGGCTGGGGAGCGGGGGGAATTCTGGTTTCTGTTGCCGAGCCGGATGAAGTACTCCTCCCCTAAGCGTGCCAAAACCGGAGGGGACTGTCGCTCTCCATCGGGGTCCGTGGCTGGCTGGTTGGAGCTGCTGTCGATGGCTCTACATTCATACGGTGGTGGAAAGGCAACGAGCAGAGCCACGGTGGTGACGAGAAAATTGAGCTTCATGTCAAAAAGTGGCGAGGAGAATCTGCGGGAGAAGTGAGTCAATTATGCGCACGATTTTAACTTCTCAGCAACTGTTTTGCGCACTCTGGGACGAAGCTCAAATCCTGACAGATGCAATTTGCTTAAAGCGCGCTTTCTGCACATTAATTGCATTGCACAAGTGTATATTTTCTAAGTCCACTTGGGCTTAAAAGTTGGATAGCTCGGTGCCTCATTGTGCGCAAAACACGAGGACGCATCCACAGCAATACAAACTAACTAAAATAAAGATTACCACTGTAAGATGTTATTACCTAACGTTTACTAGGCTATCTCACAATCTTATTCCAGATGAGATGTTGCGTACCTGTGCGTAATTGGTATATCCTTGGATGGTGGTTTTTGAACTTTGCGAGGTGCGTCTGTCTTCCAGTTGTTGCCTAGCAAGTTATTACTTTTAGGACTTCTTCAAAGGAAGGCTGGAGTTTGCATTTATATAGGCACGGTCAGCGACAAGTGTCACGCATTTAGTAGCTTGCGTCTGCGCAGAGGGGAGAGAGAGTTGACTTGAATGAACGTAAGTGAACAGTTTTCGGTTTGAATGAGTCATCGAGGTGTGTGTATGTGTGCGTCCTTCAGCGTGGATGTGTGTGTGAAAGAAGATGCATACAAAACCTGGGGTATTTTAGGATTCTATATTGATCTTCCCCCATCTTTTGGGGATATTTATAACGCCCCCCTCTAGATATTTGCAAGGTTTGTGTCTTTAAAAATATAAAACGCATAGTGCGAATTATGAGGCGATTACGACTTGAATACTCTCAAAGGAAGTCAAAACAAAAGTTTGATGTGAGGGTCTTAAAAGTACGTATTAAAAAGTTACTTAAAAGATTTCAAGATAAAATGCGTTAAAAAGACGTTCGCGAACGTAAGTCACGTTCAACCGAGGAATTAGGCTAACCTTCCCTGGTGAAAAAAACAGCATATGCTGGTAGGTATGTTTTGATGCTGGAATGCTGGTTAGGGTAGGGTAGGTTTTGATGCTGGTTTAAGCTGGTCCTTTGCTGGTTTTTGCTGGTCATGTTGCTGGTCAAGGACCAGCATGAACCAGCAAACGACCAGCATAAACCAGCTAAGGACCAGCTTAAACCAGCATCAAAACCTACCTAACCAGCATTCCAGCATCAAAACATACCTATCAGCATATGCTGTTTTTTTCACCAGGGTTGGCAGCTCGAATGCTTCCGTTAAGATCGCCACAGGATCCTTCATCGACAAAACATGAGTATTCTTACAATGTATGACTTTTTATAGATTATATATCATGATTATATCACTAAACACTTTTGTGTTTTGTTTAAATTGTCTTTTGACAGTTGACGGTTAGCTGAGGGCGCCAAATTAGCCTTGTTTGTGTGTAAATCGCGCCGAACGTCAACTGACAAATTCAAATTACTGACAGAAAAAAGTTACCGCCTTTTAGGATAATGAATAACAAATTACATAATGAACAAATTATAACTTTCGTTCATCTTTGTTCATCATCAACCGTAATGTTATGAAGCTACGAGAATACATTTTGTGTGTAAAGAAAACAAAAATAACGACTTTATTTAACAATTCTTCTCAGTCTTCGACAAACGTTTACTAAATTACCGTGTGTTAAAGAAGATGCATACAAAACCTGGGGTATTTTAGGATTCTGTATTGATCTTCCCTCATCTTTTGGGGATATTTATAACGCCCTCCTCTAGATATTTGCAAGGTTTGTGTCTTTAAAAATATAAAACGCATAGTGCGAAATATGAGGCGATTACGACTTGAATACTCTCAAAGGAAGTCAAAACAAAAGTTTGATGTGAGGGTCTTAAAAGTACGTATTAAAAAGTTACGTAAAAGTTAGACTTAAAGATAAAATGCGTTAAAAAGACGTTCGCGAACGTAAGTCCCGTTCAACCGAAGAATTAGGCTAACCTTGGCAGCTCGAATGCTTCCGTTAAGATCGCCACAGCATCCTTCATCGACAAAACATGAGTATTCTTACAATTTATGACTTTTTAGAGAATATATATCATGATTATATCACTAAACACTTTTGTGTTTTGTTTAAATTGTCTTTTGACAGTTTGACGGTTAGCTGAGGGCGCCAAATTAGCCTTGTTTGTGTGTAAATCGCGCCGAACGTCAACTGACAAATTCAAATTACTGACAAAAAAAGTTACTGCGTTTTAGGATAATGAATAACTTGTATGTTGATTCAGTTCAAATTACATAACTTTATTATTTATTGTTTATTAATCTGTAATCTTTACTTAAAGGAATAGTTCACCCAAAAATGTAAATTCTGTCATTAAATACTCACCCTGGCGTCGTTCCAAACCCGTATAACCTTCGTTCATCTTTGTTCATTATTAACCTTAAAGTTATAAAGCTATGAGAATACATTTTGTGTGTAAAGAAAACAAAAATAACGACTTTATTTAACAATTCTTCTCAGTGTTCGACAAACGCTTACTAAATTACCACAACACGTGTGTTAAATAGTTGAATAAAGTCGTTATTTTTGTTTTCTTTCTGCACAAAAGGTATTCTTGTAGCTTTATAACATTACAGTTGAACCAATGATGTCACATGGACTATTTTAATGATGTCCTTACTACCTTTATGGTTCTTGAACGTTTCGGTTGCATTGCTGTCTATGCAGGGTCAGAAAGCTCTTGGATTTCATCCAAATTATTTTTTTTAAAGATGAACAAAGATCTCACACGTTTGGAATGACACAAGAGTGAGTAATTAATGACAGAATTTTCCTTTTTAAAACAGCATGTTTGACCAATATCGGATTTCACTGATTGATTTTCAATATTTGGTTGCATTCTTGATCTTTGCTTAATTGTTTATTCATCTCTAATGACCACAGATGCATTTTAAAGAAAGTGGTGTGACTGCAGTAATCAATTCCTTGGTCACATTCCAGGTTGTTCCCTCCTTGAAATCGATCAAATACATCAGAGTAAAGCGCAGGTTGTTCAGTTGTTGAAGCCACAGGCGTGGTGAACTTGGGGCAATGTTCTAGCGGGTGTCACTTATCCAGACAGAACAGACAGAGCTTTGGGTCCCGGTGATTACAGATGCGCAGCGGCAGGACCACGTCACTCTCGCAGTCACTGCTGTCAAGTGCTGTCCTCCCCCCTCGCTCTGCTCTGGCCATGAGGGAGGCTGGGAGATGGAACACTTGGCTCGAGCCCCTTCACACCTGCTTTCAGAATGCCAATCAGACGGCATCCCAATCAGCTTCTAAACAATACATGCTAACATGTTTGAAGGAATAGGGGTTATATATTTCCCGAAAGATCTGAATGGAAATTCTGTGTTGTTGCTTTGTCCTTTCATCCGGTCATGTGGGTTTCTGTAAAAAAAGAGTGAATTGGCTTTAAACATTCAAACATTTTCACTGCCAGAAAACATGCAAAATAGAAGTAATTATAAGGCACTTTCAATGAAGAGGATACAAAACATGGTTTGATATTGCTTTTTCTTCTGAAAATGCTGGCAGTCTCACTTTAAAAATATATTTATTTTATTTTTATTTTTTTGATGTTGTAAATGAGATTAGAGTATTTTTACAAGAAAATAATGTATCAGTATTTCATAATTTATTTGTAATTATTTGTTAATTATTCTAGCAATTTTTAATAAAAATTGTTTCAAAGTAAATCCTTCACTTTTTTTTCAGTCTATGAGCTGTTTTATGTTTTATTTGTTTTTACATAAAGTAAAACACTACAATAAATGAAACAACAATTCGACATACCTGTTTAATTATATGTGAAATATTCAAGCAAAAATAGTTTCAAATGAAATTCAAAGACATTTTATTTAATTTTATATTAAAAATGGACCATAAAACATCTCACACACTGAAAAAAGTAAATGTGGGATTTACTTTGAAACAATTTTCACTCAAAAATTGTTAGTCTGACCTAATATGTTGAATTGTATTCAGTTCACTGTAGTGTTTTATGTTATACAATAAAAAATAGCTCATAATCTGAAATATTTAGTATAGGATTTAGAATTTTAGTAGGATTTTAGCAATTTTTTGAGTGAAAATTGTTTTAAAGTAAATCCGGCAAAGAATTTTTTTAACTTATGAGCTGTTTTATGTTCTATCCTTTTATATAAAATGAAGTAAAATACCACAGTAAATTAAAATTCAATAAGTTAGGTCAAAATGACCTAATATTTTGATTTGATATTCGGGTCATTATAATATTTTACTTTATATAAGAAGAACAGAACACAGAAACAGCTCATACAATAACAAAATCAGTATAGGATTTAGAATTTTAGTAGGATTTTAGCAATTTTCGAATGAAAATTATTTTAAAGTAATTCCTGCACTTTTCTTTTTAGTATATGAGCTGTTTTATGTTCTATTCTTTTATATAAAATAAAATACCACAATGAATTAAAATTCAATAACTTAGTTCAAAATGACCTAATATGTTGATTTAATATTCAATTAATTATATAATTATACTTTATATAAAAATAATAGAACAAAAAACAAATTAAATTGGATTTTAGCCGTTTTTGAGTGAGAATTGTTTCAAAGTAAATCCTACACATTTTTTCCAGTTTATGAACTGTTTTATGTTCTGTCCTTTTTATATAAAATAAAGTAAAATACTACAGTGAATTAAAATTCAATACGTCAGGTCAAAATATGTTAATATGTTGATTTGATATTCAATTCATTGTAGTATTTCACTTTATAAAAGAGGAATAGAATACAAAAAAATGAAAAAAAGTGTTATATTTAGAATTTTAGTAAGATTTTAGCAATTTTTGAGTAAAACATTGTGTCAAAGTAAATCCTACACATTTTTTTATGTTTCTTTTTATATAAAATAAATAATACATTGAATTAAAGTTCAATAAGTTAAGTCAAAATGACCTAATATGTTGATTTGATATTCAATTCATTGTAGTATTTTACTTTATATAAGCAGAAAAAAAAAAAAAAAAAAAAAAAAACAGCTCATACACTGAAAAAATTAGTATAGGGTTTTTAGGGATTTTAGCAATTTTTGAGTGAAAATTGTTTAAAAAAAAAACAAGTAAATCCTACACTCAAAAAAAAACCCCACATTTTTTTGAAAGATTTACGTAATTTAATAGTAAAATTTCATCAAACTGAATTGAATAATCCTTAAGTATTTAATCTGAATAATTGAACAATACTTAATTAACTATTCAATTAACCCTTTAACTGCCACTCCCATTTTTTAAAACAGACATAAAAATGCACTATCCAGACTTTAATTTTTATAATTCATGAATGAAAACATTTTGTAATATGATGTTTGATGTACATTTTCCATGGCAATGCAATGTCTGATTTTAAAATGCCTTTCAAAAGATGAATTTTTATATTTTAAGTTTTGAACTGATATATGATTTCTATTGCGTGATAGGGAAAAAGGCAACAAAGAAAGTCTTTTGTGACAAAGGTCAGAACTCGTGTTATGATGTAGATTTTTTAAGTTACTTTCCGTACATAATTTCTATCACAAAAATACGGTAAAATATCTATTTAGGAGTCTTAGACCTTTCCAACTTTTCAAAAAGCATAAATCTTTAAAAAAAAAAAAAAAAAAAAAAGCTTAAAAACAGCTTAAAAATAGCTTAAAAATTTTGTGTACACAGTGTATGAGCTGTTTTATGTTCTATTATTTTATATAACATAAAGTAAATCATTACAATGAATGAAAATGCAACAAATTGGGTCAAAATTAGGACACTGTTGTGATTTTAGTTGTTGGATACATTAAGAAATCCAGAGAGGCCAAAGAAGGAATACAGATGTTTGATGTGTTTAACATTTCATGCTTATCATTTCCAGTAGTTCTTACAATAAAAGCATGGAATTTGTGCCTGTAATGCTTAAAAAAAAAAAAAAAAAGTAATGGGGCACCAATTTGCACCCTATTTGTGGAAAGTGCCATTACATTTATGATATGTGGGATGGGGAAGGCTCAGGGGAAAAAGGCTGACGGTTAACAAGAAGAGTGGATTCATCCCAAGAATAACGTTATTATGGATAATGACTGCATCCATCTACGATAAAGCTGACAGATGAAGAAGGCGGCAGACATCTTGGTTCTATTTCGGGCTCCTCAAAGCACCTAGTCTCTAATCCACTCAAATCTACGCCGGTGATTCACTCTGTAAATTAATTATTATTATATTCGCCCCACGTAGCGCGACCGTCTGTGTGATCCTCAAACTTAGACAAAACACCTCTATGAAGCAATTCCTGACATTCATTGATGTTTCAGACTGAATACTTTATCCGCTGCGTGGGAGTTTTCATTCTGATCGATCGCACGAAGCGTTCAAACAAATGATGAGGTCAAAAGCTTAAGCGCTTCTCCGCAAAATAAAGTAGAGCAATTTTCCTCCTCCTTCCTTCAGGCCCCGTGTCAAGTCCCATCATGACATGCGGCTGCTTTCTGACACAAATCCAACGTACCACCTCGCCGCTAAATTCGCAAACTCGCTCGTGGTCATCGATGTCACTACGATTTCAAATCAACGTCTGTAAGTGGATCACAAAACACGCCACGTGATGAAACGCAGGAAGTGCCGTAGGCCTGGCGCTTCTGATCCATAGCGCTTTCTTGCTTAACTGAGTATGGTTTGACTCCTCATTCAAGTTCGTTCGCATCTTCACCTCGTTTGTTCCTCGCGCCGCCATAAGACACTTCACTTTCATCCTTGTATAATTGCTCCGGATTACGGCAACGCTGTTAACAATGACGCCGTTAAGCTGCGCATGGTCGTCAACAGATATAGTCTATTCTGGTCAGCTGTGAGGGGATATCAATAAAGGTTGTCAGTACTATAAATGAGTTTAAAGAGGCTCAGAGAGCCTGCTGATCTCCTTGCTCCAAATAGACTGGGGTCTGACTCAATAGAAGGGCTCATCTGTCTTCTCAATGGGGTGTTTGCTGATATGAATTGGTGTCTTTAATTGAATTGAGGAAAACTCACAATATTGGCTCCCTCCTGGTTTTCAGCCGCATATTAATGGCACCCAGAGATGTTTAAAACAGTACACTCAGATGTTTAAAGACACCATGCTGCTGTTAAGTGAAAGCCTTCACATTATGTACTGAATTTGATGAAGAACTTGCTTCTCAGATGTCAATATTTGAACTTTTTTATTGGTACTGTATTTACAGTACTTTAATCAAATTATTTTATATAAAACTTTGGTATTTTATACAAACTAATATTTTAATATCAATATTTAAATTTTGCCTTTGGCACTTAAATACTTTATTTTGTATTTTAATGTTTAATATAAAGTTTATTTATCAGAAATATAAGTTAATCAATAACTGCAAAGTAATATTTGTTTTTTTATTTATTTTTTTTTTTTAAATGGAACAATTGATTATATCCAAATTCCCACCTCCATCACTGTAAAAAGTGATTAGTTGCCCGTTGCCTTAAAGTTATTAAGTAAATAATAATGAAAAAAATAAGTTAAGTGAACTGTCAAGTTAACTTAACTCATTTTTTAAAAGTATTACTTACTTATTTAAAAACTTTTTTTTGGCCTTCCACCTTTTCCTGTAGATATAAATATATTTATTCATATAAATATAATTAAATTATAAACATAATTATAAATATTATTATTATTATTAAATATTTTCTAGAAAACATTCATATTTATTTATTATTTAATGTATTTTATATATATATATATATATATATATATATATATAATGTTTGCCTATGGCGCTTAATAAAATATTTTACAAAATATTTTATATAATATATAATATTTAATATTTGTTAAAATATGTATTTTAATATTATCATAACTACAAAATAATATATTTTATCAAATATATTTTGGAACAATGGCTTGTATCCATATCTTAATAGTATGTATTAAATTTGATTACAAATGTAATTTTCAACCATCCACCTTTTTCTTTAAATATAGATAGCACCTTATAATAATAATAAAAAGAATTTCTATAAAACAATAATATTTTACTTTTTATATGAATATTTAGATATTTATTTTGTGGCAATTATTTATTATTTACTTATTTATTATTGTTTTTATTATTGTAAAAAAAAATATATATATATTATTAATAATGTTATTATTATTTATTATTATTATTATTATTATTATTATTATTATTAAATATCTATAAAACATTTTTTTTTGACAAAAATATTATGATAATTACTTTTTAAATAAATATTTAAGTATTTTTAGGGAACTTTATTATTTAAAAAATATTTTTATAGAATATTAACAATATTTCAATTTTGTATGTATGTGTGTGTGTGTGTGTGTGTATATATATATATATATATATATATATATATACATATATATATATATATATATATATATATATATATATGAAGAGTTTATTTGCAAGAATAGATATTTTGAACAGATTCAAAAATCATGTTTTTTATGTTGTTATCATGTTTTTATTGTCTATTATGTTAGTTATCCACATTTATTTGTTATTTTTGTACCTAATCAAAATTACCCAAGTGCAGTTTGATTAAAGAACTTACTTTTTCACTAATGATTTTGTGTGATATACCTATAGCACTTTAAATGAACTTCCTGGATCCCAGTTCCTAACTGTTTTTTAATACCTGTTGTCCACTGAGCTTTATGGGATAACAAGGTGTCCACTGGACGCACACTTTACTGCTGACACTATAAGGACAGTACTAGTCTTTAATCTGAAATGAACTGAATCATAATGCAAATATGGCAGAGACTTTATTGTGTGACAGAGATGTCTAAATTCATAAGCTGTACCCTATAAGTTTTAATAAGCTTGTTAAAATCCAATTGCTCACGGGTACATAAATGTCATCCAGGATTATAGTCCAACCAGTGAAAAGTTATAAAAAAAAAAACAGAGAGCTCCAAAATCATGTCACTGCAACCCCATCAGACGACTGTCCTTTAGGTGCATGCAAAATCTGCTCTTTTTGGAAATTTCATTGAGAGCAGCGAGTGCATTAAGAGGTCTCTTAAAACACAAGGAGCTCTTGGCTGTCAGGGAGAGCAGATGAGGTCAGGGCTCCGAGCGGCCGTCTCACCCCCTCCGGCCACGATCCTCTGAAGTCTGAATCCAACTGGATCAGCACGGATACGCCGAACAAGTCGCGCACAGCGTCAAACACGAGCGAAATATCATCTGGCTTAATTATTCATTCAGAGTGAGCGCTGATGGTCTCCTCTGCTCTGCATGCATCTTTGATTTGTTACTTTGAATATATTACATATCTGGGCCTAATTAAGTTTTCCATTGATAATTTGAAGCTTGTTGTTCTGCATCGGAAAGCTTTGTTATTTTGATGGATATTTTTGGAAGCAGGTCTAATTGTGGTGAAGGAACAAAGATTTTCCTGTGTATTATAAAAGAGCTCAAATTTATCTTTTGTTCTGCCACCCACAGGTCTGTTCATTAAGTAATGTATTAGTTTACTGCTAGTATGAATACAGTGTGCAGTCATGATTCATGAATGATAAGTTCCTCTAGTTTGCTATTTTAAGCACTGCTCTTTTGAATTGTATATACAGCAGGAACTTATGACTGCATTTTTTTCTTATTCTTAGTTATATCTTTGTCACAGTCTGTACAGACAATGGCCATCACTTTAATCTTAACAATCTGTGCGACAATTTTTTTAATATTTTCTGGAATTTTGTCAATAAGTAAGCTGACTCCAAAAGCTTTTGATATTCTTCATATTATGTACGGTGGTTTTTAAATTGATTTTTACCTTTTATTGGCATTTTTACCTTTACAAGGCCATTTTTTGAAACAAATTAAATGTATGCATGAGTCAAATTCTTACATTAGATCAATAAATTTGAATAGTAAGACACTATGGGGCTGTTACCAATCAAATGAACTCAGTATCAACAAAATTTGTATTTGCAATGCAGACGTGGCAGAGAATCTGCATCTGAACTGGCATTTAGATGCATTCACACAGACTGTTTAATGCAGGACATGAATGCATAATTACAAATGCATAATTAATGTTTTGATGTTTAAGAAAACACTGAATACTAATATTTAAAATGATTTGGGGGGAAAAGTTAAAATATACTTTAATATAAACCTAAAATTGCCAGTAGGTGGCATCAAATTGTTGCATGAGTGAGTCACTGAGTCATTCATTCAACTGATTCCTTCAAACGACTGATTGATTCAGTATTGAAACACCGACGTGTGTTGCTCAGAGATGCAAACAGTTCTGCTCTGGCTTTGTTTAGAACTGTTTTCATTGTCTAAATCTGTTTTCTGCGTTATAAGTGCTATAATCAGTCCCTGGTTGCATCTACCAACCCAGAAAACGTGAAAAAGAACAACCCAGTAAATTTGTTTTTGGTAAGCCTTTCTCTGCAAGCTTGTGAAAAAAGCAAGATTGTCAGATTTCGCTCCCCTATAACATAGAAAGAGATTTTATTACAATATTATTGCATCTTCATCTGCACGTTTCCATCTACGGCGCTGCCATTGTGTTTTCGCAAGCGACAATGGTACCAGTTCTAACGCCATCGCAAAAGTTCAAGCAAAGCAAGCAAACTGTTCTGTCTTTGGCTGCACGGATGAGCACAGAACACTATTTAGAGTCCCAGCCTCAGGAGATAAGAGAGCAGTGTATTTATTGATTTATTTACTTTATATTATGCTGCTGCCACACAGATCTAATATAAACATGAGATTTCTTTGCCAGCTGTTTACCTTCACAGACATAGCCAACTGTTTTTGTAACTCCTGTGTGTTTTTAACAAAGTTTAAGCGTAATAATACATGAAAGAGTGCTTAGTTTAGTACTCACATGCCGTGTGACAATGCTCTCTGTTTGCATGCTTCGGATGTGTGCGCTCGGAACACCGTATATCATAACTGATATGGTTTAAAACGCATGATTTCAGTGTGACAGACATGATAATCAAAACCAAACCGATGTTTTTTTAAGCAGAGTACCCGAGGTATGAGCTGTAAAGGCACAGCCCTTTTCTGCACAGCTCGGCATTTTAAAATGATATAATAAATGATCTGTGGGTTATTTTGAGCTGAAACTTCACAAACACATTCTGGGACACCTGAGACTTATATTACATAATGTAAAAAGGAGCATAATTTCACTTGACCTCTTGAGGTCCTCCTTTTACACTTGCTTATAATAAATACATGAAAAAATTCAATCCATTGGTGCTTGGGCCCTTTTTTCTTTCTTTTTTTTAGGTCATTATGCTGTACCCTGTTTGTAGAAGGGCTGCATTGACTAAAGATTTTTCTGGTCGACTAGTAGTTGCTCATTTTAAGCATTAGTCGACTATTAGTCACACGTTTATTAATAGACCATATAAATCATAATAATAAGCCTTTAATTGCCTTCATAAGTGTTCAAACGCACGCAAAAGAAGCTTGCCACAGCGCACCCGCAGATATAATAATTATGAATGTGTCAGGGGAAAAACAGCAAGGAGACTTCATTAACGTTTTAATAATCTATTGATAAACTAGCACTTTCTTTGTTTTTGGCTTGAAGTCGGCGACACAGACTCGTCATCTCCGCTGTAGTGGATTTATATGGATTACATCATCTGAGTATATTTGAAGAGTTCAGATGCAAAAGCCTCTAAATCCATCTGACGTATTTCTTTGAAATTAGCATTTCTTTGAAACTAGCATTTCTTTCTGCCTACTTTGTATAGGTTTCTATGTAAATACTGGTACTTCTGATTGGGCTGAGGCTGGAATTAGCGAGTTTAAAGAAAAAATATTTGATGGACATATACTATGTGTCAGGAGCATTCACTCAGTATCATTATCTCATTTTTGGCCGAGATGGCTTTTAGCTGGTTTTGCATCTGAACTCTTCCATTTGAATTGGTTTATTTAAAAGTAGACATTTCATTCTCTATAGATATATTTTTCATGTCTGTAAAACATACACACAGAGTTTTGAAGTTTCACGCTCAAGTTCACACAAATCCTGTTTGCTTTAATTATTTTACAAGAGTGCAACGTTTCGTTGTTATTGCGAGTGCTCGCAAATAAATGTAGAGTCTTTACAGATTCAAAAGATGTATTACTCTTATCTGTATGAGCAAAAATGACGGAGTATTTTAAAAGCAAGTGACAGCACCAGACCTCCATCTGTCATGCAGTAAATGCGCTACTGTTCAGCTTCAATAGCGCACATTTTTCTAGGTTAACATTAGATTGAGCTGCCATGTAAAGTTGCTACTAATTTAGGGTTTGATGATAGACAATAGTATTGTGTATCGACGATAGTCAGAGATATCGCCTCTTGCTGATGCCTTTGACGATAGCAAGCTGATTGTTATTATAGACTAGGTGCCTAACTTTAGCAATGCAGTGCAGAGAGCCGCTTCTGGGGCACTTCAAAATCTTGCCACGAGATGGCTGGTATAAACACAAAGGAAGAAATCATGGTGAGCGAGAGGGGGTGGTTCGGGTGGAAAGCATGCTGATACTCGCGAAAGTGTGCAATCCCTTTTTTATGCGCGCTGTTTTTTCTGTTTTACTTTCACTTTCGAAATCAATCCCGTTTAGCAAGGAGGACAGAGGATGGAAAAGGGTGGCACAGTAACTCATTTTGGGGAGAACAGCCACTCTTCACACCACAGACGTGTGCAGTGTAAACAAGGGGTAAGAAATCTATTATCATACAGTGATGTAACTATTGCATTCACTTATGGTACCAGGAGTGCTTTTTAAAGTGCTCAAACTCGTGATAGACTAGGCTAGGCTAGTCAGTGATGATGTTCTTTGATAACATAAATGTTCTTTGCTCGTTTTCTGTAGCTGCTTTTTGAATAACTAAGAAAATGTAAGCATTAGTAACTTACAATGTTTCTATTAAATTACCATGTTAAACAGAAATTAAGTCATACTGAAAACATTCGGCTGCTTTTAGCCATATGCTGGTGTTGGTTCATTTGCCGGCAATGAAACGAAGTAGCTATATAATGAAATAAATTAGCAAGATAATATCATGTATTGGCGATCTCACAAGCTGATGATAGGATGATATGAAAATTGAGCATACTGCCCAACACTATACTACATACATCTTTCAGATGAAAAGCCATATGTTAAGATGAATGATAGGAAAGCGTTTGGAGGTTCTGCCTGATGTTGATTCAGCCATTATTGATCTATCAGTTTCTGCGACTAAGCGACTAAAAAACATTTGGTCAAGCAAGCTCTAGTTTGTAGAATTTTCTTTTTTAACATATGGATCATTCTTCACGTTTGTCAATGTAGACCTCTGAATGATCAAACTCATTTTCAAAGTCCAGATTCTTCACTGTTGGCCTTTGTTGTTGAATCACCTTGAGATGATGAGGAGGCACGGATATTCTGCCAGGAACACCATGCTCTATTGCACCCCTCCCTTTCTGGTTTCATCTAACTCGTCCAGTTTTGAGTACCTGTCAAAGACAGTGTAAGATCCCCGTCTTTTGCCTTTTTCTGACACTTCTGGCTTTGCGATTTCCTGGGCCTGACAACACATTCTCTACTTTGTCTGAGACATGATTTGATATGACATGACATGAGTAGCCCTCATGAGAAGACTTTGGGTTCGGCATGAAAATCAATCATACATTTTAGTCAACTGCACTGACATCTTTATATAGCCGAGATGTCCTGTAAACTAAAGTCCTGAGGTCCTTCGTGTCTGTCATACTAAAGTCATTTTAGCATGAGCTTATTATACTTGAAAACAGTAAGGATTTATAGCACATCGTGGGGTGAATTGACTAAACAGCTGCAGCATTTGCAAAAACCTGTGTCATATTCACAAACCACCCACTATCCAGTGTAATCAAACACTAAATGTGCTAAAATATCGTCATCACCATCGTCTTCAAAGCAAGCATGCGTCTTTTTCTATGCAAATTAGAGTAATTTTAGAATACTATGTATTTGTTATTAAAATATGAACTTCACCTGAACAGCAGAATCCATTGAAATCTTCATGAAGAAGCATCTGAAGAAACTCTTCTGGGAGCTCTAGAAGAAAACAATATCAAAGCAAAAAATGAATGTGAACTTATAATATCCCCAATGACAACAAACTGTGAATTACAATTTAAGATTTGTTACAGACAGAAATCGTGATCCACAACTCAACTGAACAACATACGGGGTGAAGCGACACTGTTTAAAAAAGCACCATTGAAAAAACACATCACAGCTTTTTGTCTCTTTGTACGTCAAGGTGCCTTTTTTATCTTAGGAATACCTTTAGGGCTTGCTGCTGGCTTCCAGAGCCTCTGAATTTGTTATCAAGACTTTAAGATTTAAAGAATAGCCAGGAACATTAAACCTATGTCTGTAAGCATCCCCAAAAAAAGTGTATGTTTTCATGGCTATTTCATATTTCAACGTCCAAACGTAGTCAAATCTGGCACGGCACGCAATGATTCTTTACTGCAAAACCTTTCATGCTTACGCTACAAATCTTTGCCAACTGCACTACTAAGTGCAATTCCATGAATATTTTAACCAAAGTGTACTTAATTTTCTTTTGTGCTGCGGCTTTTAAACTAAAATGCTTTGGACACACTGCGTTGCACTGTAAACATGGTTTGTTCAGGGCAGTTTCGTAAGAAGAAACGTCACTGTTTTGTGTTAGGTAACCTAAATGTATAAACTTTATTCGACTCAAATACATTATTTAATACAACGGAATCAATCTCATGACATTGGGTAACTCCAACGAAGCAATTTTAAGGGTCAGATCAGGCTGAAGAAGTTGCACAGTCACTTTTTACATTTCGTTTAAGCAGCTATTGAACGTTTTGAATATCAGCATCCTAATAATTTAGTTTAATTTGTAAACCTTAAAGGGTCAGTCCACCCAAAAATGAAATTCTTAAATTCTAGAAAAAGAACTAGTTACTCTCATGTGATACTAAACCTGTAAGACCCTTGTTCATCTTCGGAACACAAATGAAGATATTTTTGATGAAATCTGAGAGCTGACCCATAGACAGCAATGCAACTATCACATTCAAGTCCCAGAAAGCTAGTAAGGACATCATTAAAATAGTCCAACTGTAATTTTATGAAGCTGTGAGAAAATGTTTGTGTACAAAAAAATCACATTCATCATAATTTGTGTTCTGAAGATAAACAAAGGTCTTACGTGTTTGGAACGACATGAGGGTGAATAATTAATGACAGAACTGTCATTTTTGGGTGAACTACCCCTTTACAAGTGCTTAAAAGAACATTAATATCAAATATGCTGAATTCTCTAGATTTATCACTGAGGAAAAGTGACCAGCATTGCCTTTGGCTCATTTGCTGTCTTCTCTAAATAGGGCATTCGATCCCGTGGGAATGTTTCGGACGATCTTTGATCATGTTTCAGTGACACCGAATCAATGATTTGTGGCCTTTTCCTCTGTGTGCACACAGAGAGTGTGCAGCTTTGCCCTGTCACTGCCCCTTCACAAACACACACACACATACACGACTTTGCACTGATTAGGAGCATCATATTCATTTCGCTCCTTCATTCTGCTGTCCGCCTTCATCCCCATGCGTTAACATGATTAAGCACAACATTTCCATACTGTTCCTGCAGGATTGTCACTAGAGCTGAAAGCCAAAACTTTAGACATTCTCACTTCATTGTTTATTTCTGAAGTAATGCTGTGTTTCCAATTATGTACCACTGTGGCATATATATTCATAAAGGTTCTTTATTGGGTATACTGATATATACTTTTTTTAATGAAGAAACATTCATAGGACTTTTCCACTGCACAAAAGATTCTTTGTGCGTCAGAGAAACAAGTGCTTCCGTTTTTGCTCTATAGCATCATGCTGAAGAGTAATTAGCTGGTGAAGTGGATTTACTTATTGTAGAGATAACGAACGTTATCATGTGCATTGTAATATTCCAAGCGGATGTTATAACAAATGTTAGTAGACTGAAATCAAACGGGCTTACATTCACGCTATGGATATACAAACAGACGACAGAAGGCAATGAGAAGATATAGTTAAGCCAAAAAAGAAAATTCATTAATTAATCACCCCCATGTCGTTCCAAGCCGGTAAGACCTTCGTTCATCTGTGAGCTTTCTGGCCCTGCATAGACAGCAATGCAACTGACACGTTCAAGGCCTAGAAAGGTAGTAAGGATATCATTAAAATAGTCCATGTGACATCAGTGGCACAACTGTAATGTTATGAAGCTACAACTACTTTTTGTGCCCAAAGAAAACAATAAAACAAATGACTTTATTCATTAATTTCTTCTCTTCCGTGTCAGTCTCTGCCACACATTCATGAGAGTACCACAATGCATGAATGAACTCATGACGAAAACGTACCTGTGGGAACTTTTTCGCAAGAAGTACATATCACTGTAGTTTCCAACAGAAATTAACATTAGAGGCAGTAAAACAGCAAGCAATTGTAATCGTTTTTGTACACAGTTATGATTACAGCTCCATATGTTTTGCTTTCCAGACAAAACAAGTTTGCCCGGTAGCTCAGCTGGCATGGAATTGGACTTGGGTATGAATCCCATGGTTGATGTGATATAACCATGTTTACAAGCGTGACATAATGACGCGGCATGCTATCATTTCCCGCAAAAACCTAACAGTACTACCAAATTAGAAAATATTATTTAAAGTTTACCGTTGTGAATTTGCTCAAAATTTGTATAAAACCTTGTATGTATTTGCTCAATAATTGATTTCAGATCATTTTTACCCAAAAAAAGGTCAGGTAGAAGTTCAATGTACAATGAAAGTCAGTGGGGTCCAAAACTTTCGCTGTATGGGAAAAATATAAAAATATAAAAAATATAAAATATTTCTTAAAGGGGATATCGGATTCCCATTTTCCACAAGTTGATATGATTCTTTAGGGTCTTAATGATAAGTCTATACCATACTTTGGTTAAAATTTCTCAATGGTAATGTAAGAAACACCCTTTTTACCATGTCAAAATTAGCTCTGCAGACATCAGCCCATTCTGTTGCATGTTCCTTTAAATGCAAATGAGCTCTGCTTACCCCAGCCCTCTCTTCTGTGACGAGCCGTGCTCTGTTTACTTCAGCCGTGTTTAGCAGCTAAACTTGCTAACTAGCATGTTATTAAGAAAGGCGATTACAAAGATTCATAAAAAACCCTCATACTCACTTCTGCTGTAAGTGAAGCTGGATCACAAATGATTCGCATGAACATAGACGGATATATGTAGGCCGGGAGGCGCATTCCCTTCACAAACAAAGTGCGAGTTTGAACGCCCAAAATGCAGTTTAATGCAGCTTCAAAAGACTCTAAACAATCCCAGCCGAGGAAGAAGGGTCTTACCTAGCAAAATGATCGATCATTTCCTAAAAACAATAAAAATGTATACTTTTTAACCTCAAATGCTTGTCTTGTCTAGCTCTGCGATGCGCATGCGTACTCTGTGTAATCCGGGTCAATAAATTTAGGTTATGTCAAAAAACTATCTTATTTTTTTCCTCCAATTTAAAATCGCCCTACATCGCTGCAGAAGTACTAACCCAGTGTTTACAAAGTGAACATGCAGGTCAAACGCCCTTTACAAAACAAGGTAAAACAGCAATGTAGGACTATTTTGAAGTTGGAGGAGAAAATGAGATGGGAGCTTTTCGACATACCCTAACTGTATTGACCCGGATTACACAGAGTATACATGCGCATCGCAGAGCTAGACAAAACGAGCATTTGAGGTTAAACCATTTCGCTAGATAAGTCCCGTATCCCCCATTGAAGCTGCATTTTAACTGCATTTTTGGAGATTCAAACTCCTGGGCACCATTGAAGTCCACTATATGGAAATAATTCCTGAAATGTTTTCCTCAAAAAACATCATTTCTTTTATGACTGAAGAAAAAAGACATGAACATCTTGTTCATTTTTGTTCTGGAAGTGAACTAATCCTTTAAGGGGCACATAAGCATATGGAGTCCAAGTGACTGATCAGTAAAACGCCTTTATGCGTCATTCAGCATTGTTTTATTTACATAATCAGCCATCAGTTGCATCTCCCGATGGATGTGGAAGTGTGCATCCCTCAGAGCGGATAATCAACATGTGATGCTACGATGCACAGGGATGCCCTCCGAAAGGCCATCCGAGAAACATCTATTTAAATCAGCGAGTTTCGTAAGAAGTCACAGAGTATTCTACGTTTTCAAAATCTTAATTACCTTAACCAAAAGTTTTCCTTCCTACAGATGATTGTAGAAGGCTAAAAAAAGATATTCTTAGAACAATGTCATTAAAGAACTATCTAATTGGTGTGTGAAAAGGTCTGCTTGCTCTTCTCCATCTACATCATTATGTGGATACTTCAACACATGGTCGTACTTTTTCATTAGGGACCGCGAGTTCTGAACCTAAACAAAGGCGTACCAAAGTCATCTCCTGCACTAATTGGTGTTCATTAGCTCCAAGGTTGATACTTTGAGCTCTCTCTGCGAATCTCAGACTGAATAGATCATCAGAGGATTGCACCCATCAATCAGTTTGATTTACCCTGTTAATTAATCACCATTATTAAACTTGCTAATTGTGCAAAAAGAATAAACGTAAGGCTCCATTGTGCGTCAAACGACTCTTGGTTGTCAAATCATGTTTCATTCACGCACTCGAGGTGGGGGATGTTTAAAAATGCCTTCATTTTGTCTAACCCATTCCTATTTGAACCCACCTGAATTTACTTAATTAAACATTCTAGATTTACACAGACGCACGGTCATGAATCAATCAATTCCATGCGAGCATAAATCGAAATGGCACCTCTCAGCAAAAAAGCTTCATTTAAGGTTTGTCGAGCGAAGAGGCAAAGATATTGAGATGCTCAGCTGAGCTCTCGTTGCAGTGAGTGTACTGTTTATTTTTCACTTGTTGAGAGCAGTCATCAGCGTAAGTGATTGCAGTCAACAAAGATGACATCTTGTTTGGGAATGAATGACAACAGATGTCCATGATCAATTAGAAGGAGATGCCAGCGATGGCGAATTGGCCGTGGAATTTATCGATATATGAGTTACGGGCTCTCGTCGGATGAGTCAGCCTCTCTCAAGGGACCGGCGCACATCTTTATAGTCTAGGCTTAAAAAGTGTTCCCTCTCCAGGCCTCTTTCCAACTTTTAACATCAAGAAGGGAAAAGACACAGCTTGATGTTCTCTCTGAAATGAGGACAGAATATGGCACTGAATCAATAAAAATGTCGATCCGCTAAAAAAAAATCTCCCCCGGCCTCTGAAAATGAAGGGAATAAATACAGTGGATTGAATTTTCCTTTGACGTGTCGAAAAATTGAGAAGGTCTCCAGCATCTCAGGAGAGCCAGCGTTCTCTCTGAAGCGCACACTTAAAGCTTTATTATATCGGTTTATGTCATTACTGAGCGAGGACCGCGAGTTGTAAAAAGAAGAAGCTCTGTTTTGTCCTAATTGTATTTTCACGCAGCACATTAGCAGTTCATTAGAGCAATTAATGGAGATGTTGTTTATTGCATTTACTGCAAACATGTCACAACACACATTAATGAGCAATAATAATCTATTTAAATTAGAAGAACTATTTATTTATAAAAACACATATTAGACTATGATTTTAAACACTGAAAAGAGCAGGGCTAGTTGTCACAGTTTTATATACTATTTAAAATTTCACATATTTAAAAATGCTGTTTTTTTGTTTTTGTTTAGTGATAGTTGTTCATGAATCCCTTGTTTGCTCTGAACAGTTAAACTGCCTGCTGTTCTTCAGAAAAATCCTTCAGGTCCCACTGATTCTTTGGTTTCCAGCATTTTTTGTACAGTATAATTGAATGCTTTCCAACAATGACTGTATGATTTTGAGATCCATCTTTTCACACTGAGGACAACTGAGGGACTTGTATGCAACTATTACAGAAGGTTCAAACGCTCACTGATGCTCCAGAAGAGAAAACGATGCAATAAGAGTTGGGGGGTGAAAACTTTTGAAATTGAAGATCAGGGTAAATTTAACTTATTTTGTCTTCTGGGAAACATTCTTAAGGGCAGTACTAAATGAAAAAAAATATCATATTAAGAAAAATGTACACATTGTCATTCTGTTCAAAAGTTTTCATCCCCAGCTCTTAATGCATTGTTTTTCTTTCCGACAAACAAGGGACTCATGAACAACTATCACTAAAAGAGCGGGGCTAGTTGTCACGCAGGGAAATCAAAGCTTGGGACAGTTGGATGCTGCAGTTTTATATACTATTTAAATTTTTCAAATATTTAATAATGGTGTTTTTGTTTGTTTGTTTAGTGATAGTTGTTCATGAGTCCCTTGTTTGTCCTGAACAGTTAAACTGCCTGCTGTTCTTCAGAAAAATCCTTCAGGTCCCACAGGTTCTTTGGTTTTTCAGCATTTTTGTGTATTTGAACCCCTTTCAACAATAACTGTATGAATTTGAGATGCATCTTTTCACACTGAGGACAACTGAGGGACTCATATGCAACTATTACAGAAGGTTCAAATGCTCACTGATGCTCCAGAAGGAAACACAATGCATTAAAGAGCTGGAGGTGAAAACTTTTTATTTGAAGATCAGGGTAAATTTAACTTAATTTGTCTACTGGAGAACATGAAAGTATCTTCTGTAGCTTCTTAAGGGCAATACTAAAAGAAAAAAATATAATATTTAGGCAAAATAAGAAAAATGTGCACATCCTCATTTCGTTCAAAAGTTTTCACTCCCAGGCTCTTAATACATTGTTTTTCCTTCTGAAGCTTCAGTGAGTGTTTGAACCTTCTGTAATAGTTGCATACGAGTCCCTCAGTTGTCCTCAGTGTGAAAAGATGGACCTCAAAATCACACATTCATTGTTGGAAAGGGTTCAAATACACAAAAATGCTGAAAAACCAAAGAATCTGTGGGACCTGAAAGACTTTTCCGAAGAACGGCAGGCAGTTTAACTGCAGAACAAACAAGGAACTCAAGAACAACTATCACTAAACAAAAAAATGACAGCTGTGCATCATTCAGGTAACAACACAGTATTAAGAATCAAGTGTATGTAAACTTTTGAACAGGATCATTTTTATAAATTCAGCTATTATTTTCTCTTGTGGACTATATGTAAACGTCTTTTATGTGAAATATCTTATTCAGGTCAGTACTAAATAAAAAAAAAACATGCATTTTGTATGATCCCTCT
This sequence comes from Labeo rohita, assembly GCF_022985175.1. NCBI lineage: Eukaryota > Metazoa > Chordata > Actinopteri > Cypriniformes > Cyprinidae > Labeo > Labeo rohita. The sequence goes on along the minus strand of NC_066892.1, from coordinate 11,444,472 downwards.
TACTATGGTCAAATAATTAACATTTTGCAGATTCTGCAAGGTGTATGTAAACTTTTGAACAGGATCATTTTTATAAATTCAACTATTATTTTCTCTTGTGGACTATATGTAAACGTCTTTTATGTGAAATATCTTATTCAGGTCAGTACTAAATAAAAAAATAACATGCATTTTGTACGATCCCTCTTATTTTGGTCAATAATCAACATTTTGCAGATTCTGCAAGGTGTATGTAAACTTTTGACTTCTACTGTATAAGTAACTTTTTGAAAGGAACTTGCTCCAGTTCCCCTTTTTTCAAAAAATCTGAGGGAAAATTCTCAACTGTTCAGTGTGTTCTCAGAGAACAGACTGGCTGCTTTAAAAATGTTTCCACAAAGCTCTTAAATGAAAGAAAAGAACACTTTGTGTGTCCTTCTTCTTCCTGAAGAACTGTTCTTATATTCTCACAAAGTTGGAACCTTTAAAGAAAGCACCCACATATTCAATGTCAAAAGAGATGCATTTATGACGTTTCAGTCTATAGGGACCAGATCTGATTTGATGTTTAAAGAATTTAAATCAAGCTCACGTTCAAAATGGCCTTAAGATGGTTTCATTTATTCCATCCATAAAGTGTGTTAATCTCTTGTTTTATGAGTCAAAATATGTATGCCAAAGAAGCATGGCTTAAATCCCGTTATTATGGGACAAAAAACATCTCTGCATTTTCTTGCCCCGAGGAAAAGCTGTACGTGTGCATCTGCATCATAATGCGGCATTTGTTTCACGTGCCATGTATGTACATGAAAAAAAAAATCTGTTGATGTGACTGGCAAATCCACACCTGGTGAACTGCGTCACATCTAAAAGCAGTCAAGACTTGAAAGTAGTCTTGGAAGTTGGGTTTTTAGAGCTCCGCTACAATGTGCTTCAAGTTTTATAGAGCTCCAGAGTAATTAAAGTGTAGGTTGTCGATTTCTCATGATTATCTCTGTTCAGTGAACTGCAACATAAACGACTCCGTTGGCAATACTGAGGGAAGACTAGAAAGAACAATAGCGGAAGTGAAGTCATGACTCATGAGCAAGAAACACACTGTGATTCACACTGTGAACTGCATCAAATTGCAAACAGTATATTGCCACAGGGCTACTGGACTGTACTACACTGTTTTCCAATATAAACCAGTATTCCTTAAAGGAATAGCTGACCCAAAAATGAAAATGCCATCAGAATGAGAGTCCAAACTGGAAAGCATAACAGGTAGGGCTGGGTGATAAATCAATAATGATAATTACTGCACAATATAAACTTCCTCAATAAACGATAACAAGAGTTCGATAAATGTTCGATATAATGTTTATGCAGCAAAGGTGGAGCAAAAGAGCGCTAGTCAAAGCACGCCACTCGGACCATCTATACGCTCGGATCAAAGTTCAAACTGTGGCACTAAATTCAGTGAAGACCACAAATGACAAATGAAACAGCGCTGATAAACAGGAGAAACACTGTGCACAACGATAAAATCGGAAAGTTTTTTAATCTACAAATTGCCATAATTTACCATAGATTTACTGTAGTAGCACTGACTGCATAGTGGTATTGTCAAAAATGTGGGTATATTTGTGTTGATTTTTACTATTAATGAAGAAATGTATTAAATGTATTGAAGGAGGAGTAATGGAATATAATTACAGTATTTTTTGTGATTAAGCGTTTAACGTTTATGCATGTATACTAAATGTATTTAGACTGCTGTTTTTCATACAAATACCTAGGAGCCATATTACATTTTTACCATGGTTTTGAAGTCCTATATTTTTTAACTGTGGTTAATTAAAAAAAATAAGTCAGAATAATTAAATTTTACCATATAAACAATATGCTACAATTTTTACAGATATTACTGATTTTGCTAACATAAATCTACATCTGCATCCCAACTCAAGCTACTATCAAATGTTTATTTCTAAGAAACTTTTTTTAATATGATAATTATTAATATTATGAACACAAACCTGTTTCTTGATTTGAAACAATATTACTCATTAAAACATACAAAACTAAGAAATTATTTTTTTCTGTTAAGATATTTATTTTGTTAAGGAAAAATGACTGGAAAAAGTGTGAAGAATTAAAAAAACGTCATTTTTGTCATTTTGTCAGTTTGTCATTTGTTATTTTCATCTTCAAATATTGTAAAGCCACATTTAACCGTTAACAAAAAATTAAATAATTTTTTTTGGACGTTTATCGTGATAATTACCAATATCAACTGATATATATAAAAAAAATTAGCGTGATAATTTTTTTCCATATCGCCCAGCCCTAATCACAATAATCCACACAACTCCAGCTCATCAATTAATGTCTTGTGAAGTGAAATGCTGTGTTTGCAGGAAACTAGATGTTTTTAAGATGTTTTAACTTTAAACCTTTGCTTCTGGTCAAAATATGAGTACATAAATCATAATAATGATTTTGCCAGTGGAAAAAAGTCCATCGCTATTGTCCTCTTACATCAAAATCCACCAACATATTTGTTTCCAACTGTTTTTGCTTGTACTGTAAATGGTGCTTGATTTGTGCATATTTCCCTTCTGATTCAGACTAGATGACTTTCCACTGGAGAAAGAAATATTATGGCTAGAGAACTCCTATTTTAGTCGAAAGCAATGGTTTGAAGTTAAAAATGTCTTCATGATGGATTTGTTTATTACAAACATGCAGCTTTTCACTTCACAAAACATAAATTGATGGACTGGAATTGTTTTTATCAGCTGTTTCTGATGGCACCCATTCACTGCAGAGGATCCTTTTGGCCTTAGCTCAACCAAAAATTAAGGTAAATAAGTGATTGAATTAACTGTCCTTTCAGTTTTCAATTCCGGTTAAACACTATTAGAAAAATAGGTGAGCTGTCCAGCTGTGAGCTGATGTTTATTTCAATCTGAAGTTTAAAAGCAGTGAGCACACAACCCTGAATGAAGGAGCCGGAGAGAAATCAAGCAAATCGCCCCTGGCCATTGCTGCTAACCACCTCTAGAGCTGTGCGACAATGTAAACGTGAATCCACCGCAGTGGCATTCCCAGGAGCTCATAATAATATCTATAAAGCACAACAGGAGTTGACACACGGAGCCTCTTAACACTCTTCAAAGCAATGACTCACCAGCTTTTATTTAGAGTAGATATGCAAATCAGATGCCGCAGCCATCACCACATTCTCTCCTGAACCCTTGACAGAGCATTAATCACGCCATCCTCGAAACGTCGCCCGCCGCCCATTGTAACGTCACAGACACCTGGAGATCAGTTCATTGTGTTTTTGCGGAGCCAAAGAATGTGTTAAATACGTCTACAGGCTGGTGTGGACGGACACAAGAACATGATGCATCATGTGCAACTGCTGTTTTTAATACAAAGACGTAAAAGAAAAGTTTCACATTATGACTGTCAGGATGTTACATAATTATATTCTAATTAACTTCGAACTGGAGCAGAATTAAGATGTATTGCTGGATTCAAGTTACATTGTACAATTTATCTGAATTAAAAAACTGCAGTACTTTCTAGTGACAAAAGCCTTCTTTCTTTTAGCTTCAAAGGGCTCTACACAATCCCAGCTGAGGAATAAGGGTCTTATCTAGCAAAACAATCTGTCAGTTTTTAAGGAAAATACAAATTTATATACTTTTTAACCACAAATGCTCATCTTGCACTAGCTCAACCTCACACATTACGCAATCACGCATGAGTGACATAGGCAGAAGTACCGACCTAGTGTTTACAAAGCGAACGTGCAAAGAAAGTCATTTACAAACAAAGGTAAAACAACAATGTTGGATGACTGTGAAGTTCACTTTTAAAAATAAAGGTGCTTGTTGTGTTCGGATTCCTGTCACACTTGTGGTGTTCCCGGTCAAAAATGACTGGACTCCAAACAACTGCTAATAAATCTCTCATGCTATATTATAACCAAATATTGGATTCATTCTTTTTGTCAACTTGGTTTCTTTCATTTAGGACTGGTTTTGTGTTTCTATTTGCATCTGATTAATTGTAGGCCTCATTTATCTGAAAGTAGCCAAAACTGTACAAAATTGCACAAAGTCACACTTGTGGTGTTCCCGGTCAAAAATGACCGGACTCCAAACGAGGGACCTACTCTCAGATAATTAAGGGCTACAATTAATCAGATGCAAATAGAAACACAAAACCAGTCATAAATGAAAGATAACAAGTGGACAAAAAGAATGAATCCAATATTTGTTGATAATATAGCATAATAAGAAAGTTATAAGCAGTTGTTTGGAGTCTGGTCATTTTTGACCGGGAACACCACAAGTGTGACTAGGTGAAATAAAAAATTACAAAAATTCGAAAAAAAATTCAGAGAAGTACTTATACCCTGTGTGAACAAAGTCAGTAAGTTTGAGTCCAATGCGATAACATTACCTAGTATTTTCAGGGAAAAAGAAAATCTTTTCTTGGTCAATTTGACCCAAACACAACCAAAAGGTTAAAAGTTTCTTCACATCAGTGCCATAGAAGAACCATTTTTGGTTCCACAAAGAACCATTCAGTCAAAGTTTCTCTAAAGAACCATATCTTTCTTACCTTTTTATAATCTGAAGAACCTTCTTTTGCCACAAAAAAACTTTTGTGAGCAGAAAGGTTCATCAGATGTTAAAGGTTCTTTATGGAACCATTTAAACGAAAAAAGTTTTTTCGTCCTAACATTCTTAAAAATAAAGGTGCTTCACAATGCCATAGAAGAAACTTTTTTGTCTAAATGGTTCCATAATGAACCTTTAACATCTAAAGAACCTTTCAGTTTCACAAAAGGTGCTTTGTGGTGAAAGAAGGTTCTTCAAGTTATAAAAAGGTAAGAAAGAGATGGTTCTTTAAAGAACCTTTGACTGAATGGTTCTATGTGGAACCAAAAATGGTTCTTCTGTTGCATCGCTGTGAAGAACCTTTTAAAGCACCTTTATTTTTAAGAGTGTACCCTAACTTTTAGAACCAAAGTACACAGACAAAAAAAAGTACTGTGACATCTGAAGCAGCAAAGAAAGGAAAAATCCATTTTATGCTTCCAAAAATGGCCCTTCAAAAATGAATTTGTCACTGGCAAAACATACTGTAATAAAAAAAAATGTATTTTATATTATTTATATATTTCTTGCAACAAAAAATACATATGAACAGATGCCACTGAGTGGGAAAACGACAAGGAAAATGAGAAAACATAAATGTGATTTTAAAATACAATAAAATCTAAAACTGTTACTGTATTGTTTCATATTTTTTTCTTTTTTTATTATTTTTGATCAAATGCATCTTTTATTTTAAAATGGCTTAAATCCAAATTACTTTGTACATGACGTGATTATTCAAAATATGATTAACTCATTATCGAGTACTAAACTTTATCACACAGTCTGGGGTAACTGAAGTGGCTCTAATTTATTTATCTCTCAAAGACTTCACTGCACTTTTTTGTCGTCATGAGTTTACTGAATCATAAGGTCATTTGCAACTGTGGAGACAGCCAGACCTTTTCAGCGCTTGCCGTTATCTTCCTGCTGTAACTCTGATGACAATCTTCAAGTGCCTTTTTCTGAACTTGAGCTTCATTTTATTGGAAGCCAATTAAAAACCGAACTACGGCAGGGGTCAGTCTGCTGTTCATCCAAAACTTCTTTAGCACTCACCATCCCAACAGAAAATCCAATTTGAGACATATTCCAAAGTATCCTAGTGACTTGCCCATATTTTAATTGCAGGTCCGCCGGCAGGGACAACTCTTCAGTCTCTCACCAAGGGGGTTAAAAAAACCCAACATTTCCCAAGCACTAATTGTATGGGCTTTCACCACCATTTAAAGCAGGAACAAACAAGTGCAGCCAAGCTGGAGACTTTTTAATGAGGCATGCAGTCACAAAATTATAATTTTATATTACAAATTTATATTATTAAAATAGACGTTTACATTTTCTTGGGGAAAAAATGCTAGGTTGGTTGCTAAGTTGCTCTAAGTGTGAGTTAGTGTGTTTCTTTGCTTTCTCTAGGGTATTCAGATTTAGCTCCAAGAGCTAAATTCAAGGTCTCTGTAAGCATGTTTCCATTACCCTTCAAATTGCACAAATTGAAATTGCGAATTGAAAATATCCCTAATGGAAAAGCATCAATTTCGCTACGTCTCTTTTGATTAAAGTGCTCCTATTATGCCTTTTCAAATATGACCTTTCATGCAGTGTGTCATGTAGCTGTATATGAACATAAATCTGCAAAATTGTGAAACCGACAGTGCACGATAAATAAAGTTACTGTCTATCAAAAAAAAAAGAGTCGGCTCACAATCACCTGAACGAGTCGTCAGGAATTTGAATCTTTTTCTGTTAAGGCTATACGTCATGAAGTAACACATTTGTATAATGTCCGCCCACGTTCTACGTCGTGAACAACTTGCCCACACACAAACACAATACAATTTCCATGTGGTTTACATCATGTTGAGAAGACGTTGTATCCTACGCTGTGAGAGTAAATTTGTTTTATATTCACTTATAAACATTGAATCTACAAAGATTATATTTTCTAGCGATCGTTCAAAATACGTATTTGTATATGTTATGTTGTGTAACAACCCTGCACATGTCTTGCTAACCGGCTATACATGCTTCTGTAGTTCTGTTGTTCAGCTGTGGGCCCACTGTAGTCTAAAAATGTGTGATTGATGCAGCTTGACTGTCTGTCTGTCAGTCATCTGTCATTAGTTGGAGTAATGATAAAGGATGGCGCACAAAGTGGCTTTCACACCGAATGCAGAAAATGCTGTGCTACGAAACCCATTCATTTCAATTGCCTCCACCGAGCAAGGACGGCTTGTTTCTGCGTTGACCAAAGCGCACGCGCAGCGGAGCGCACCACGGGCGCACAAGACGCACACGCCACACTCAAAGTTCAAATGAGTTTAACTTTTGCTGTTAGCCGCTTTAATGCATTATACAATGTTGAAGTTTACAACACAGAGGTGTGCCCGGTTCGCTTAAATAAGCAAATTGTGAGTACTTTTTTCTACGGTAGTTCGTGTTAACTTGTCAATCAGCCACTTTAGTCTTTTCATCATCAGACTCCAAGTCGAATTGGTATGGTAAAATCGATGCCATCTTTTCTATGTATTGACAAGTATCCAGGGCTGTCAGTCAGTTATGGCAACGGGCGTTTCATTTTCCGAGACGTGCTGTATGCGGTAGATCAATCATAAAGGACTGCACCATCTGACCAATCACAGCAGTGAGGGCTCACGGAAAGGAGGGGTTTAGAGAGACTGATTCTTCGAACTGCTTTGCACGAGTCGTTTACAAATCATTTAGAAAGGAGGTCAAATTAAATCTATTTTTGGAGAAAACTACAGTGTTTTTTGACCTTGCATACATGTAAACGTGTTTTAAAAGTTTTATAAAACAATATTAGCAACCTTTAAAATGGCATAATAGGAGCACTTTAAAAATATTGGCTAGTACGGTGGCTGCGATATACATAAATCTACCAGCATCGGTTGTCATCACTTATTGTGAGAAGAAAAAAATTACATTTTAGTCGTATAACATTAGTTAATGGAAACTGCATCATTTTGCGATAATTTTTTGCAAAAGTTTTGTGTGAATCCGTAATGGAAACAAACTTAGTGATATTCTGGTCCTTAGACCTGACTCTCTTTTTTAATAGCTGGGTTTCCATCCGAAGTTGCAAATTTAACTCACACGAGTCAAAACGTGCATTTCCATTACAGATTTGCGCAAAAGGTTATAGTGCCTTAAAGAATGATCATGTGATTTTTAAGTATGCCAAGTGAGCTGTAATTTATTATCTTCCAAGTACCAAGTATCTACCCAAATCATGGGTATGCTTACTTTTGTTATTGTTAACTAAAACAAATTATATGAAAAATAGTTTTCACTGATTGAAATTGAGCTGAATTAAAAATATTAAAATATTAATTTTACTTGATAAACTTTAACAACTACATTGAAAAAAATCTGGTGTAAAAAATTTACAATTCCTAGGAAATTTCACAAACAGTTAACCTTAGTTAATTTACTAATGCAATAATAAAATCATAAGCTGAGTTAGTTAACATTGGTGCATGCACTGTGAACTAACACGAACAAACAATGAACGACTGTATTTTTTTCATCAACTAACATTGACAAAGATGAGTAAATAGTGTAATAGGTGTATTGTCCACTGTTCGTTCATGTTAGTTAATACATTAACTAATGTTAACAAATGACACCTTATTGTAAAGTATTACCTAAAAAAATTATAAAAATGACAGAAACACATTCTTAAAAAGTTAAGCTAAGTTTTTATTTTTTAAATAAAAAGTACACTAAAAAAATTGTTTCAAATTAAAGTAAGTGTTCATGTTGCCTTAAAATTTTAAGTTTAGTCAACATGAAATGTTAAGTTGTACTACATGAAAACTTAGAAATTTTAGATGCGTAAACTTACACGTTTAATTTGAAAAATTTTTAAAAGTAGTTTTATTTACAGTTTCTATAAAATACTTAAAATGAAAACTGAAAACACACGCTAATACAAAATATAAATAAATGCTATAATTGTAAATAAATAATACTAAAATAACTGTGTCAGCAACAAGCTGCATAATATGAAGTATCGCTCCTGCACTTAGGACAAACAGTGAGGGACAGCTGTTCAAACCCTCAATCATAACTATGAGCAACGTTAATATAACTTTCTAAGACTTAATATATATATTGCACCTCCTATTTTGAGAGCTTCAGTGACCACTTTTTAAATCAATTACCACTGCAACCAGGAACCCACAGCTAATTGAATAATGTGTGATCTTCAGCTATTCATAGATTTCAGAATGAGACATTAACGCCTATGCGTTAAAAAGCAAAAGTGAAGCTCACAGCACCCGACTTCTGCTTTTAGCTCTGTAATCCAATTTTGAAATATGAATTAAGTTGAAGGTGTCATTTGCATAACAGGATGTCTTGCATGCACATAATCTAAATTATTTATGGCAAACCAGAGTGGCACTGGATTTTGCATCATTCGGGAGCTTTCATGCTCAATGAAAGTGACGCTTCAGCAAGTTAGCAAATGTGGCGGCTCGTCTGAGCCAAGAGCATTACACCTTACATTAATCACTGCCAGCAACTGATCTGGAATATTTGGTGCCAGAACATCACAGGTGACACTGAAGTGCAACAATGCTCGAGGATAATTGCCTCATTCTGCGAGCAGCTTGACTGACTTCTGAACTCTGACAGGTATTGACCATTCCAACTGACAGTTGTTCAGTGGGGCTTCTTTAAATGACTACATATACAGTAGCACATAATTGCGCTTGCATGCAGGCAGGTGCGTGCCTGACATTATAGAGGGACCAAAGCAAGCGAAAAAGGTCAGGTTTGTCACATAGCATCGCGTTTGCACAGTTGTTGCCGATCCGTGTAGCCAAACTCCAGCTGTGTGGGAGTTTTGTAAAAAATATGCTGTTTAATTAGCTCAGTAAGTGCGTTAAAATAGATGATTCTCGCTGTGAAGGGTTAAACTGCTTTAGGCTCAACTCCTTAGGGGCTCCTGTCTTAAAATTAGCTGCTGATGAGGTATCAACAGAGTCTTTCACACTTTGAGTTTTTTTTTCCTGATATTAGTCACTTTGAAGTCACCACATAAATTAACAGATGGTCTAACAAGTGCAGAAATACACCACTTTTTAAATCCTCAAAGGTTGTTCATACTTGAAAAGAGTTGTTTTTTTGGGACTGGAATGACTTAATGAAAAGTCGCAATCAAACTGTCTCCATACTTGATGCAACTTTGCACGAATCTGAATGTGGAGTGTAGGGTGAACGTCACTTTGTGAGCGGCCCCTGGAGACGCGAGAACCGCCGTAATGGCCTCGGAACATCTCTCAAAAGGCTAATTTGTCACTTGTCAAATGCAGATTTGGTGAGAAGTAATTTCTTTCAGATTTGCCTGTTCCCAGCGGTCCTACTCTGTCAGTTCATATAGTGTCAGAAGAGGGTGTGCTGACGACCAATTAGATGTTTAAAACTCTCAAACCACTCTCACATTTAGATCGCTGAGTTAAAACGACATCTTCGCATGATTGCACACAGCTCAATCAAGTCTCTTTGGCTACTAGCAACACACCAACCAGGTGTTTAATATTGGGAGACTGGAATTCAAATAGCCAGTAGTTTCTTTAGAGAGCGATGGACTTCAGAAAAGAAACAGACATTAAATTTAGTCACTCCTTCAGCAGCTCTATTAGACTCCTCTAAAATGAATGCCATGGTGTAAGAACAGTTGAGGTCAAAAGTTTACATCCCCCATTCAGAATCATTAGAAATGTTAATTATTTTACCAAAATAAGAGGGATCATACAAAATTCATGTTATTGTTTATTTAGTACTGATGAAAGATATTTCACATAAAAGATGTTTACATACAGTCCAGAAGAGAAAATAATAGCTGAATTTATAAAAATGAACCCGTTCAAAAGTTTACATCTCCTTAATTCTTAATTGTTACCTGAATGATCCACAGCTGTGTTTTTTGTTTAGTGATAGTTGTTCATGAGTCTCTTGTTTGTCCTGAACAGTTAAACTGCCTGCTGGTCTACAAAAAATATTCTTAAGGTCCCACAAATTCTTTGGTTTTCCAGCATTTTTGTGCATTTAAACCGTTTGCAACGATGACTGTATGATTCTGAGATCCATCTTTTCACACTGAGGACAACTGAGGGACTCATATGCAACTATTACAGAAGGTTTAAATGCTCACTGATGCTCTAGAAGGAAAAACAATGCATTAAGAGCTGGGGGGGTGAAAACTTTTGAAAGGATGTAATGATGTGTACACTTTTCTTACTTTGCCTAAATATCATATTTTTTCATTTAGTACTGCCCTTTAGAGGCTACAGAAGAAAGTTACATGTTTCCCAGAAGACAAAATAAGTTCAATTCACCCTGATCTTCAAATTAAAAAAATGTTTACCCTCCGGCTCTTAATGCTTTGTGTTTCCTTCCAACCAGTTTACCTTCACAGACATAACCGACTGTGTTTTTGTAACATATGTTTTTTTTTTAACATAAACTTGTGTGTATTTGACAGTTTAAGCAAAATAAGACATGAAAGAGAACTTAGTTTAGTACTCACATGCTGTGTGACAGCCGCTTTCTGTTTGCGTGCTTCGGATGTGTGTGCTTAGAAAACCCTATATCAAAAGTTAAACTGTTATGGCTTTAAAACGCATGATGTAACACGATAGACATGATAATCTAAACCAAACAGATGTTTCTTTGGCAGAGTATCTGAAATATGAGCTGTAATGTTGCAGCCCTATTCTGGAAAAGGGGGCGGGGAACAGCAGCTCATTTGCATTTAAAGAGACATGCGTGAATTTGCTTCACAGTGTGATTTGCTTCCACTCAAAATAGGCATTTTCAAAAGGATATAATAAATGATCTCTAGGGTATTTTGAGATTAAACTTCACAGACACATTATGGGGACACCTGAGACTTATATTACATCTTGTAAAAAGCAGCATAACAGGTGCCCTTTAAGAAATCTGTCAACACAGTCTGTGAAAATGGTGCATTACAGTTTTAAATTGTGAGCCAGTGTTTCCTGCCCACAACAAACACACTGGAAGTATATTGTAAGATTTGTGATTCGCAAACAAATGACTCAAATCTAATATTTCACAAAATTGATTATTTAGCATAGTGAAGTGCAATTTTAAAGTTGAAACAATTTTAGAGGAAATTAAGTTTGGGAGTAAATAACACAATATTTGACTTTTTCCCAAACAGGCAGCAATAAATTTCTAATTTTGAGATCATATTTAACTTGATTACGTTAAGTTTTGTTTTCTGAACTTTTAATATTAGTCTTTATCTACATTTTCACTCATTTTATTATTTTGGTTTTTATTGTTTTGTTGTTATTGTCTTTTATATGGCTATACATGTTGTTTTTGTATAACACGCCTTGAGAAGATGCTTTTGAAGGCGCTATATAAAATAAAGTTTATTGTGATTGTACTATTTATGTGGCACTAATATGTACACACAACTATATGTAGTTCAGGGTTTTTGATTAGCATGGCCTGTTTAGCCCCTGCTGGTACAGTAGATGCCATAAATATATCACTGTTTCATTAAATTTCATTGGCCAAATTACATCCTGACCATACTCCAATTAAACAGCAATTAATAAGGAGAGCTTATGACCTCCTGCCTGAATCTTTGGTTTAGCATGCTAGTCACTTCAAAGGGAATTTCTGTGGGCTCTCTTCCCAGAGGCAAACACCGAATATTTGCATGTGTGATATTTCCATTTTGTCTTGCACTCTGGCTGAGATTATGAGAATATAAAAAGAGTTTAGCCCCAAGCTTTTTGACAAGCTTGGGTAATAATAGTCTGATTTCTCAGCTTTATTGACACTGTGGAGATTAGTCACAGTATTTGAGAACAGAGAAAAGTGGGGAAAAAAGTGAAAATTTGTCTTGTGGCTAAAATATTGAGCTTGGTGAATGATGTCACTGTTTTTTAATGAGGCCTTGAATGGCGGAGGGGTTAGGGATGACCTCTGTGATTAATGCAGCTTGCCTTTATAGTCAGTCCAGGCCACAGCATGGAAGCGCATGACTTCCTGCTGTAGCAGCATGTCCTAGATGGATGAAAAAATGTTCGAAAAACCTTGGAATGTAATTTCAAGGACGCACGCTCGCATGCTGGGATTTTCTAGGATACCAGCCAGATCGTGCAGGATGTTAGCCATGGCAAATGCGGCCAGAGTCTCTTCCATTTCATATCTGATCATGTGAGAAGAAGCAGGTGCTGTAATACCCTACCAAACACGTAACATCATGTGAGGGAAGACGAGAGCTATACATTGAGGTGCTTACCGCAGGATTCATGTGTTATCTTCATTTTTCCTCAGCTGGGAAACTAAAAAAATGTAAGTTTTAGTTAAAGGGGTCATCGGATGCCCATTTTCCACAAGTTGATATGATTCTTTAGGACCTTAATGAAAATTATATAATATACTTTAGTTAAAATTTAGGTAGTGGTAGTGTAAAAAACACACTTGTTACCTCAAAAATGCTGTTTTGTTGCATGTCGCTTTAAATTCTAATGAGCTCTGCTCACCCCGCCTCTCTCTTCTGTGGGGTGATGAGCAGACTGTAAACTTTAGCCAGTGCTGCCAAGTCCACGGTTTCGATGTATAATGCCTGCACAGCATGCTATTGGTCAAACTACTTTTCGATCATTACCTTCAGGAAGTATGAAAACAGAAAACAAAGCCAAATAGAAATACTGGCCAGGACGTTTCCCGTAAAAATGGCACATATGGCCACCCTACTCCTAAATTAACATTTCCTGATAATTTACTCACCCCTGTGTCATCCAAGTTGTTTGTGTATTTCTTTCCACAGTTGAAAATAAATGAAGGTTTTTTTAAGAAAACATTCCAGGATTTTTCTCCATATAGTGGACTTTAATGGGAACCAATGGGCTGAAAGTCCAATTTGCAGTTTCAGTGCAGCTTTAAAGGGCTCTACACGATCCCAGCCAAGGAATAAAGATCTTATCAAGCGAAACTGTCATTTTCTAAAAAAAAGGAAAAATTTATATACTTTTTAACCACAAATGCTCGTCTTGCATTATAGCACAACTGTAGGCAGAAGTACCAACCCAGTGTTTACAAAGCTAACATGCAAAGAAAGTCAAACGCCCTGTACAAAAAAACATCAACGATGTCAGACGATGTCAGTCTCAGAAAACGAGATGAAGTTCTTCACCCTACCCTACCTTTTTGAACCGAAGTGTATAGACGAACAACAGCACGTGACCTTTCCAATGTGATTACATACTGCGTGAAGATGCAGAGCTAGTGCAAGGCAAGCATTTTATGGATAAAAAGTATTTAAAAAATGTAACTTTTTTTTTTAGAAAATGACCAATCGTTTCACTAAATAAGACCCTTATTCCTCGGCTGGGATCGTGTAGATCTATTTGAAGCTGCATTGAAACTGCAGTTTGGACCTTCAACCCACTGATCCCCATTGAAGTCCAGTATATGGAGAAAAATCCTAGAATGTTTTCCTCAAAAACCTTAATTTTTTTTCAACTGAAGAAAGCCGTGAACATCTTGGATGACAGGAAACTTTACTTCAGTAGTGAACTAATTCTTTAATAAGTCAAAGGACACAAAGGTCACATTTCCTTATTTAATCCAAAGCACCATTTTACAAAATAAATGTGCTTTATTCATCAAATAACTATTTTTTTGTAAATTGTTGGTATCTTACATAAAGTGTTGTGTTCAATTTAATGCAACAGTGCATCTATAAGCTATTTACAGCAATGTGACTCTATTAAAATATTACTTTTGTGACACCTTGAACTGGTTGCTCCAATTAATCCCCTTAGTTGACGGAACAAATATGAGATATGATTCAGTGGGAAATCACGGTCTGTGGACTTCCTGACACAGTTTTTCCCTCCATGTGATTCCGTCTAATTGGATGTCCCAGGCCAAGCGGGTCTGTTTCATTTACATAACACTGGACTAAAAATACAAGAACACATCCAACTGAGAGTCTTTCGTTATATGGTCACTTGGATTAAGTCAGACGGGCATGAAATCATTGCCCTTTTGTTTGCTTCCCTTCTCTGCTCATCATGCCCTCTGTTTGTGACAGGTCAACAGCAATCTCCCTGAGAAGTGGAAAGCCAACACAACAACACTTTACCTTCCATTTAGGAGATGTCGATGCCTACCGTTTTATGATTCACGGATCACCGAAGGTGCAACCAGTCAGAAAGTGTTACAGGGAGAGCCTGATCACTCCCACCACCAACACAATGACAGCGTGACCTTCAGGTATATGTGCATTCTCAAAAACTGATCATGTTCTGCTGCGGAAATATACCTCTTAAAGGAATAGCTCACCCAAAATAAAAAAAATGGTGAAAATTTACTTTGTAAATAAGCTTGTTTCACTTGCTCACCAATGGATCCTCTGCAGTGAATGGGTGCCGTCAAAACGAGAGTCCAAACAGCTGATAAAAACATTGCAGTAATCCACATGTAATCCACATGACTCTTGACATCTTGTACAGTAAAAAGCTCCATGTTTGTAAGCATGCTTTTGTAACGCAGTGCTTGATCTGTGCATATTTCTCCCCTTATTCAGATGAGACGATTATTTCACCAGAGAAAGCAAAATTAGGGATAGAAGATTCGTATTTCGTATCAGCTTTCCACTTCATATGATGTTAACTGATGGACTGGAGTTGTATGGGTTACTTATGCATTATTTTGATGTTTTATCAGCTGTTTGAACTCTTATTCTGACAGCACCCATTCACTGCAAAGGATCCATTGGTAAGCAAGTATTGTTAAACTGCTACACTTCTCCAAAATCTGTTCCAATGAAGAAACAAACTCATCTACATCTTGAATTTCATGAGAGTGAGTAAATGTTCAGCACAGTTTTATTTTTGCATGAACTTTTCCTTTAAGACCATGATAAATCCAATAAAATAAGCCTTAGGGAAATTTAAAAGTGATTTGGCATCACACCTTGGGAACACCTGGATTGCAATAACATAAATTCACTGAACAAAACACACGCACATGCGTGCTCTGATTATAAAACAAGCACTCAACAACCCTTCGTGCAACTTTGCGTGCGTCACCGAACAACCAGTGGTGATGAAAACTTCTCAAACAACGGGACATGGGACTTCACACGAGGACCTAAACAAAAACAGTTTGCGGCTGTTAATATTGCGTTCACCTCTCATTAAAATTCTCGCCGTCACTCTACCTGCAGGCATACGCAAGAACGTCATTCCTATTCTCATTTCCATAGCTGTCAGAAGCTTCACTTCCACAGGAAGCGTTCAATACCGGGTGTAATTAGTGGTGCCCAAAATAAAACAGTGCCATTTGGTGATCTGTTGACATTGTTAAATGCAGAATCACAGCTTTGGGTGCTGTAACAAGATTCTTCACATACCTGTAAGCTATCTATAGTAAACAATTAGAGAGATGTTGTTCAGCTTTGGGGTTCTCATCAAACAAATGGCATTTGATGCTTTGCTTGTTGCTTTATCATAAAATAATGCCTAACCCCACAAGCCAGATGTCAGTCATAATTAATCTACATTTTCACATGGTGCATATGTGATCAGGCTCTTATAGTCAGGAAATTGCTCTTGCTGTGACATGAGTTTTATTTCAAAGGCTCTATATTGGGCATGTTAATGAATTTATTGCAGCTAGCTGCGATCCGTAACTACATCAATTGTCCTGCGCGCACTTCCCCACAGAGCTCTTCAAACTGAGACAGCCCTTGGATGCCATGGCTTAAGCTTTATCGCTCTCTAAATATACATTGCCTGAATTGCTATACATAGGTCTGACAAAACAATGGGAATCAAGGCACTCTATAGTTGACAAGCATGTCAGCATGAATTCACATCATAATGCTCTGACATCAGCTTTCTCCTGATTTTTCCTGCAATGGTCTCCCACATAACTGCATTGTTAAAAAAGAAGAAATTAAAGCAATACAGTTGCACGTTAAGCTTTATTAACAGCATATGTGGAATGTTTTTGATTACCACAAAAAACACTATTTCATCAGTTCTTGAGGAAAAAAAGACGGAGAATAGACATCTATGAGGCAACCGTTGTACCGTTAGGACTGCACCATCGACTTCCTTTACACATTTTGGTAACACTTTACAATAAGGTCCCATTAGTTGATGTCAATAATGCATTAACTATTATCAACTAACAATGAGCAATTTTTACAGTATTTATGAATTTTTATTCATGTAAGTAAGTAAAAATATAACTGTTCATTGTTAGTTCATGTTAGCTCAACTTCTGATTAACATTAACTAAGATTATTAGTTCATGCTAACTAATGTAGTTAACTAATGGAGCCTTATTATACAGTGTTACCCACATTTTTATTCGTTTGTGATTTATGAGGAGCACTAAACGCTATTATAGATCAGAGATAACTAGTCAAAATTAGCTTCTGTAGTAATTGACAATTAACCAGAGATGCTGTCAAGAGAGTGTTCTCACGACGCGTCATATTGGTGGCACTGAACATAAACAATGCCACTGAAACAAATGAAACTTGCATATTTTGCTGATTATTGATGGTGAAATGGTCAGTTATTGTCATGTTTTGGGCTGTAGTAATTTGGTCGGACTGGAAAACACATTTGGAGTACTATAGACTGCCAAAAGTTATAACAAAACAAGGAGAAGAGTGCAAAAAACTGTCTGAGGAACAAAAGGCATTTGTGGTTGGCCAAACTGAACCAGGATTTCCAGGGCAAGAATCTTGACAACATTTGTGATTGTTTATCATTTCCAGTCAGGCAGGTGAAATATTAGGCTAACATCTTAATTATTACTGCTCATACATATATTTACCACCTATTAACTTTGGTTTGTCAAACTATTGCATCCTCTTCTGCTTACTAAATCCTTCTCTATGATTTAGCAGCTTCCACACGTTTTTTTTCCCATAGTTTAGACATCATTAATTAGCAGAACAACATATTCAGTAGTACATTAACCATGCAATCCATACTGTTATTTACATATCCGGGTAATTGACCAAATCCTGTGCAAGTGCAAACCCTCTGTTGGGAAACAATGAGAAAAATAACAAAGTGCAGTAAACTGTAAAACAGTTTGAACTACAAACCAGTGTGTTCATAATTAATATAATACATTAAAATAACAGGGTAAGACACATCTATTTGCAATACACAGTACTGTTTTGTACAATAACTGGAAGACCGGAAGCCAGACCAATAAAAATTACAAATGGTGTATTGCCGACTCTAACGACAAAAATAAAATGGACAATAACAATAACTTGCAGTTTAGTAAGTGAGTCACATGCTGATTCATAAGCCGCCATTAATGTTCATTAGGGGAACCAATAATCTGATTCAAAACGCTTAATATTTCATTGCTGAGTCTTTTGAACTATTCATTAGGAGAACTGACTCATAAGCAGGAGCGTTTGTAGCCTTGTTTCAGTACTGGCCCACAGGTTCCCTCATAAAAAAATGTCCATATCCACATTTTAGTTGATAGTCCTGTTGATTCCGTTTTGGACATGCGGATTTGAATTCTGAATTCTTGTTGTTCACAGGCTGCGCGGGCAATAAAGAGCTGCCTCATTGCTAAAAACGATGATAGAAGACATATTTGCAGTTATACAACTGACTGCAGGTAAATATCGCCTAACGCAGCGATATTTTTGTTTTTCTTTTTATATAAAGCATCCGTTACGCTGTGAGACACCGCTGCAAACGATTCAGTTGATGAGTGAACTCACCGAATGATTCAAACGTGAACCGCGAACAATTTCAAACCGATCAATATTCACTCTAAAACAGCTCAGAAAATAGTTGCTTAAATATTATTAAAGAAAATGACTCCCATGTCGATATACGGTCATCTCTACTATCAAACAAGGATTTATAAGAAATATTTGACTGGGGCATGTATCTCGATAAAGAGTACAGCGACGCCCTTGTTCATAAGAGTCATTTGTTCGTGAATCAACGCAGGGCAAGTGCATGTTTTTTGCGTACCGCTGTGACTTGGATGTCCCATCTCAAAATTATGCAATTACAAGTTGTGGGCACCAAAAACGTGTTAAATGAAATTGAAAAATTGCGATGTTGGCGTGCTGTTAAGACCATGATGTGACTGAACTCTGGGAGTCGGCGCAAGTGAGTGTGATATTTCTTTTATAAAACAGTTCATTAAACAAGTTTTTTTAAGTTCAGCAACTTACCTTTTTTGATACAGCGTCGACAGTTGATTCGTCTCCTTGCTGCGCCAAAGAAAATAGTTGCAAACAATACCACAGGAGAATGACCGTTACACATCCCAGTTTTGTTTTTGAATGAATCATTGCTTTGAACGAATCGGTTTCAGGAATGATTCAATGATTCACTTTTCGCCACATGTTGGCGGAGCGATGTAACCTTATGAATTAAATGATGAATAAAAAAAACGCCTGTTGTTTTTGAACAGTAATATTTTTTATGTATTTAAAGAAGTCTCTTCCGCTCACCAAGCCTGCATTTATTTGATCCAAAGTACAGCAAAAACCGTAAAAATGTGAAATATTTTTACTATTTAAAATAACTGCTTTCTATTTGAATATATTTTAAAATGCAGTTTATTTCTGAATATATAGTGAGTATTTAGCCTCATTATGCCAGTCACATGATCCTTCAGAAATCATTCTAATATTCTGATTTGCTACTCAAAAACAATTATTATTATTGTTGTTATTATTATTATTATGTTGAAAACAGTAAGTAAAAAAAATGTTTTAGGTTTTTTGATGAGTAGAACATTCAGAAGAACAGCATTTTTCTGAAATAAAAATCTTTTGTAACAATATAAATGTCTTTATCATCACTTTTCATCAATTTAAAGCATCCTTGCTCAATAAAAGTAATCATTTCTATAATTAGAAATGACTAAATTACAAAATAATAATTATAATAATAATAATATACTGATTTCAAGCTTTTGAATGGCATAGTATGTAATGTTACAAAAGCATTTTATTTTAGATAAATGCTGATCTTTGGATCTTTTTATTCATCAAAGAATCCTAAAAAAAATTACTCAACTGTTTTGAATATTTATAATAATAATAATAATAATAATAATAAATGTTTCTTGAATAGCGAATGATTTCTGAAGGATCATGTGACACTGAAGACTGGAGTAATGATGCTGAAAATGTAGCTTTGACCACAGGAATAAATTACATTTTAAAATATATTCAAATAGAAAGCAGTTATTTTAAATAATAAAAACATTTCACAATATTACTGCTTTAGCTGTAGTGTTTAGAGACTTGAATAATACTAAAAATCAAAAAACTTTTGACTGGTATTGTATGTTTATGCTTAAGACTAATTTTTCACTTTTGAGTAAACTATTCATGTAAAACTGATTTAGCCTGTAATATTCTTAAGATGTGTCTTGAATTAACTTTCTCATTTAGAAAGGATGCTACAGTGCTAATTAACATTTAGATTGATTAGGAAGTATATGAGCATGCATTTTCCTTGCAGTGTATTATTTTGCATGTCTAAATGAAAAATTAATTAGTTTTGTTTTTAAATGTTTGAGACCAGAATGAAATGAATGTCACTTAAGCAGATTACGTCAAACAATACTCAGGAGAATCTCAGTATTCAAGAGAGATAAAAGAATATCCTTAACCTTGAATCAGCACACTTATGTCACATTGCAATTGCCTCAAAAATTAGATGGTTTTTTTTTCTTTTTTCTCCAGACCCTCTCAACGCCTCGGAGGAAAGAGTCTCTTCTCTTCCAAATGATCTTCCTGTTTATTCTCTATTTGATTATGACAAAGGCCGATAACCTTTTTGAGCTGGAGCACAGCTGCTTCACAAGCCGTCAGAGGAGAATCTATTAACTACGGCCATACGGATGGAAATGTTATTCTCAGTGCTGTTGCCCTCTGAGTCTCTGGGGATACAGCAGTCAAAAGTACATACCCCGAGTCTAAGAGGAAAATGAGACTCGGTCTTCATGCTGATGAGGAGAGGAGCTCACAGGAAACACAGAAGAGGATATCAAGTCTCTCGCCAGATCTCTTGGACCACACCGTTCCTCTCTGAGGGTGGGGGTTGCTCTTCAAAGCACTTCTGTTCTGTCCTGTGACTGAAATAATTACCTGTGCTGTATGAGTAGACTGAATGAAAGCAACAATGGAGACATAGTTCGGGGAAAAGGCAGTCAAAGGAAAGTTTTTGTGTGTGTGTTTGCGTGGGGTGAATGGAGCTGCTGTCATTCTCTTCATCTCTCTGTTTGTTAAGAAACATTATCGTCTAATATTAAGTTAATATAAATCTAAATGATTCATTTTGTTCAATTTATTAGCCAAGGGGCTGACAGCAGAGAGTAAATGGATGGAAGGTGAATGGGAAAATATTAACAAATATTGCAGATGCTTCTAAATTTAATGTATCTAATTTACACCCCTTTATTATATTCGGTAGCATCTTGTAACTTTGTTAAATAACCACTTGGTGCCATGTTCAAAAGCACTAACTAAAATTGATACAATGGCGCCACCAAGTGGATAACAAATTAACTCTTCTCTGAATGAGAACGATTCAGTTTCAAGACGGAAAATAAACCAAGTGGCGGGAAAAGAACACCGAAACATTATAATATATTTATATGTAATGTACATAAATATAATATAATATAATATAATATAATATAATATAATATAATATAATATAATATAATATAATATAATATAATATAAATGTTGACGTATTGACGTAATTGATGTTCAGTTAATAAGTGATAATTATATGATAATACATGCATTTAGATTTTTTTAAAAAATAAAGTAAAATATTATTAGGAAACTGTTTATAGTACCAACAGTGAAATGTAAATCAGGTCCGCTCCATAGACTGTGCAATTATTTATAAATGATGTAATATAACATAATATTATATAAACGTAATTGACGTAATCGATGTTTAGTTATTGAGTGTTAATTATATGATCATACATGTATTAAGATTTTTTTTTTAAATATTATAAAGTAAAATCTTATTAGGGAATTGTTTATATTATATTATAAATTAAATTAAATGTGCGTATAAAATATGAACTGCTTTTCATAAACACGCCTCCCTAAACATCCAAAACCATATATAAATAAAAAAATTGTATTATTTTTTGAAAAAAAAAACCCTTATGAATATGAATTATATTATCCTAAATATTTTTGTTTTGTTTGTAATGTTTTAACTATAGATCAAATTAAATTTGTCTATATTTTTCCAATGTTTTATTCCAAACCTGTACATAAATATATATATATATATATATATATATATATATATATATATATATTAACGTGTGTGTGTGTGTGTATATGTGTGTGTGTAAATAGTAGTAGTAAATTAAAGTTAAAGTACTATTAAAGTTAATAGTAGGAAATAGTGAATAGTGAAGTTTTCAAAACTAAATTAAATCGAATGTGCATATAAAAATATGAAATGCTCCTCCCTAAACATTCAAAACCGTATATAAATATTTTACAAATTTTTTAATGAATTTTTCCTCTTTTTGAAAAAAAAAAAAAAAATATATATATATATATATATATATATATATATATATATAATAAAAATAATTTAGATGTTTTATTAATATATTTTATAATAAATATATTTTATAATAAAAATATATTTTTCAATTTTTTTATTGTTAAAATATATATTAGTTGTATATTGTTTGTAATGTGTTACACCTATATATCAAATTAAATGTCTACATTTTTCCAGTTTTTAATTGCAAACCTGTAGAGAGAGAGAGAGAGATTTAGATAGATATAGATATATAATTGTGATCTTCACTAATGTTTTCAAAACTTCACTAAACTTACATATCAAATTAAACTGGTCTATATATCATATATCAGTACATTGTAGCATATAAAATTGTTATATCCGCTAAACTGATCATAGTAGTAAACAGTGAATGTTGTACATATATTTAGATTATTGTTAACTAAAATATTAATTGCATTTTTTTGTAATGTGTTATAACTGTATATATATTTTTTTTCCAATATTTCTAGTTTCTTTTTAAATTGCAAACCTGCATATAAAATACAAACAAATATATATCATATATATCAGCTGTGGTCCTTGTTTTGTATCTTAAAATGGTTTAAACTGGTCTGAAACTTAATTTTAAGCAGTTTAGTATAGCAAGCAAAATCATTCCAATGTATATCAAAAATAGCACAACTCCATTGTTATACTGTATTGTTATCTCTTTCAGCAAGCCTTTGTGATGCACTACAATGATGAAGGAAGATGAAGAACAATCAGAGATGCTCAGCAGCGGCTTCACAGTGATGGTGCTATAGCCTGCTCAGCCAATCACCCTCCGGTATGTAAATGAGACAGGAGAGCATGCCTGCTGATTGGTCCTCCCCAGACTTGCCATTGCCCTCATCAACAGGCTCTCTTCCTTGTTGTTGTTGTGCCATCATTGAGGTCCTATGTGTGTGTGTGTGTGGGCACAGGGAGGAGCCGAGGGCCTCTTTCTATAGCCGAGGAGGGGCGGGTCCTGCCGGGAGAGGCTGAGAGGAAGACAAGAGCGAGTGGGCGGGATCTAGACCCAGGCTGGAGTAGAGCATCCCTGACCGCAGCTCGGCTAACGGCTAGAAAAGCGTCTCCAGACTGATGCTGAGTCAGGTACAGGTGGAGTCACATCCTGTTTGGCTTGGACCCTCCAGAAATCATGGAGGAGCTGGAACATACCTGTCCACTGCCACGAACGGTGAGATATATGCGTTTTGTTGTCGTCGAGGGCATCTGAGAGACGTTGAGGATCACTTTCTCTTTGTTTTCAGCCTGTGTTTATCTGTTTTTGTCTTTGTGTGCTGCTGTCCGAGTGATGTTTAGCTTGTGAAACTGCAGTTAAAGTGAGCTGTTTTGTTCTAATGCCTTGACATAATGCTGCTTTAATCCTCTGCGTCTACCAGATGTTGTTTTGAAGTGAAAGAGCCAGCGCTTTGGTGGGATGGTGCTGAGCTAATGTTACAGACACCATCCAGATTGCGTTTATCAGCAGGTTGCCCTTCTGTGATGTTGCTCCTCCCTCTCACCTTGTACAGAATTCTGGGAAAGGTCTCCAGCATCCTTTGAAACACTGTCTCCGTTGCTATGGGAATGAATCCTTGGAGATTTTTTACTCCAATGAGTAATCAGACATCACACCTACATTGCATTGGATATGTAAATGCATATGTACCAGCTGGGTCTGTTTCTTGCAGGAAGAAGCTTTCACTGGGCATTTCCTTTAATAGACAGATGGTCACTATTGTCCCAAAGGTCACTGGAAGGTTAATGCAGAAATTGTTTTTTAATATTTCTGTAATGTGTTTGGCCCGGAGTTCATTTGAACAGCATCTGGTGCCTCCGCCCACATGTTTACAAAACACTAGGAATATGCCTCAAAGGTGATTTAAGTAGCTGTGAGGTTTTAAAGGAACAGATCCCCAAAAAATTACAATTTTGGCATTATTTACTCACCCTCATGTCGTTCCAAACCTGTATGAGTTTCTTTCTTCTGTTGAACACAAAAGAAGATATTTTAAAGAATATTGATTATCAAACAGTTGACGGTAGCCATTGACTTCCATAGTACGGGAAGAAATACTATGGAAGTCAATGGCTACCACCAACTGTTGGTAGCCAGCATTCTTCAAAAATATATATTTTTGTGTGTTAAGGAAGATATTCATACAAGTTTGAGTAAATGATGACAAAAAAAGATCATTTTGAACACAGTAAAAGCTTTTTTTATCAGTCTGATATTGTTAACTTTTCCATTTTTGTTGTTTTATGAATTATATATATATAACAGATAATATAATATAATATAATATAGTCAAGTTTAGCCATTGGGCACAATAAAACCACATTTTAATGGTTTGATATTTTTGTATTTTTGCCATTTTTGTACCTTTTCCATTTATGTTGTTTTATGAATTTAGTATGTATTATATATGTGACCCTGGACCACAAAACCAGTATTAAGTAGCATGGGTATATTTATAGTAATAGCCAAAAATACATTGCAAGGGTCAAAATTATAAATTTTTCTTTTATGCCAAAAATCATTAGGATATTAAGTAAAGGTCATGTTCCATGAAGATAATTTGTAAATTTCCTTCCATAAATACATCAAAACTTAATTGTTGATTAGTAATTTGCATTGCTAAAAACTTCATTTTGACAACTTTAAAGGCGATTTTCTCAATATTTAGATTTTTTTGCACTTCTAGATTCCAGATTTTCAAATAATTGTATCTTGGCCAAATATTTTCCTATCCTGACAAACCATACATCAAGCTTTTTTATTCAGCATTCAGATGATGTATAAATCTCCATTTTATCCCAAATCTCAACCCTTATGACTGGTTTTGTGGTCCAGGGTCACTAATGCACATGTAACAGCTATTGTTAATAGTTCAACGGATTGCAAAACTCATATTTTGCATTATATTGCGTTTTTTGAGTCACGGATCAGATCATTTTATTGGATCAGCAAAAAAATTAATTAAATAAATAAATAAATAAATTAGCCTAGCCTAACTAAGAAAGTTCAAACTTGATTAAAGACAAGTGAACAGCCAGTAAAAAAGTAAGAACAAATAGGCTACACAAATTACAAGCATAGATAAATTTAGACAAAATTACTAATTAAGTATTCGGGTACAGAAATGCAATAATTAAGTGTAAAATAACACTGCTTGTTCAATGCATAGATTAAATATAGATTAATCTTTGTTAAAACTGTATTTTGTTGTTCGATTAATATTAATTAGGTATTTATAGGCTGCTGTCCCTTTAAGACAGTGTTGCCAAGTCCGAGGTTTTCAGCGGCTGTTTTTGATGTCTGCAGGTTGAAGCGACCTCAATAACGTCATATTTAAATAGGAATTTACTAGGGGAACCCCGACAAAAAAAAGTGTATTTTATCCCCCATAACAAGATTTTTAACGGAGGACCCCCTCAAAAAGCGACTGGGCTAGTTTTGGACTAGTTTGAGTAGCAATTTTGCAGGTTTTGTTGTGAAAACCTGGCGACCCTGCTTTAAGACGTGATGCCCGGACAACAAGTACAAATGATTAACTTTCACTCTACTATGGTTACATTTTACAAATAGCACCTTATTTTTCCGGTAAGAGTGGGCGCGGCCATTTGTAGCCTAAATTTTATGGGTCTGGCTTCTGCATTCGGTTAGCTGTACAAAACAGCTCTTTTTGCTGCTTAATATTGCAAAGTGGTGTGTCTTATATTATTTTAATGTATTATTTTAATTATGAACACACTGGTTCTGCAAACAGTTTACTGCACGTTGTTATTTCTCTCCTCATTTCCCTATAAAAGGTTTGCAGTTGGGTCCCGGTTTGGTCAATTACCCGGAATGCGAAGCCATATTAGAGATACTCGGATGTAAACAACAGCATTGACTCGTTTTTCTGCTAATTTATGCCGTCTAAACCACAAAAAATAAGTGTGGAAGCTGCTAAATCATATAGAGCGGGGCTTAGTAAGCAAAAAAGGGCACAATATTTTGAAAAAACTAAAGTTAAAATGTGGTAAAGATACATACAAGCAGTATTATTTAAGATATTAGCCTAATATTTCACCTACCTGACCGGAAGTGATGAGAACAAACACGAATGTTGTCAAGATTCTTGCTCTGAAAATCCTGGTTTAGTTTGGCCAACCACAAATGCCTTTTGTTCCTCAGACAGTTTTTTTGCACTCTTCACCTTGATTTGTTGTAACTTTTGGCAGCCTATAGTACTCCAAATGTTTTCCTGGTCTGACTGAATAGTACAGCCCAAAACATGACAATAATTGACCATTTTCAGCAGCAATAATCAGCGTGTTTACATTCATTGCCGCCAATATGGCGGATTGATGGCGCGTCGGCTAATGAACTGGAAGTCTTGCCCATAGGCTTACTTCCACATTGAAAAATAAGATGAGTAGAGTACATTTTTTGATAACAAACCCCATTCTCCCCCATATGGGATATGAGTGGATCTCTTTCTGAATTATAAACTCACAGAAACTGTAAATAAAATCCCTGCCTCCCTCCCATACATTGAAATTCAGAACCATGTGTTGTCACAATGTCTGTAGGCCTATTGTTCACTGTTGTGCTATAACCCGTGAGGAGGTTTGAATGGATTGAAATATCTGTGTAATGTATGTCTGTTTCTATCCCCCCTCTGTGCTGCTATGCTGTGGACGAATGATTTGTCTTAAGTCAGTGACATTAGAGAACCCTCTACTGGACAAATCAATACCCGCTTTAAAGGCTGTTACACAGATTGTCTTGAAATCAATACGTCAGATAATAACCTCTATTCGTACAAAAAGGGAAACATTTTTGAGAAGGGTAAATAGGATGTCATGTCAGGCTTGTTTAAACATTATTTTATTTGGGAAGCTGCTCCGTCTGTTTATTTCTCATCTTTTTTTCTCAAATCAATGTATTCTTCAATCTTCTCTGCAGACACTTATAGAACCAGCCATATTTACGCCGGAGACGAGTTGTGAGTGTCGGGCGCCACATGAGAAGCTGACTGTAGAGCAAGCTCGACTTGGAACGCCTGGTCAGTCTGTATTTTCCCTGTTGAGTTATTATAACAAAACCGAACACCAAGTTAAAAATTACCTTTCTAATAAGGTCATTTCTGTTAGGCTATAACCTAAAAAAATTTTAATATGCTTGTTTCATGTAGTACTAGACACTCAGAAATATGCACTCAAGCTCTTAAACATTAACTTAAATGTAACTTTTTTTTAAAAGCTTCTAACTTCATTCATTATATCTTGATAACTTACATAATCACAATAAAATAAATACACACACAAATGAGGGTCAGTAAGACTTTTTTTTTTTTTTTTAAAAAAAGCAGATATTTTAATGTTTTTGTTCTTTTGAACTCTATATTCTTCAAACCAACCTGAAACTTTAGAGTGGTATAGTAAAGTACATTATGTAATATGTAAAGTACATGATGAGAATATTGTTCAGTTGTACTGTATAATTATTGACACAATCTATAGACAAGCAAGACTTCATCTATCTTCATCTATCTTTACTGAAACGTAACAAGAACACATGATAAACTAATTGTGTACGTGTACGTGTGTAAAAAAACAAAACAAAACAAAAAAAACAAAACTAATATTTGAAAGTTCTTTTTGGTTTTGGGCCCACTTCACAAATCCCATCAAACATTGATGACTTAACTAATGCCATATCAGTGTCAGAGGAAAATGTAGTGCTTGTAGGATAGTCCACCATTGGGATTGGACCCAGCAGGACTAGATTCAGGGATTCCCTGTTCATTCTGTGACCCAGATTCTCACAGCCACGGCTCACAAAGCTCTCGCATACCAGAGTTCTGCTGGCCAATGATCACTGAGCTCTGCTATAGTGGAGAAGAGACAAAAGGAGCAAGGTTGAATGGCTTTTGATGTCCTTCAAGGAGATAATGGACTATTTTAAGTTTGTGAAAGTAAAAATGAGAGGAAAAAGTGAACGGTGCAAAATAATGGTTTTGCATGCTATATTCATGTCTTTTACTCTGTCTTGACTAACAGCATTTTTGTTTTTGAAGTCTCACCAAGGCTGCATTTATTTGATAATAAAAACAGTAAAAATATTAATATTGTGAAATATTGTTGCAATGTACAACAGCTGTTTTCTATTTTAATATATTTTAAAACATCATCTATTCCTGTGATGCAAAACTAAATTTAATAGCTACATTTTCTGCATCATTATTCCAGTCTTCAGTGTCACATGATTCTTCAGAAATCATTCTAATATGATTTAATGCTCAAGAACATTTCTTATTAAGGCTGGATTTTAGACACAAATTTCACGATTCGATTCAATATAGTTTATTTTGAATATATATCAGGTCCAGCACATGAAAAATTTTCTCAAGGAAAAAAAAATCTCTCAACTAATGCTGAAAAATATACATGAGTCAGTTGGTACTACTATAATATTGAGGGTTAAAATGAACTGATTTGTATACAAACTCTTAAATTACACTCATTTAAGTTTTTATAATAATAAATGTATTCAAACATTATATAACATATAATGAATATGTTATATTGTGCATATATTTAGCAAAATGCTCCTCTCTAGAGTTCATTTTTCTAGCTGACTAACAAATTCGTGGTTACCGAGTAGCCTATGTTTTTTTTCTGAGGTAAATGTGACGTTACGTGATATATATTGTTTACAAACTCTTATATTGACGTCTTTTCGTGGTTAAAACACGGACATACCTTAGGATGTCCCTATTTCTTAATATTATCAATCCTAAAAAGTTGAGCTACTTAATATTTTTGTGTAAACTATGACACTTTTTTTATTCAGTATTTTATCGATGAATAGAAAGTTCAAAAGAACATTTATTTGAAATAGAAATCTTTTGTAACATTAGAAATGACTCATCAAGTGTCCTTGCTGACAATTTCTTAAAAAAAAATAATGACCCTAGACTTTTCAATGGTGTAAAGTGACATACTTTCTTTGTGTTTTGTGTTTTTGTTTCTGTAAAAGATTTCAAAAAGTGTCATGAATTTCTCATTTTCAGTGGACCGGCCGGTGCGAATCTATGCAGATGGCATCTTCGATCTTTTTCATTCTGGTCACGCTCGTGCCCTGATGCAGGCTAAGAATCTGTTTCCTAACGCCTACCTTATAGTTGGAGGTATAGACACGTTTAATTTACTGATTACTGATCAATATTCTGTAGAATGTTGAATTATGAACTTTGTGGTCATAAACTGATGAAATATGTATGTGTGTTTGTGTTAAGTATGTAGTGATGAACTCACTCACAAGTACAAGGGCTTCACCGTAATGACGGAAGACGAGCGGTACGAGGCATTGAGACACTGCCGCTACGTCGATGAGGTTTTGCGTGATGCGCCTTGGACTCTGACTCAAGAGTTTTTAGAAAAACACAAGGTCAGTTATTTACATCCCAGCACCATACCGCTCTCACAATTCCCTGTGGTTAACCCTTTGTTTCGTATTCTCCAGATTGACTTTGTGGCGCATGATGACATCCCGTACTCCTCTGCTGGCTCTGAGGACGTGTACAAGCATATTAAGGAGGCAGGTAAAGAAAAGTGGCCTTCGCTTGAGAGCATGTGTGTGTTTGTGTTTCAGAAAAGATCTAACATGTGTGAGTGTCTCAGGTATGTTTGTGCCCACTAAAAGGACAGAAGGGATTTCGACGTCTGACTTGATCACCCGGATAGTGAGAGACTATGACGTGTACGCTAGACGCAACTTGCAGAGGGGCTACACCGCTAAAGAACTCAACGTTAGTTATATTAATGTAAGTAAATGAACTTAATGAAGGATCTAAGGATCCCCAAATGCAAGTCTGTGTGTTATGCTTCAGTTTTGCTGACTAGTTTGTTTGTTACCAGACCAATGGGTATTTTCTGGCAGGATATGTTTTCAAACCTGGATCATTACTTCAGTCACATGATCCTTTAGAAATCATTCTAATATTAAGTTTCGCTGCTCAAAAAACATTTATTATTATTATGTTGAAAACAGCTGCGTATACGTTTTTCAGGTTTCTTTGATGAATAGAAAGTTCAGAAGACCTTTTGATCAATTTAAAGCATCCTTGCTACATAAAAGTATTAATTTCTATAATTTTGTTCAAAAAAATATATTTATACTGACTCCAAGCTTTTGAACGGTATAGTGTATGATGTTACAAAAGCTTTTTATTTCAGATAAATGCTGATATTTGGATCTTTCTATTCAAAGAATCCTGAAAAAATACTGATAATAATAAATTAATAATAATAATAAATTATAATAAATGTTTCTTGAACAGCAAATCAGCATATTAGAATGATTTCTGAAGGATCATGTGACACTGAAGACTGGAGTAATGATGCTGAAAATGTAGCTATTGAATTCATCACGGATATAAATTACATTTTAAAATATATTCAAATAGAAAGCAGTTATTTTAAATAGTAAAATATTTCACATTATTACTGCTTTTGCTGTATTCTGGATCAAATAAATGCAGGCTTGATGAGAAGAAGACAATTCTTAAAAAAAAAAAAAAAAAAATTAAAAATCTTAATGTTCAAAAACTTTTTACTGGTAGTTTATTACTTGAAGTAAAATAAACATTAACTGAAATAAAATAAATTAAAATAAAAATTTAAAAACGTATTTTAGCTAGTTGTCAGCTAAGTTAAATAACCAAAATAGCTCAAATTAAAACATCATACAAATAAAAATAAAAAATAATAAAAATTACAAAGCACCCAAAAAATATTTAAAAATCTATTTTTAAAAATAATAATGAAAAAAATAAATGATACTAAAATAACACTCACCTCTAAAACAAATGGATAAAACATTTTCCTTAACCACTACTCAGAAAAATATTGTAGATATTTTATTATACATAAGATTTATAACAAATATTTTAATATTTTAATATTAATATTTTGGTGTCACATCACAACATTTTACAAACGGAATATATTTTGTTAAATAACGCCTCATTTGCATATTTAATCATTTTAGAAAACTTGTAATACAAAAAATGTTTGCAATTATCAATGCAATCAATCAATCAAGGGTAAGTAAGGTGATAACTATTAGTTAATTTTTTACCCTATTCACCTGCAGTGTCTTGCCTTAAAACAATCCTGATTTACTTTGAAGAATATCATACATAAAGTAAAATGTGTTTTGAATAACCTTTAAAAGTATAGTTCACCCAAAAATGTAAATTCTGTCATTAATTACTCACCTTCAGGTCGTTCTAAGACCGTACGATCTTCGTTCATCTTTGCAACACAAAATCCGAGCGCTTTCTGACCCTGCATAGACAGCAATGCAACTGACATGTTCAAGGCCCAGAAAGGTAGTAAGGACATTGTTAAAATAGTCCATGTGACATCAGTGCTTTAACCTTAATTTTAAAAAGCTATGAGAATACTTTTTGTGCAAAAAGAAAACAAAAAATAACTTTATTCAACACTAACATTTAAAACTCTTTTTGGACAGGAAAAGAAGTACCGTCTGCAGAATCAGGTGGACAGGATGAAAGAGAAGGTGCGGACGGTAGAGGAGAAGTCCAAGCATTTTGTGTATAGAGTGGAAGAAAAGAGCCACGATCTTATTCAGAAATGGGAGGAGAAATCACGAGAATTCATTGGGAACTTTCTAGAGCTCTTCGGTCCAGATGGAACATGGGTAAGCAAGATAAGACTATCACTTTTCATTTTTTTCCAATCACACTTACATTTTTCTGAACATGACCTTTTCATTTTTCCAGAAGCAAATGTTTCAGGAACGTAGCGGACGAATGATCCAAGCCTTCTCTCCACGCTGCTCACCCAGCAACAGTCCACCAAGGGACTTTTCCCCATCCGCTCTCCATCACCTCCATCCCGCTGGGCCATGCCCAGAACCTCACCTCCCCCGTCCCCAAAGGGCGCCTCGGCCTCCATCAGCAGCATGAGCGAGGGCGACGAGGACGAGAAGTGAGGAATAAACCATCACACATAATAGACTGCACTTTACCCACAAACACACATTTACACACACTGGCAGCGATGACAGGTCAACTACCCTCATGGGAAAATTTAAAGTACTGTACACAACACAGGGTTGTTGAAGTCCTGTATAGTTATGCTGGCATTACAGCAAATATTTGAAAGCCATTGCAGCCCTAAAACAGAACCTGAGAAGAGATTTAACAAACAGAGGTGGGATTCACTAAATCAATTGCGGCCACTGTTTGTTTTTGTTGTTTTAGCACCAACAAATTCGGTTCAGTTCAACCAAAAATCAAAATTGTGTCATTAATTACTCACCCTCATGTCATT
Organism: Labeo rohita; assembly: GCF_022985175.1. NCBI lineage: Eukaryota > Metazoa > Chordata > Actinopteri > Cypriniformes > Cyprinidae > Labeo > Labeo rohita. The sequence goes on along the minus strand of NC_066892.1, from coordinate 11,411,843 downwards.
CCAAATCTGTAAGACTGTCGTTCATCTTCAAAACACAAATTAAGATATTTTTGATGAAATCCAAGAGTTTTCTGACCCTGTGTAGACAGCAATGCAACTGACACATTCAAGGCCCAGAAAGGTAGTAAGAACATTGTTAAAATCATCCATGTGACATCAGTGGTTCAGCCAGCATGGAAGAGAAGAAATTGTTGAGAAGAAATAAAGTCAATATTTTTTATTTCTTTGCACACAGAAAGTATTCTCGTAGCTTCATAACATTACGGTTGAACCACTCCTGTCACATGGACCGATGGTGCACGGACCCTATTGGAATTGCTCAGATTTTTCTTCTCCAAAATGAATAGTATTTGTGAGAGCCTAAACATACTCAAACTCACAAATTTTTGAACACGCACGAAAAGTGGTGAAACTTTACATCTCATATGGGTTTCAGAAGTGGGTGTGGCAAAATTAATCTGTAAAAATAATATCCCCTTTTTCAAATCGAGCCGTTCCCAGATGCCTGTCGGTGTGCCGTCACACCGTCAGAGGCCGCTCCCACCATAGTTGATTGACATGAGCGATTTACCTCGAATCAGCTGTCACAGTCCGCCCTCTTTTTTTCCATGCCGGAGCAGGGATGTAAGTTAGACAAGAATATCTCCAATTGAGCGATTGAGGTGTTGTGTTGCTGGATGTAATAATGAACATAGTGGTCGTCATTTACTCCCGACATCTGAGCCACTGAAGATGCAGTAGATTACGCTTGTTTGTGAATGTAATGCACCTCCCGATGTACATACATCCGTCTATGTTCACGCGAATCATTCATGATCCAGCTTCACTTACAGCAAAAGTGAGTATAAGGGTTTTTTTTATGAATCTTTGCGATCGCATTTCCTAATAACGTGGTAGTTAGGAAGTTTAGCGGCTAAACGTGGCTAAATGCGGCTAATGTAAACAAGACCGTCTCTCCAGAGAGAAGAGAGGGGCGGGGCGAGCAGAGCTCGTTTGCATTTAAAGGAACAACCCCTTAGCATGAGATGATTTTTGCTGAGCTCATTTTGACAAGGTAAAAAGGGTGTTGTTTTACAAAACGATTGAGAATTTTTAATCAAAGTATATTAGAGACTTTTCATTAAGACCCTAAAAAATCATATCAACTTGTTTAAACAAACTCCTCCTAGAAATTTAAACAGATCAACACCAAATTTGGTCAGTGTCTAAAGTCCTTTGTGACATTAAATTGTGAAGATCTTAAGTTTTCGCTGAAGCGTGTGTCCGTGGCGGCCTGACAAACTTTGATGTTTTGCCATGAAAAAGAAAGTTGTTAGGCATACAATTCACATGTTTGATAAGAGTCCTGTCCTGAACACATGTCCATGCCTAAATTCAGTTATAGTCATAGCGCCACCTGCTGGCAACTGGAAGTGGCATGTTTTACACTCTAACAAACTCCTCATAAAGATTTAATGACATCAGCATTATATTTGGTCAGGCTAAAAGGCCTTTGCGTTGTTAAATTGTGAAGTTCTTGAGTTTTCCTTAAAGGGCATGTCTGTGGCGGCCTAAAAGTTCAAGGTTTTACCATGGGAACAGAAGTTGTTGTAACTCAGCCATACAATCTCCGATCTACCCCAAACTTCACCCGTTCCAAGAAAAATCCTGGCCTTGAACACATCAGGGTTGTCAGGTTTTCATAACAAAACCCGCCCAATTGCTACTCAAAACTAGCCTAATTACATTTAGAGGGGGGTTAAATAGACAGGGGACATTTTTCTGTCAGGGTTTCCCTGGTAAATTCACATTTTAGGGGCTATATAACAAAATCAAAAGTAACCTGCAGCAACAGTGTGAAAGTAGCCCAATTCCATGGGAAAACCACAAAGTTGGCAACACTGGAACACATCTAAAGGCCAATATTCTGTTATAATCATAGAGCCACCTGCTGGCAACAGGAAATGACTTGTTTTGCACTAACTTAAACATACAATGTCCAGTCTGCACCAAACTTCCCATTGGTAAGAGTACTGGCCTGCAGACATCTAAAGGCAAATATTCAGTTATAGTCATAGCGCCACCACCTGGAATCAGGAAGACTGGCACATATAAATGACTTTTACATGTTTCTTTTATATTTACCAGTTGAAATGCATATTGCTCACCGTTCACTGTTTTCCTAAAGCCACCGGGTGGTGGTAAGCCCGGGTGCGAGGGCCTTTTTAACATAATTTAACAATGTCCTTACTACCTTTCTGGGCCTTGGACGTGTCAGTTGCATTGCTGTCTATGCAGGGTCAGCAAGTTCTTGGATTTCATCAGAAATATCTTAATTTTTGTTCTGAAAATAAGGTCTACGGGTTTGGAATGACATTAGGGTGAGTAATTAATAACAAAGTTTTATTTTTTGTGTGAAAAAAAAAAAAGGCCAAAAAAGTGTGGTTTGTGAAATAAACACTGATTTTTGCACTGAAATATTGTGAACAAAAATGGCGCAACTTTAGTGTATTCACCATAAAGGTTTCAAAGGATGAGGACTGATTCTGTCGTCTATTGCTCAGGTCTGACTGGAACATTGGGACTGTCTTATTGTAACATACTTTATGTACATCAATCCCTGTTTATTGTTCTCCAAAAAATGATGTCTGATCCACCTCATAACTATGTGTCAGCGCACCCATGAGGAAGCCTCTAGCATTCACTGAGCTGTCTGTGCATGAATGTGTTTAGTTCTCATTAATAGTCATAAACCTGTGTGTTACTGCAGCCTTAACCTCAAAATAGAGCATTTTCTTTGCAAATCTATGACACTATCAAATCAAATGTCTTAAGAATAATACATCCAAAAGGTCTAGTGGCTTTTAGATAAATTGTAATAAAATTAACTCAATCTAAGAGACTAAAAATCATGCAAATTAGGGAATATCACGTCAGCCAAAAATGAAATTTGCTGAAAATTTACTCACCCATTTACTCAGGCCATCCACAATGTAGATGAGTTTGTTTCTTAATCAAATATGAAGAACGGTAGCATCACATCACTTGCTCACAAATGGAAACACTGGAGTGAATGGGTGCCGTCAGAATGAGTCCAAACAGATGATAAAAACATTGCAATCCACACGATGTCAGTGCATCGATTAATACTGTGTGAAGTGAAAACCTTAAAAAGTAAAGTAAAACCTTAAACCTGGCCTTATGGATTGTGATGTTTTCATCAGCTGTTTGGACTCTAATTCTGACGGCACCCATTCACTGCACAGGATCTGTTTGTGAGCAAGTGATGTAATGCTGAAATTCTCCAAACCTGTTGCAATAAAAAAACAAACTCTTCTACATCTTGAATGGCCTGAGTGTGAATAAATGTTTAGCACAGTTTAATTTTGGGGTGAACTATTTCTTTAAATCAGTGCTGCTCAATCTACCAGCCGTACATCATGTAATGTCTTCCTGTCTTGTCTAGGTATGTATGCCAGAGCCATTTCAATTTACATCTGCACTGAAAAAAAAGGTCCTTTTGTTTGTATGTTTTTTCTTTTACATTAAAACTGGCTTAAAATGTAAATAATAAACTGAGAAACAACAACTTTCAGCTCTGAGATTAATGTACACATATTAATGGTAGTACTGGAAGATCTCTTTATTGTTCTTTTTTTATAGGTACTTCAGATGAAATGTCAACAGATCAATATTATGATGATTTATGCGTCAGTGTCAGCATCACACAAAATCATCTAATATATAACATATTTTGTATGTTCAGAACAGCATTTATCTATAAGCAGTGGTGTTTAACTTATAACAAAAAGAACTAAAAACACTAATAGTCTCACAAAAACGGCCATTTTTGAAGATACAATATGGTTGCATGACAACACTAAAATATCAGGAGTTTTATCGCCGGTAAACATTTTCCTAATGTGCCGTATGCATGCAAAAACTAGAGGATACTGGCAAAACCAACGACTATTTGAGCTTGACAATGACACGTGAGATCGCGAAGGCTTGTTTTCACAGGAAAATGCTTGCATACTTCATTCTGCTCTTCTGAACGCTTGGAGTTCAAGGCATCAAAGTGCATTCTTCATTGACGTATTTGAACATAAGAACTAAGAAACCATATTACAAATATTTTAAAATAAATACTGAAATCTACACTTCAATAACATGAGAAAATGTAAGGTACTGTATGTTTCTCAAAAATGTTCTTGAGGTCTCACGAGACCTCCAAACACAACACAAACCAGCATTAAGACAGATGTAGATGTTTCGAATGTTTTCTAAGGAAACGGAGGAAACGGACGTGGAACAGTAACAGAACATCTGATAAATATACAATCAGTTGGTATAACACAACAGCATGCCTGCGGAGTTTTGATGGATGAATCTCATGAACGTGAAAAAGAAAATGTACAACATCGCATTTTAGCACCTCAAAAAAAAAAAATATATATATATATATATATAATTTAATAATATATATATATATATAATTTTTTTTTTTTTAGATGCTAAAATGTGATTTTGACTTACCCTGGAGTGCTGCAGTAAAACTACCAACTACTAAACAAATGTTCATCTTATGGAGTTTCGAATAGCAAAATTATTCAAATAATAGGCAAAACTCACCTGACTATAGAAATATCCTTCAGGTTCACCTAAATATACTTGTGCGTACAAAAGAACCATTAAGTGATAAATGACAGGTTTTTGTTTTAACTAGGACACAGTGTCACAAACTAACTAGCCTGGGCGAAGTTAAGTTTGTAGTTAAGCACTGGTTCCTGTGAACCAGAAAAGCTGTCCTGTATTTCTTACAATCATTGCAGTTCCAAACCGTATCTGCGTCTGGAATTATTTTAAGACGAGGTCCTCTGAACATTAATTCCATCAAAAGGAATGTCTGAGAAGTGGTATAATGAAAATAAATCATGACATTTTTTCTATGCATTTTTCTCACTCACATGTTGCTGAAATCTAAACATCTCTGCAAGCGATTTGTCTATCAACTCTATCAAATGTCATCATTCAGGGGTTATAATGTTGTAAAACCAGTATCTGCTTAAGATGAAAAAAGAATAATTAATTACTATAGCACAAATGCTATAATAGTGCATTCTTCTTCAAAGTTTACCACCGTCTCACTTCATTTACATTAGTTCTGTATTGCTGACCTATAAGTGAATGTAGGTGATGTACTGCAGCTAATTGCACTGAGGCCCAGCTCAGAATCAGCACATCCCTACACAAATGCACAAAGTTGGGAGAAAACTCGAAATATATGGGGGTCAAATAAATAAATAAATATTTGAAACTACGCTGGTTTGTTTAAAAATGCATTCCACCATGCTTGGAAATCAGTTTATCAGCACATTCCTCCACCCCCCCCCCAAAAAAAAACATAGTGCGGGTGCGTCTAACAAGCAAAATATCCGCTCACATTTCACCCAAAATATTAAAAGAAAAATAAGAACCATTTTGCATTAAGAAACTTATTTTTAGGATGACTAAAATTGTTTGCATTATGACATTTTCATGAGAATTAAGCACATTTTTCATCCTCAAATTTTCATTACTGTAACCCAGCAATGAAAATAATCTCGTCTGGACAGATTTTTCCCCCCAATTAAAATCAGAATGAAATAAATACATTCTTAATAATGTAAATACCTTAAAATTCTATTACAAAAAAACAAAAACAAACACACATATATACATAATTTTAATAAATGCAATATAATAATTAAAACAGCTTTATAATTAAAATTTTTAAAATATAAATATAAAATATAAAATATAAAATATAAATTAAAATAATTAAAATATATATATAACATTTAGAATTATAAAGCCGTTTTAATTATTATATTATATAATATATATATATATATATATATGTAAGTAAAATGAATTATTTTGCACTATAAACCCATTTTAATTATTATACTGCATTTAATTAAAATATATATACATTATGTACTAAACTATACATTATAAATTATACATTTATTATCAATATATATATATATATATATAATATAATATATTTTAATAAATGTATATACAATTTAATAAATGCAGTATAATAATTAAAATGACTTAATTCAAAATACATTTTATTTATAAATTAAACATTTATTATAAATCATAAAATAATAATTTTATTTATCTGTGTGTACATATACACACACAGACATATATATATATATATATATATACACACATATAGAAGTAAAACATTATTTTAATAAATGTATATACATTTTAATAAATGCAATATAATAATTGAAATGATTTTATAATTTAAAATAATCATAAAATAATACATTTTACTTACGTATATAGTACAGTACAATTAGCCATTTTTTTTTTATATTATATATATATATATATATATATATATTATATATTATATATATGATTAATTGTACTGTGCGGTTTAATTTTTCTCTAATGCAAAATATAATTTCATATTTTTCTTTTAATTTTACGGGTGAAGAATAACCTCAACGTGTTCTTGTAGTTTTGAGTTTAACCAAATTATTTTAATTTTCCTCTGAGCCTTTTTAAATGATTTCTCCATTAGTCCACTGCCTAAAAAACAGGAGTCATAGCCACAGAAACTGTGGACAAACGCTCTCTCCAGTGCCTGTGAATTTGTGAATGGCAGAAAGAGAAATGCTCTTTGTTTTGACCATCTCAAACTCCAGGCGTCCTTCTGGCCGTTTTAGAAAATGAAACAGGGAGGCTACTTTGTGGCACGATTACAAAACACCCCGGACACAAATGTACACTCTCTCCTCTAACTACCCTGGAAGACACTAAAAGGAGGTTCTGTATCTTACGTCTGTAGCTGCACAAAGGAAGAAGGAGCAGAGACCTAACGACACTTCCATCATCAGCTCTCCTGCTCTGGAAATGCTAACAAGTATAGAACACTCAGCATCGATGTGATGTTGCCATGGCAACTGAAGCTAGACTAAAGACGGCAGGTCTGTAATGGGTGCAGTGGGACACGGATGGGGCGAGTGCGATTATCTTTTGGCCTTGTATTTTGAGGCATCTCGGGGCTCTTTGCTCGGGTTGCTCCAGTCATCCGCTCCTGGGCCTCCTTGGTAGTGTCGCCAAGCAGATTTGTTGAAGACGGGCAGACGCTCAAATGATTCGCTGGAGAGAGCCTGGTCAGAGAGGATGGAGAGTGGATGTCATTCAGAACCCATGTGGGATAATTACGTGAAGTGCAAGTTGAGAGCTGTTTTTACCTTCAGGTAGATGACGGCATCGGTCCCTACGCCTTCCATCGAGTACAGTTTCAGGTCTCCTTGAAAGTAGCGGGCGTACAGTCTGGATATTGGCAAACCGTGTCCAAATCCAGCCTAGAGAGCGTGGAGATCAGGTTACAGAGGACGAAGCTAGATTTAGAGCTGTGGTTCAAGGTTAAATTCGGGTGGTTCACCTAAAATTGTCTCTTTCTTTTAGTCACTCTAATGTCATTCCAAACTCTTATGATTTTAAAGAGACAGTTCACCCAAAAATTTACTTCTGTCATGAATTACTCCACCTCATCAGCCGATGGTGACACAGAAGAGAAGGAATTGTTGAATAAAGTCGTTATTTTTGTTTTCTTTGCGCACAAAGTATTTTCCTAGCTTTGTAACATTACGGTTCAACCACTGATGTCACATGGACTATTTTAACAATGTTCTTACTACCTTTCTCGGTCTTGAACGTGTCAGTTCCGTTGTTGTCTGTGCAGGGTCAGAAAACTCTTGTATTTCAAAAATATCAAAAATATCTTAATTTCTGTTCTGAAGATGAACAAAGGTCTTACGGGTTTGGAACGACATGAGGGAGAGTAATTAATGACATTATTTTCATTTTAGGGTGAACTATCTCTTTAAATCTTCCAATGAACACAAAAAGAGAAGTTCAAATAATAGGACAAAAAAATAAAATAAATAAAGTAAAATATGAAAGTACATAAGACTTTACAGTGCTGTGCTGTGTTCTTTTAGAATGATTTACATACTATAGTAATTAAATAGTAATTTTAATTTTAGTTCTATGTTTTAGTAACTTTGTTATGTGCTTTTTTATTTTTACTATTTAGCTTTAATTTATATTTATTTCAGTTTTAGGTTTAGTAATTTTTATTTCAATTAGTCGCAAAGCCTACTGTTCTTAATTTTTAAGTTTAAGTTTTTCATCTAATATTTATATTTTATTTTTATTTTAATTAATGAGATAATTTTAATAGCTTTTTTAGTTTTAGTTAGCAATAGCAACACTGGTTCTGAAACAATATGATAGCATTGGATAAAAACAGACCAAAATGTCACTGATTAATTGATTAAAAAAAAAAAAACGCCAGGTTTGATCTCAATAATGCCATTATATAATTGACACATATAATATATGCATTATGTATAATGCAATGTAATACAATAAAGTACTTTATAAATACTCTACCAGTCAAAAGTTTTTGCACAGTAAGATTTTTAATGTCTTTAAAGAAGTCTCTTCTGCTTACCAAGCCTGCATTTATTTCATCCAAAGTACAGCAAAAACTGTAAAATTCTGAAATATTACTATTTAAAATAACTGCTTTCTGTTTGAATATATTGAATGTAATTTATTTCTGTGATTTCAAAGCTGAATTGTTAGCATCATTACTCCAGTCACATGATCCTTCAGAAATCATTCTAATATTCTGAGCTGCTGCTCAAAAAAACTTTTATTATTACAATTATGTTGTTATTATAATTATAATTATTATTAAAAAAAATGAAAAAACTCTACTCAGCTGATGAATGGAAAGCATTTATCTGAAATAGAAACATGTCTTTATCATCACTTTTGATAAATGTAATGCATCCTTGCTAAATAAAAGCTTTAATTTCTAACATGTCTTTTTTAAAAAAAGAAAAAAATACTGACTCCAAGCTTTTGAATGGTATAGTGTATAATGTTACAAAAGCTTTTTATTTCTTTCTATTCATCAAAGAATCATGAAAAAAAATGTACTCAACTGTTTTAAATACTGACAATAATAATAATACAAAAAAGATGTTTCTTGAACAGCAATATTCAGCAATATCAGCATATTAGAATGATTGTTAGAATGACTGAAGGATCATGTGACACTGAAGTAATGATGCTGAAAATTCAGCTTTGATCACAGGAATAAATTACATTTTAAAATATATTCACATAAAACCAGTTATTTTAAATGGTAAAAATTTCACTCCTTCAATTTCACTGCTTTTGCTGTGTTTTAAGTCAAATGCAGGCTTGGTGAGCAGAAGAGTTCTTTAAAAAAAAAAAACAATAAAAATCTTACTGTTCAAAAACTTTTGACTGGTAGTGTACTGTATTACATTACTAAATAAATGCTTCCTCTAAAAATACTAATTGTACTACAAACCTTCATTTTCTTTATGTATTCATTTTCTTTAACTTTATTCAACAATTTATTTTCTTCCGCATCAGTCTTTGATGCACATTGATGAGAGTACAGCAACGCATACACAAGAAATTGTTGAATAAAGTTGTTATTTTTGTTTTCTTTGCACATAAAAAGTATTCTCGTAGCTTCATAAAATTGCGGTTGAACCACTGATGTCACATGGACTCTTTTAACATGTCCTTAATAACTTTATGGGCCTGAAACGTGTATGCAGGGTCAGAAAGCTCTTGGATTTCATCAAAAATATCTTAATTTCATCTTTCTGAAGATGAACGAAGGTCTTACGGGTTTGGAACGACATGAAGGTGAGTAATTATTGACAAAACTTTTTTGGGTGAACTATCCCTTTAACATTCTGCTAAACATCTATTTTGTGTTTCACATTCATATAAAGTCATACTGGTGGTTTTCCAGCCACATAAGGGTGACTAAGTGATGACAGGATGATTTTTTTTGTTTTGAGAATACCATAGCCACACTTCCTTACCAATGGCACTCGTTTGGAGTCCAGACTGGGTGTTGGTGCAGTCGAGTAGGTGTAGTTGAACAGCCTGTCAATCTTCCGTAAAGCCACACCCCCTCCCCTATCACTGATCTATGATGAAAAACACACAAAGCTTAGGATCAAGGCATGTCATGTGTATGTGTTTGCAAAGAAAACTGATTTGCAAGCAAACTGACCTTCACAGAGAGATCTTCCTTCCCTAGGGTCACTTTTGCTTTTATAAGAGGAAGACCCTCCGTACTGCCCTCGTGGAGCTCATTGGTGGCCCGCATTGCGTTCTGAAAACACAAACACAAGCTGTTACAGCTATACGTCAGAGCCTTGGGAAATAACACAAACAATAAGGGCTGCTAATTATTGAATTGCATAATACATGCAAGTACTTCATATATCAAATTCAATACATATCTGCAAGTTTTAGAAACATACTGTACCTTAAACAATTCAAACAGCATGTGGAACAGGTGTGAGGGAACATACACAGCCTGGATGGGCTTTTGAGGAGCCTTTGCTACATAAAAAGTAACATATTGTACTATTTTGGAGCTCTGGAAGTTTTAAAATGATTTAGACATAAAGTAACTCTGAAATAAACATTATATATTGAGTTTTGAGAGAATAAGGAGGACATGTACCATTGAATTCCTCTATTTTGAGTTCAGGGGCAGCTGAATAATATTGCTCACACACCATCTTGGCAGTCTCGTATGCATCTGAAAACAACATTACGCTGAATCAGTGAAGCACAAAATCCAAACAAAAGATAAGGATGTTTTTCCTTCTCTGCCATTCAAAAGTTTGGGGTTGGTAGGATTTGAAAGAAGTCTCTCATGCTCACAAAGCTGCGTTTATTTGATCAAAATACAATAGAAACAGTAATATCGTGAAATCTGTTATTACAATTTTAAGTAATTGGTTTCTATTCGAATATATTTTAAAATGTAATTTATTCCTGTGACGCAAAGCTAAATTTTCAGGATCATCACTCCAGTTTTCAGTGTCACATGATCCTTAAAAAATTCTAATATACTAGTTTACTGCTCAATATTATTATTATAAATGTTTAAAATGTTTTGCTGTTTAATATTTTGGTGATAATCTTTTTTCAGTATTCCTTGATAAATATAAAACTAAAAAAAAAAATAATTGTAAAAAAATAAAATAAAATCTTACAGACTCCGAACTTTTTAAAGGTAGTGTTTGTGACAGAACAAAAAAAATAAAAACTCTGAACCTACCAGTCACCACCTCAGCAACATTGCAGTTGGGATCAATACTGCCAATGTGTTTTGGATGGGCTGGGTTGATGTCATTGCCAAAAAGGAGAGCTGTAATAAAGAGAAAAGCAATTACGATAAAACTTGATGAAAAGCTGTGGACCAGTAAGTGGTGTTTTTCTTGGCGTCACGTACTGTGCTGGTTGATGAGCATGCGAAAAGAGATTCGGTTGGTGTAGAAGCGGTCCAAAAAAGTACTGGATGTTGGAGCTGACGAACGGATCGAAACCGAACTTCTCTTTATATTCGATCACACCCTGGGCCATAGTCGGGACCACATCATTGTGTCTGTTCCTGATCTCAATAAGAGTCTCCAGAAAGCTAGAAAAACATTGATAGGTTAAAATAATAATAATAATTTGTAGATAAATATATACAACACATTTTTAAATAAATATCACAATATTGAAATTCTATCTGAGATTGATAAGTTAGTAATTACTTTCATATAATGGTCAATAGTAAAATTCTATACTACTAGATTTGTATTTTTTGTTTTAAGTCTCTTCTGCTCACCAAGCCTGCATTTTTTGATCCAAAGTACAGAAAAACAGTACAATTTTTTATATTTAAAATAACTGTTTTCTATTTTAATATATTTTAAAATGTAATTTATTCCTGTGATTTCAAAGCTGAATTTTATTAGCATCATTACTCCAGTCACATGATCGTTCAAAAAGCATTCTAATATTCTGATTTGCTGCTCAAAAAACATGTATTATTATTATTATTATGTTGAAAACAGCTGAGTAGAATTTCTTAGGTTTCTTTGATAAATGTGACCCTGGACCACAAAACCAGTCTTATGTTGCACGGGTATATTTGTAGCAATACCCCAAAATTCACTGTATGGGTCAAATTTATAGATTTTTCTTTTATGCCAAAAATCATTAGGATATTAAGTAAAGATCATGTTCCATGAAGATATTTTGTAAATTTCCCACCGTAAATATATCAAAATTAAATTTTTGATTAGTAATATGCTTTGCTCAGAACTTCATTTGGACAACTTTAAATGTGATTTTCTCAATATTTAGATTTTTTTGCACCATCAAATTCCAAATTTTCAAATAGTTGTATCTCAGCCAAATATTGTCCTATCCTAACAAACCATACATCAATGAAATTTTTTATTATTCTGCTTTCAGGTGATGTATAAATCTCAATTTTGAGAAATTTACACTTATGACTGGTTTTGTGGTCCAGGGTCACAAATAGGAAGTTCAGAAGAACATCATTTATCTGAAATAGAATTCTTTTGAAACATTATAAATGTCTTTATTATTACTTTTGAACAATTTAATTCAGCATTTCATTTCAGATAAATGCTAATCTTTGTATCTTTATAATCATCAAAGAATCCTGAAAAAAAATTTACTCTGTAAAATGTTAAACTGTTTTAAATATTCATAATAATAATAACTGCAAATCTGCATATTAGAATGTTTTCTGAAGGATCATGTGACACTGACTGGAGTAATGATGCTGAAAATTTAGCTTTGAACACTGGAATAAATTACATTTTAAAATATATTCAAATAGAAAGGAAAATATTTCACAATATTACTGATTTTTCTGTATTTTAGATCAAATAAATGCAGGCTTGGTGAGCAGAAAAGACTTCTTTAAAAAACATTAAAAATCTTACTGTTCAAAAACTTATGACTGGTAGTGTAAATATTTCTATGGAAATAGTAATAGAGGAAATTACATATATATGGAGAGAGAAATAGAACAAGAGGAAATTACAGTGAACAATAAAATATTCAATACTTAAAAAAACATCTAAAACTGACCTAGTCATTATATTGTTTTGCTAGAGCAAACTGTAAGTAAACCCAAATCTTTGCTCTATTTTGTAGTTTTTCCAAGTAATTTACAGTATTTTCTATGAATAATAAATGCCATTGTATGTAGAAAAGGCATGCGAGTAGGCTTCTTCCTTTTTCTTTTTTTTTTTTTTTTTTTTTTTTTTGCTGACCCAGCATGCATATTTGTTCTTTTCCACTGTCAGGGCAGCTTTCAGTCACTATTCCTCTGTTCTCAACTCTGGCCTGAATTCACCCCGCGTGAAAATAGCATGCCGTGCAACTGCCTGCAGAACAAGACCATCTAGATGGCTCACAAAAAAAAAAAAAAAACACCATAAAAAGAATCCTACTCACTCATTCAGGGCATGTGGGTCTTCTGGCTTCCTGTTCTCAAACTCTAGCAATTCGAAAAAACTTTGCATGTACCTGTGGAGGGAAAGTGACATGGCTCAGGCTCATGAGCGTGTATATCTGACATCCTACATTTTAAACTCATTTATACTCACCATTTCTGCACCAGTTTGACTGACGGTTGACTGAGGAGCTTGTCAGGCAGCAGATTGACTTCTCTCATAGTGTTAGCCAGACGCACCGGAAGCTCCTTCCGGAGGAACATGTAAGACGTCTTCTCACATGCATTATCCCTACCTAAAATTCCAGCAAGCAAAAAACAAACGTGAGAAAACAGGAGGGGCCGTCAGTGATTACAGAAGGGAAAGTAGTGAAAAATGCTTTATCATCCATACCTGAAACTCGAGACACGTGCAAAGTACTAAACAACTTATTAATTAGCCTGAACACACACAAACCAATTTCAAGCATTATACGCCACACAGCAAATCTCAACCGGTTTACTGCTTGTGTCGTCGCAAAAATTTAAACTAAACTACCAATACTGTGAAATATTATTACTATTTAAAATAACTGCTTTCTATTTGAATATATTTTAAAATGTAATTTATTCCAGTGATCAAAAATGCATTTTCAGCATCATTACTCCAGTCTTAAGTGTCACATGATCCTTCAGAAATCATTCTAATATGCTGATTTGCCAAACCGTAAGTCATAGAGATTTGAAACTTGGAGGGATGGTAGTACTCACACCACCTACAATGTGGCCAAGGCTCGGCCCAATCGGCCTGACGGTGGCGCTACAGCAAACAAAAGAACGAAATCGCTCATAACTTCTAAACCATCAGTTGCAGGCTCAAGTGTCTTATGTCTTTGGAATCCTTGGCTCGCGTCAGTCAAAACGCACAGATTCGATTGTTAGCCTGGCCAAATTTTCGGGTATTTTGCTTTTTTTTTTTTTTTTCGCCCAATTAAAACCAAACTAGTGCAGAAAAATTCTCTGGAGAGTGAATATCAAGGTAATTATCAAAAAAAGTAGAACTTTCAACATGAAAATCTTGGTCCAAAGTGCCACAAGTGGCTACAAGGACATTTCGATAGCTCAAAAAACATGGCTGTAATTGGCCTACAAAGTTTGAGCACTGGTTAGACAAGGTTAAGTAGGCGAGGGGTGCTCATCCCTGGTCCTGGAGATCGACCTTCCTGCAGAGTTCAGCTCCAACCCTGATCAAACACACCTGAACCAGCTAATTAGGATCTGAAGGAGCACTTGATAATTACACACAGGTGTGTTTGATCATGGCTGGAACTAAACAGGGTTGAGCACCCCTGACGTAGGCTGATTGGAACGAATCTCGGTGGGGCTCTTCGACTCACAGCCCCAAATGCCTGAGAGCAATTTTCAAGGGCTTTGTGCAGTTTTTCACACATACGCACAATATTTCTATCTACAATAGAACTCCTCATTCTGGACAATTTTGCCTCTAGAATCACTGCTGTCAATTAAATTGTTTGTTAAATAACTGAGAAGATGTAAAAACCCTACTTTTGCGAACTAGTCCTAGGTTTTTCGCTTAACTTGGAAAAAAACACCAAAACACTGCAACTGTTTGGACTCTCTAGGCCAATAATTTAAAAAAAAAATGAAATTTACCCTTTGGAAAGCTATAAGAAGGTCGTTTAGAAAAGAGGCCTGTCCAAGTTTACCCAAAATCCTATAAAGCCTAAAGGAAAACTCAAAACTTCACGAAACCTGCTGAGCACATGCAACGGGATTCTATACAAGCATTTAAAGTTTTAAGGGGATCGGATTATAGCTGAGTTAAAAAGGACTCAAAAAAGCTGTATTTCTATGGTAAATTACCTGAATTTGCCAAAAATGCTACTTTAATCTTTAATTTAGGTGGGTACAGCCTTGCTAAATAATATGTAACATGTTTTTCCTTATATGCATAAAAACCTTAAGCGCTTGAACCCCAGTTATTTTGAGCAGCAAATCAGAATATTAGAATGATTTCAAAAGGATCATGTGACTGGAGTAATGATGCTAAAAATTCAGCTTTGAAATCACAGGAATAAATTACATTTTAAAATATATTCAAATAGAAATAATTTATTTTAAATAGCAAAAATATATCAAAATTTTACAGTCTCTTACTGTACTTTGAATCACATAAATGCAAGCTTGGTAAGTAGAAGAGACTTCTTTACAAAAAAAAAAACTCATTCACTCTTGCTGTAGGCTTCAGAGCGCCTCTATATGTTTTCTGCTGAAACGTCACAAGCAGGTTCAGCAATCTCTATAATTTATTTAAGATTGTAACTAATATCATAATTAGCCTTGTTGCATAAGCCTTTCTTTTGACTCATGTCATAATGACAGTCCCTTTTGTGCCATTACTCCGTGCACTGTTCACCCAAAACTAAAATTCATAAAAACCTGTTATTTTTCCACAGTCATACAGCATATGATTCAGTCACAGGATTTACGCTATTTGAGTGAACTATACATCTAAAAACCAATTTATTGCGACTATCTGTTGTGTTTGACGTCACCTAGGTGTAGTCTACATACTGTTAGTATCATAACACTTCATTTTGTATTTACATAAAGAGCCTCTCCCTCTTATTAAAAGTATACAATTGGATAACGAAGTTATTTTATAAATATGTCATAATAATATTATAACATGAGATGGTTCATATGCAAACAAATAACATCAAACAAGCAACATATGCACACAATTAACAAGCTAAATGACGATAAATAAATGAAGGACAACCATACATGGCATCAGTGAATGTGTAATTATTCTATTTCAACAATTTCTGAGTTTAAACTAGATCTTTAAATGTTAATTATTGTCATGCTGTCATATAAACAGAACCAATTTCCTCAATAACATAAAACAGAAGCGTCCTGCGTGTTTCCTTTCCCAAATGAACCAAGTTCTTGTTTACATTTACAATCAACAGATTTAAACATACACTAAAACAAAGAGGGGTTATAAAACAGAATTCAATTCTGATGCAATCAACATAATCATGCTGCATCAAAAGTAACAAGTGCCGCTGTCAGTGACTGTCAGTATTCACGTGATGGATGCGCTCGTACTTACCGAATTCCAGAAACTGTTTTATTGACAGGGGCGATGGTGAAAACCGTGAATAATATTCTATCTTTGGTAAATGGTCCTTCAGAAGAAATGCGTACAGTCTCATTGTGAGGGGAAAATGTGAGCCGACTGAGGCCAGAGACTGTTTATGAAAAAAAGAAAAATCTTTATATTGGAATCATGGCAGGGAGCGTCCAAAAAATAGAGCTGACCGCAACATCCGAATCCGAAAATTCACCTCCGTTTCATATTATTTCTATAACAGAGCGCTGCGTTGAATATTAGTGCCTTGTGTTTTCCTGTACGGCCACTGTTGCGCTAAACAGCACGTACACAAGAGCCAACACACAACCGACCATGATTTTAAACAGCGAGCGCTGTGATTGGCTGAGAAGAATACGGAAAAAAGACGGTGGTTTGTAATTGGTCCATCCAGTTACCTGAATGAAACGCTTCTGTGGGAAGTTAGGTTGCAGAACAGCGGTTCTGAGTTTTTTTTAAATGTCTTTCATGTTGTTTACATTCTGTGTGTGTTTCCTGCAAAGCCAACATTTGATGCTACACGTTTTTTTATTAATTCTGAGACCCATATGACACAGCTGTTTGTCCATAAAAACAGAAACATTAGCTTGAAGGAAAAAACTAAACAAAAACATATATATATATTAAGGGTCTGAAGGGTCTTAGCTGGTTTTGAACAATTTAGCTGGTTTCCCAGTCTGACTGACTGAAAGGTTTGTTTACAGCAAAGGAAAACCGGTCTCCTCTTGGCTTATACAAATCTTTACAAATGGTCATTTTGTAACGCTACTTCTAATTTGTGACATCATCTGCTGGAACGCCACTCTCATGTACATGTGTACAACAGTTAGCGGAAGCTAACGTTATAAGTATGGATATTTTTTTAGAATTTTAAAACGTTAGAATGCCTTTATTAACCCCCCAGAACTGTATGGATTCTTTTTATGATGTGTGGATGCATTTTTTAGGGCTTCACATTTTTAAACCCCATTCACTGCCATTATAATTCTTGGAAGAGCCAGAATATTTTTTTTTTTAATATGACTGTATTTCTTCTGAAAGAAGAAGGTCATATACACCCAGGTTGGATTGAGGGTGAGTAAACCATAGGATAACTTTCATTTTTGGGTGAACTGTCTCTTTAAGTCATGTGTTCTATGATAATTTAACAGGATTGTTACGTTACATTCTGCCACCTGATTGTATGTTTGCAAATACATTTATTGTGTTGGTTCTCAGTTATGTGCAGATAACACTGTTATTTCAGTACTGTTTATAATATTGTTATAGCTGTGATTGATATTCTGAGTTAGCTTTTATTATTATGTTTTTAGCTTCATTTTAAGTTTGGTCGTTTTTTTATTAGTCCCATAGCATTATTTTAAAATCATTTTTAATATTTCTATTTAGCTTCAACTTATTGTTTGTTTGATCAATTTTAGTATTTAAAGTTTTATTTATCTTTTTTTTTCATCCAGTATTTATTTCACCTTTTTAAATACCCATTTTAATAGTGTTAGTTTAACAACAACATTAAACAAATGACATGATTACTGGAAAAATCTGTATTCGACGATAGGAGGTGACAGACTTTACAGTACAATGAGTTTATATTACCATAAAATTTAGCAACATAAATGATTCCTGATCTTTATACAATTCCAAAAGTCCTTTATGCAGCCTATTATCAAGCCATAGAAATCATTTTATCTCAATTCATCAGAATTGTGCACCATGACTCACAAGATCGACTAATCCCTTGTATTCCTGATTCTCCAGATTGACGTACCCAACATAAAGTGTAAACATCAATATCAGAGCCATCAAAGCCATGGTTGAATGGCTCTACAGTCAAATTCTGCATTCCAATAATTCACAGTAACGTCAATAAAAAACAGATCTGGCACAATGTTAGATAATAGAATATACATACATATATAGAAAATACGAAGTTAATGATCGCCATTGTTCACAAATTACTTTTTTTCAACAAACCAGCCTCAAACACACAACAGTCTCCTCTTCTCAGGCAGTATTGACGGGTGTTTTTGAGGTTAAGACAATCTTTGTCTCCTCAGCATCATCCAGTTCTGGTATGGGGTCATACTGACGTCTATATAAACCACGGGTCACCAGCGTGATGATGAACATCTCCACGATCAACAGCTGCTGGCTCATTACTGCGAAAAGAAATTGGGTGTTTTTAGGAACAATTAAAGGGATAGTTAACCCAAAAATCAAAATTACCTCATGATTTAGTCGTTCTAGTTGTATATAACTTTCTTCTTTCAGATGAATACAATCAGAGTTATAGTAAAAGAAATGTCTTGGCTCTTCCAAGATTTATTAGGGCAGTGAATGGGTGTTGAGATTTCAAAGTCCAAAAAACTACATCCAAACATCATAAAAAATGCTCTAAATGGCTCTGGAGGTTAATAAAAGGCTTTCTGAAATGAATCAATGCGCTTATGCAAGAAAAATATACTTCTATAAAACCTAAAATAATAAACTAATCTCTAGCTTTCACTGTCATAAATGCGTTTATGAAAATTTGGCGTTCCAGTGGATGACGTGGGATGTAGGTGATATGTTAATCTATTGAGAAACAAGTTTTGTTTACAGCAAAGGAAAACCAGTCTCCTCTTGGCTTATATTGAAATCCGCCAACATTTTTCTACAAATCATCTTTTGTACTTCTAATTTGTAACCGGTGTTTTGTTTTGCTCTCTCAGCGTTTGTCATTTCCACAGTCATTTACATCCTACGTCATCTGCTGGAATGCCACTTTAGTGTACAACAGTTAGCGGAAGCTTTCTAAAGTTTTTAAAATGGATATTTGTCTTACACAAATGCATCAATTCACTTTAGAAGGCCTTTATTAACTTTCTAGAGCTCTGTGGATGATTTTTATGATGGATTGATGCCCTTTATTGGCGTTCAAAATCTCAGCACCCATTCACTGGCATTATAAAAGACATTTTTTAATATAACTCCAGTTGCATTCATCTGAAATAAGAAAGTCATATACATCTAGGATGGCTTGAGGGTGAGTAAATCAAGCAGTAATTTTCATTTTTGGGTAAACTGTTTTTTTAAGTCATGTGCTCTATGATATTTTAACAGGATTGCTATGTTACATTCTGCCACATGATGGTACTCACAGTATCCACGGGACTGGGATGGGTAGGGTGGAGCGCAGGCAATAGTCCCATTCATTGCCAGTATGTTGATGATAGCAGTCTGCAGCTGGCTGAGAATCAGCACCAACTACGGATGGATATAGTAGTTGAATCACTGGTAACATTAATTCCAGAAATACTAAACATCAAGTATGTTCTTAAATTGGAAGGAATAAGTACAAAAAAACACACAAACCTGATACATGGCATATTTCGGGATTATTTTAAGGGTGCGTAATGCCACTCGCACATGCATGAACATGATTGCAACAGGCCAAAGGGCGATAATCATGATAACGCCTATAGAGCAGTTTATCCATATGGCTGCGCCACTGGATGACATCTACAGACCAGAGAAAGAGACTACAGTAAGTTAAATAATAAAATTATGTATTAAAATATTTGCACAGTCTATGCACCTTCACTTTTTAATGGGTGAGATCTCCGGTCTCATCCGCGTCCAGTTGTTTTTAGCTGTACGAAGCTTGTTTCGTTGCTTGATATTGCAAATTGCTGTGTCTTACCATGTTATTTTAATGTGTTATCTTAATTATGAACACACTGGTTTGTAATGCAAACAGTTTTACTGTTTACTGCACATTGTTATTCTTCTCATTATTTACCTATAGCGGCTAATGAACTGGAAGTCTCACCCATAAGATTACTTCCGCGTTGAAGAATAAAGTGAATACTTACCTCACCTAAACTGAAGTTGCCATTTGTCCAGAGGACTATAGAAAGGATGCTTAACAGAAATTTCAGCAATGCAAACTGGTAAGACCCCAGCTTCAGTATGAACAGAGATCGTCTGAAAAAGCAAGGCAGAATATTTAGGTGTAATTTTGTCAAATTTGACCTTCCAGGTCACATGGACCCACCCATAGGTGTTACATTCAACTGTTTACATTGAGTTTGATAATGGACGTCTTACATAACACTGATATAAAACTAATGATTCCAGGAGCCACAGACTGCTCTTTCTTCCAGATAGGGTGTAATGGCCCTGAGGTCCTAATTTTAGGTTATGAAGTAAGCATGATAAAAACCTCAATGTTTGCAAAAGAGTTGAATGGCCAGAGGTGCAATCATCCTGCTGATATCCAGTTGAAGGTTTAATTAATTGCAAACTTCAGATAGCAGTTTCGTGCAATTTAGCTAATATGTGATACTGGACCACAAAACCAGTCTTAAGTCGCTGGGGTATATTTGTAGCAATAGCCAAAAATACATTGTATGGGTCAAAAATATTGATTTTTGTTTTATGCCAAAAATCATTAGGATATTAAGTAAAGATTATGTTCCATGAAGAAATTTTGTAAAATTCCTACTGTAAATATATCAAAACTTAATTTTTGAGTAGTAATATGCAATGTTAAGAACTTTATTTGGACAACTTTAAAGGTGATTTTCTCAATATTTTGATTTTTTTGCACCTTCAGATTCCCAATTTTCAAATAGCTGTATCTCGATCAAATATTGTTCTATCATAGAAACCATACATCAATAGAAAGCTTATTTGTTCAGCTTTTAGATGTATAAATATCAATTTGGAAAAATTGACCCTTATGACTGGTTTTGTGGTCCAGGGTCACATATGAGCGATTCATTTACTTCTGTACAGGCTATTGTTCAGGCTGTTCATTTGAAGGAGAAGTCCACTTCCAGAACAACAATTTACAGATAATGTTCTCACCCCCTTGTCATCCAAGATGTTCATGTCATTAAAAAGTGACATGAGCATGGACAGCAGCAGAATTTTTATATGTTCTAATGTTCTATATTTCATATATTTATGTAACAACATTTCTGTAACATATTCTACATTAAAATACATTTAGAATTCACAATGACTGCTGTACAAAGAGTTAAAAAAAAAAAAAAAAACATAATGTTACCTAATGCAGAGAATAGGCTTGCTGCCATAGTCGGTGTTCTGCAACACCGGTTACGTCACTTGCCCAACGCGGCACCGACCACTACCGTCGTTTTGATTTTTTTTTATAATAAAACATTAAGTTCAGTTGGAGAACAGACACTACAAATAAAACTGAACGCGGCTGCTCAATGCATAGTGCCGAATTCAGTCGCATCGCAGAGAGACGAGCTGACCGACAAGAAGAGTGAGGTCAGGCGAGACAGACAAGACGATGGTGGAAGTTCTGTATTTTTTATTTTGAAAAGCCTGTTGACTTTTGCCGTGTATCTATGGTGGTTTTCGAAGTTTTTTGAAACATTCGTTTCTTGTTTATTTGGTTCTACAGTGTTTGCTGATTTTTACTCGGTGTAATTTCTTGTAAACGTTCTACGTTTATTATATTTTATCTTATCTATCTTATCATCTTATCTTATCTTATCATCTTATCTTATCTTATATTATCTTATATTATCTTATCTTATTTTTTTTTTCTTATATACTAGACTAAATTTTAAGTTGTTATTTTATATTAGGCATATAACATTGTGTAAGCTATTTTTATTCGTTCTGTTAAGAAAAGTTCCATGATTATTTTATAGGCTACACTGTAAAAAACAATTTGTTGAGTCAACTTAAAATAATTTGTAACCTGGCTGCCTTAAAATTTTAAGTTCAGTCAACTCAAAAAAAGTTTATTCAACTTGAAATGTTAAATTATACCAAGTGACAACTTAGATATTTGAGTTGAATCAACCTAAAATTTTAAGACAGCTGGGTTACTTACCCATCTGTTAAGTTTAGCAAACACAAATATATAAGTTGTTACGTTGTACAACTTAATATTTCAAGATGACTAAACTTATTTTAATTAACGGAACTTTTGAATTTTAAGGCAGCAGGGTAACAAATTATTTTAAGCTGACTCAACAAATTGTGTTTTTTTATTTTTTTAGTGTAAGTGAGTTTAACGTTGTATTTTGTTGTTGCTTTAATGGAATTCAAGCAACTGACGCCGAATTGCCGCTAATTTAAAAGTGAAAGTAAAATGTACACTGCGCATTTACAAGCTATTTAAAAGCGAAGGAAAGCGAGTAAAAGAGGGAAACTAGAGATATGCACCACCGAAGCCAGTTTTCTACTTTCCTCATAACTAAGAAACTTGTTTCTGATGTAGCCAAACAGTTAACTTGCAAAAGCGGGAAAAAAAGAGAATCGTGATTCGCGACTCGCGAGGATACGGGTCTTAAATTGAAATAAATTTACCCAAAACGTACTTATTCTAAAATAATAAAATAAATAAAATGAAAAAATATGAATTCTTTGGGGCCAGCGCTGCATGGTTTGAAGCCGCATTTAAACTGCATTTTGGAAGTTCAAATTCAAGGCACCAAATCAGTCCATTATATGGAAAAAAACTGAAATGTTTTCCTCAAAAAACATAATTTCTTTACGACTGAAGAAAGAAAGACATGAACATCTTGGATGACAAGGGGGTGAGTACATTATCTGTAAGTTGTTGTTCTGGAAGTGGACTATTCTTTTAATGATGTCTCTTACTGACATATGTAGTAGAAAACCCATAAAAGCTTTACGTTATTAAAAAAAACCCACATCGTTTAATACGTATTTTGAAATATGTGAGGGCGCCATTATTTCGATGACGTGAAACGGTTAAACTCCCTGAGCTACGTTACGCTCGGTAAAACAGCATTTGGCAGCTTATGACAGCAACAGTCTAATAGATTACCCCTAGATTTATTATGAAACTTTTACTAAAACAAATAGTGTTCATAATCATGCTGAGGCTGTAGTTTTAAAAGTGTTTAATATTATGCCGACTTGCGCTTATGATCCGCTCCGTGCTATCGCGTCTCTGGACCAGAGCCAAAATCCGGAGTAAACTGTGCCTGCTCCCGCGGTTGGCGTAACACAACGCAAAACCAGACCTCATTTGCCCCAAAATCAAAAGAAAGCATATTTACACTGTCTGAACTGTTCCCTACATTGTGCACTACATGCCATTCACCGTACAGAAAATACTAACACTGTGAACAAGGTTGCCAGTTTTTCACAACAAAACCCACCCAATTGCTACTCAAAACTAGCTCAGTCGCGTTTCGAGGGGGTCCCCTTTAAAAATCGCGTTCCGGGGGGATAAAATATACGTTTATTTTTGTCGGGATTCCCCGGTAAATACATATTTTTAGGGGCTAAATATGACGTTATTGTGGCCGCTTCAACCCGCGCCTACAGTGTTAAAGTTAAAGTAGCCCAATTCCGCGGGAAAACCGAGGACTTTGTAACACTGCCAGAGACCGATCTCAGCAGCAGCCTCAGCGTCTATTTATAGTGTAGGGGGCGGCAGGGGCGTTTCTAGGATTTTAAAACATCCGGGGCTGGTGCCAAAACATCAGGGGCTAGTGTAAAAAATAGGGCCCTTTTTTTTTTTTTTTTTTTTTTTCTTCAAATTCTGTTTTCTGTTTTCATTTTTCTGGTCTTCTTTTTAATGGATAATTTTAATTTTATTAATCAAAATGTAATTAATCATGTGTAATTAATTAAAACCATGAATCTTATACAATTTACCTCAATTTATCAAAAGTTAAGAAAATGTACATGTTTGGGACCCTATGAAATGTTTTATTTTTTCTGACTTTACGTTTTATTGTTACCAAATATGTTTTAGCATGTCTGTTTGATTGAATGCATAAAAACAGCTTTTATTTATTTTTACAATAGCCTTATGGAATTCTGTATTGTGTATTTTTCTGGTTATCAGATGAAGGTATAAAATATAGATTTAATTTATCTTTTAATAAAAATTTATATTTGATTTTTGGCAAATAAAGGGGATTTACTATTAAAATGTAAAACATGGAAGAAATATTGTGTGAAAAAAAAAAGTATTCATTTTTATTAATTAATAGTAGTAGTAGTAGGCACGTACATTATACTGAATGATGAATAAAGTTAAACCGAACTTTTATTTTGACGGGTTGCCGACTTGCCGTGAATACTTTTACATTTCTGTGTATATATTTGACCCTTGTTTTACTCAAATGAAACAGTGAAATGCTCATGAAGTGACTAATGTATTTATGCCTTCATTTAGTGAAACGGCAGACGCTGAAATCACTGCGCTTGTCAGTATTACATGTACAGAAAACGAAACCGCGCATCCGCGCCGTTCATTCATAAAAAGACACGCAGAACGTGCAGGATTCATATTTAAACAGTCTTTTGCTGCATAATATTTACAGATCCTTATCGCGACTTGATTTAAGTTTAATGACCAACTTTTGATTAATTAATTCAAACTTTGACAAATTCCGTGGAAATATAGAGCCATACAAAAAAACACATTCGGGGCTGGAGTAAAAACTTTCGGGGCTCGAGCCCCGAATGATTAGCCCTAGCGACGCCCCTGGGGGGCGGGACGTTTCGGATTCTGGAGAGCATTTGATTGGACAGAATGTTTGATGAGAAGCTGAAGTGCAGTGTGATATCATCAAAATCGTAAGTTCTGAATGCTTACATCTTGTAAACGCAATTTTTTTTGGTTTTGGAGCACTAAGCTTATCAATGCTAACATATTCAAACTAAAAGCCAAAAAAAAAAATCATTTTGATTTAATGAGAACTTTAAACCAAATGCTGTACTATTTATTTTTCCCCACAAGGCGTCTAAACGCCACCGGATATCGAGTGAATTCCGCACTGAGAAATTCCTTCAGCGGCTGTGGGCGTTATGACAAGCGTCTGCATGTTTACATCCTGCCAGGATGGCATCTAGCGTTTCTTGTCTCTGCTGTTTGTAAGCTCTTTCAATAGCTGTGGTCTACTAAAAGCCTCAAAGGCATCAGGGCTAAAGTGGAGAGAACAAAGAGAATCAAAGAGTCTTTAGATAGTTTTATTCTTCCACTGGCGTCCTCCCATTCTTTTTTTCCTCTTCTTATCACTAAGAAAGCACTGAAGACTAACATCGCTTCTCTTGTTGGCGTTCGACTGAAAATTTCAACCAAAAGCTGCACATGCATGTGGCATCGTATCAGTATTTTATTTTCAGAGTTGAGGTAAAAATAGCAACAGGCAACCATTTCACATCAGCGAAATAATGTCGCCCCTCCATAGTCCAACATATGTATAAAACGATGTGGGTTTTTCAAACAACATAAATCGTTCATGGGATTTCTACTACATATTTCACACATCATTTATGTTATATTAATCCATACAAGTCTTAATACCCAGGGTTCCCTTTAAAATCTTTTAGGCTCTGATGGCATATGACAAGCACATTTGAAGGTTTGCTTACGGTGTGACGGGGACGTCTGGCAGACACGGGCAGCAGCAACAGCAAGGTCCTGTGCTGATCTTAAATGACTTATTCTCTGAGTGTTTGAGAAATGCTTTGTCTCCTCCGACCTCTTCAATCATGAGAATCAGGAACTTGAACATCACAATTGCAAAGTATCTGCCGATTAAGTCCGAAATTAATTTTTGAAGAGTGAAAACAATGTTTGACTGCTACTGAAATCATTTAATACATAATTTATACTTCATTTTTCAATGCAGTCAACAATGGGGAAGAGTACAGGGTGTGAAAAGTGAACTCACGAGGTTGATGTCATATCAGTGAACATTGTGGCCCTTGGAACCCACATGCCCAAACAAGATGTGGTAGCAATGACCTGAAAAGATTAAGATAAACATAATACCTTGGAGGACGATGAACTTGAGACTCATAATCACTCACCCAGGCAGTCATACACTAAAAATAACTAGCCGTACCATTGCTTTCTTTTCTGTCTGGGTGAGATACAGATAAAGCTCATATTTGACATGTCAGTGCTAATTAGGAGTGATGAATTATTAAGAAAACAAATAATAGACTGTAGGGAGCGATAACATGAATAATAGAGCAGATAAAAAGGACAAATATTTGACTAATACTGTAGAACTCACCGGTGCTCCTCCGGTTACCCAGATGATTACGGCTTTCTTATTTGGAGGTACTTTCTTATAGATGTAGACGCATTCTTCAATGAAAACCAGCATGGACACCGTGGCCATAAAAGTCAGCAAAGAGAAAAGGACAATGCCAAAGATATCCAGCTCTGAAAACACAAACACCACCATCAAAACATCCACATGGCTACATCATTATCATACTGTACTTGTTTAGCATTATCTTAACTTACACTACTAATTATCTTAAATGACACTACCAGTCAAAAGTTTTTGAACAGTAGTCACCAAGCCTGCATTTATTTGATCCAAAATACAGCAAAAGCAGTAATATTGTGAAATATTTTTACTATTTTAAATAACTGCTTTCTATTTTTTTAAATGTAATTTATTCCTGTGATCAAAACTAAACATTTTCAGCATCAATACTCCAGTCACATGATCTCTCAGAAATCATTTTATTCATGCTGATTTGCTGCTCAAGAAACATTTTTATTAGTGCTGTCAAACCATTGCAGTTAATTGCATCCAAACGTTTTTGTTTACATAATATATGTGTGTACGGTGTATGTTTATTATGTATATGTAAATACATACATGCATGTATTTATTTAAGAAAAAACATGTTTATATTTTAAATATATTTATATATAATATTAATTATATTAATATAAATACATACATAAACATTTTCAAAGTATATACTTTATGTGTGTGTATTTATATATGTACATAAATATACAGTACACATATAGTATGTAAATGAAAACTTTTATTCTGATTGTGATTAATCGCGATTAATCGTTTGACAGCACTAATTTTTACTATTATTATTAATATTTAAATATTCAATATTTACATTTTTTGGGTGAAAGAAATAATAGAAATGAATACTTTTATTTAGCAAGGGTGTTTTGTGATGATAAAAATATTTTATCAGCTGTTTTCAACATAATAATAATAATAATAATAAATGTTTTTGAGCAGCAAATCAGAATATTAGAATGATTTCTGAAGGATCATGTGACTGTATCATGTGAGTAATGATGCTAAAAATTCAGCTTTGAAATCACAAAAATAAATTACATTTTAAAATATATTCAAATAGAAAACTTATTTTAAATAGTAAAAATATTTTGGATCAAATATATGCAGGCTTGGTGAGCAAAAAACACTTCTTTAAAAAACATTAAAAATCTTACTGTTCAAAAACTTTTGACTGGTAGTGTTTATTTAAAAAAAAATAATAATAAAAAAGACAAAAACACATATCAAAATTATTAAAATGAACATAATTTCAACTATTTTAGGAATGTAGCATGGCTTAAAAGAACAACACTATAGACTCAACAATTTTATAACTTCCCAAAATATTTTATAACCATCATATCCCTCTCCTTTGAGTGTTTTTACTACCATATAAAACACAAAGCATACCATCTATTTAACAAACAATGGTTTTATCTGAATAATTATGGGTGTGGCCATAAAATTTCAAATTACTGTAAATAAAGTACAAAATATCTTAACAAAATCATTATAAATAAAAGCTAATTCAATATACTAATAGTAAATAAGACTAAATACCAGTTCTTAATGTTTTTTTTAATAGTGGAAAATGTACAAATAATATTAAGCTTAATTGGCACATTTTGCCAGTTGTCTTAAA
Source organism: Labeo rohita (assembly GCF_022985175.1). NCBI lineage: Eukaryota > Metazoa > Chordata > Actinopteri > Cypriniformes > Cyprinidae > Labeo > Labeo rohita. The sequence continues at coordinate 11,383,584 of NC_066892.1, read as the reverse complement.
TGTAATCACCTTATTTTACTCATTCTGGAACAAAGAAAACACTGAAATACACATTATAATAAAAGGACAATTCTAGCTTTATAGAGGCAAATAGTTTTATAACTTTACATTTTTTGAAACCTTATAAATCACTTCCTAACTATCCATCTGTTTCCAGTCAGTATGCTGGAAAAATCCAGTCAGTCTTAATTAGGAAATTCGGATTAGAGGGAATAACGGTTTCACAACCCATATGCGGTGCAGTGTGTGGGACGTCAATCTATACCAGCCCATGCATGCTGAAGCTATTTTACATTACATTGCTCATTACAGATTGACACATTGTACCAGGTGTCTAAGCGTTTTATTCTGTTCACTGATGTGATGTTACCCAACTTGCATTTCCCAACTGCACTCCTGAAGCCTTCGTCAGTCCCGGTGCATGCACTTTCTTGTAAATCGTTTTAACAAGAACACATCTGCCCAACATGTAATTATGTATGTACACAGTTCATCTGAGGACAAATCAACCCTTGCGTTTACAATCACTGATGTTACACTAACAGCCTTTCCTTTACTGCAAGTTTGAGTAAAGGTGAGAAGCATTTAAAGAAGAATGTGGGTTTGACACACATACTGTATAGTCAATTATGGTTGAGGGTAACAACATGGAAGGAGCCCACATTAGTGCCATTCAACATTATCAAATCTGCTATGTGAAGTTAAGTTCAGGAGCAATGAACCACAGGATAATCACTTCTTAGGATAACAGTGTGAGGTATTAAGTATTGGTTTTCATTGGCATTTTTAATCTTTATGAGTTTATGATCATATAAAAACATAGCATGCCGTACATTTATCAATCAGTGCTTTTATCTAAAAAAATTGAAGGTTATCAAATTTAAGAGTAAGTGTAAGTACTACACAAGATATCTTAACACAACAAATGCCTTGCTAGAGTACAATAATTATTAGATTATGATGTACCATTACAAAATAGTTTATGTAAATGCTGTTTAACACTTTTTGGGGTAATATATAATAACAATAATAATAATAATAATAATAGTGACAATAATTCAGAAAAATACTTAAAATACAATATCAAAGAAAAAAAAATTATGCCAACTTGGAGACTGTTGGCTATATTATTTAGATAATATGAAAACTAATGTTTTAGGTTTTTTATTTAAATAGTAAAAAAAATCTGTATAATTTCTGTCATTACAGTTATTGTTACTAATGTAAAATTCAAGAAAAAATTAGAATAATACTTCAAATACAATATTTAAAAAAAAAATCAGAATAATACTTAAAATACAACATCAAAAAATAATAAATAAATAAAATAAAATAATAATAATTTATGCCAACTTGGAAACTGCTGGCTATATTACTTAGATAATATGAAAACTAATGTTTTAGTTTTTGTATTTAAATAGTACAAAATACATATAATTTCTACCATTATAGTTATTGTTACTAAAGTAAAATAATAATAATTCAGAATAATACTTACAATACAACATTACAAAAAAAAAAAAAAAGAATAATACCTAAAATACAATATAAAAATAATAATAATAAAAATAATTTATGCAAACTTGGAAACTGTTGGCTATATTATTTAGATAATACGAAAACTAATGTTTTAAGTTTTGTATTTAAATAGTAAAAAATCTGTGTACTTTCTACCATTATAGTTAATGTTACTAAAGTAAAATAATAATAATAATAATAATAATAATAATAATAATAATAGTTGATGTAAATGCTGTTTACGCTTTTTGGGGTAATATTAAAAAAATAATCTGAATAATACTTACAATACAATGTTTTAAAAAATCTGAATAATACTTAAAATACAATATTCAAGAAAAAAATAATTCAGAATAATACTTACAATAGAATATTCATGAAAAAAATAATTTAGAATAATACTTAAAATACAATTTTAAAAAATCATTCATGCCAACTGTTGGCTACATTATTTAGATAATACAAAAACGAATGTTTTAGGTTTTGTATTTAAATAGTAAAAAAATCAGTGTCATTTCTACATTTATAGTTATTGTTACTAAAGTAAAATAATAATTATAATAATAATCATTCAGAATAATACAATATTCAAGAAAAATAAATTCAGAATAATACTAAAAATACATTATTCGAGAAAAAAAAAATCATTTATGCCAACTTATATTATTTAGATATCACGAAAACTAATGTTTTAGGTTTTGTATTAAAATAGTAAAAAAAATCAGTATAATTTTTACCATTATAGTATTATTATTTTTCTGAGAATGGTAATACCATGATAATACCATTTACTACAGCAGAACTGTGCTATGGTTACAAGTTTTTACTACATCTAGTTCATATTTTAATTATCTCATTAATAACAACAAAGATTATACAGTGTACGAGCAACTTTATGTTTGTCGGCTGTTCTAAACACAACAAGTTTTCGGTAAAATAACATTTAAAAGTAACTTTCCGTAAAAAAAAAAACAAATTAAAGATACTTACGCATAAGAACCTCCATAGTGTACGGAGCCTCTTGCCTGCATCGCGGATCAAAAAGTGTGACATTGGACGTTTCCATCTTGACAATCAGCGTTTATTTACGAGATCCAGGGCAAACTATAATCCGTGAATGCCCACTGTCCTCAGCACCTCTAGTTTCAGCATGCATGCAACTAATAAACTGAGAAGAAAGTAGGCTGGTGTTTTATACTGCGGTCACGCCGGCCGCGTCTTGAAAATACATGGTCACGCCAGCCGCACTTTTTTTCTATTGCGCATCTAATCGCGTACTTACGGTATGAGTGCTAGGAGCGGTCAATATATATATATATATATATATATATATATATATATATATATATATACATATACTATTTCTGTATCAAAGCTGATTTTTTTAGGTTCATTAGTCCAGTCAAATGATCCTTCAGGAATAATTCTAATATTCTAATTTGCTGCTCAGAAAACATTTATTAATATTATTATGTTGAAAAGAGAGGAGTACAATTTTTCAGGTTTCTTTGATGAATAGAAGTTCAGAAGAACAGCATTTATCTAAAATAGAAATCTTTTGCATTATATAAATGTCTTTATCATCACTTGTGATCAATTTAAAGCATCTTTATTAAATAAAAGTATTAATTTCCAATGTCTTTCCAAAAAAAAAAAGAAAGAAAAGAAAGAAAGAAAAGAAACATTTTTTTTAAGAAATGCTGATCTTTGGATTTTCTATTCATCAAAGAATCCTGAAAAAATGTACTCAACTGTTTTAAATAATAATAACAGCAACAGCAACAACAATATATTGTATATTATTAGCACCAATATATATAATATATAATACATTGTTTCTTGAGCAGCAAATCAGCATATTAGAATGATTTCTGAAGGATCATGTGACACTGAAGACTGGAGTAATGATGCTTAAAATTTAGCTTTGATCAAAGTAATAAATTACATTTTAAAATATATTCAAATACAAAACAGTTATTTTAAATAGTAAAAAAAAAAAAAAATTCAAAACATTGCTGCTTTTGCTGTATGTTGGACTTAAAAATCTTTCCTTTATAGTTTTGCTCATTCTTTCACTTGATTCCTGTTCACAGTCACCCTGACTATTACTGTATTGTTTCTCATGTCATTGTTTTAGAAAATATTAAAGGCAAATTTACTCAAAGCATCTAATTGCATTCTAGCACTTTTACATCATGTGCCATTTTCAAACAACTTACAGTCGAACTTTACAGTTTCTGGTAAAATTAAAGGCAAACTCACTATATAAATGTATATTGTCGCACTCGTATCCCATTTTCAAACACAAAGGTTCAGTTTTTGAAAGAATTATTGTGTAAACGTACCATATTTAATACCGTATGAAACTGAAACACATTTTATGTACAGAATTGAACAAAATTGCTGGGAATTACTCTCTTGGCGTAATACACACAACCTCTTCTTACGTTTTATTTGTTATTGTCACATTTAATTTAGCAAAGACATTGTTTTTAACCATGTTCATCACCCCTTTGAGAAGTCTACTAGAACTAATTTCTAACCTTTAGTTTTATTTCTGTCTTTGCTATTATAGCCCTGAGGTTGTTGTATTTGTTTATAATGATTATGCCTGCAAAGCTAGTATTTGTTTTGGTGTGTTTATTTTTACTATAATAGTTTGAATATTGAATGAGCCTGCATAGCTGGATTGTCTTGTTTCTCTGTACCTAAATATGTTTTTTTGTGTTATAATGTAAAGTTCTGCATCTTAAAGAATAACAGCACTTTGGGCATGCTGAGGTACTCATGTACAACCCATTAGAATGCACAACCGTTTCTACTGTGGCTTCAGCACCTGTGAACATTTATTGACTCTTCTGCACACTGATGCAATTTGCCTTTAATTTTCCCAAAAACTGTACAGTAAAAGTACTTGAAAATTAATACAGTAATAGTCAGGGTGACTGTGAACAGGAATCAAGTGAAAGAATGAGCAAACCTATAAAGGAAAGATTTTTATGAGCATTTAAAAATGGGACATGATGCAAAAGCGCTAGGATGCACTTACGCTTGGGGTGAATTTGCCTTTCATTTTCTCCAAAACTGTACAGTAAAATGACTTGAAAATTAATACAGTTATAGTCAGGGTGAGTGTGAACAGGAATCAAGTGAAAGAATGAGCAAACCTATAAAGGAAAGATTTTTATGAGCATTTAAAAATGGGACATGATGCAAAAGCGCTAGGATGCACTTACGCTTGGGGTGAATTTGCCTTTCATTTTCTCCAAAACTGTACAGTAAAATGACTTGAAAATTAATACAGTTATAGTCAGGGTGAGTGTGAACAGGAATCAAGTGAAAGAATGAGCAAACCTATAAAGGAAAGATTTTTATGAGCATTTAAAAATGGGACATGATGCAAAAGCGCTAGGATGCACTTATACGCTTGGGGTGAATTTGCCTTTCATTTTCTCCAAAACTGTACAGTAAAATGACTTGAAAATTAATACAGTTATAGTCAGGGTGAGTGTGAACAGGAATCAAGTGAAAGAATGAGCAAACCTATAAAGGAAAGATTTTTATGAGCATTTAAAAATGGGACATGATGCAAAAGCGCTAGGATGCACTTACGCTTGGGGTGAATTTGCCTTTCATTTTCTCCAAAACTGTACAGTAAAATGACTTGAAAATTAATACAGTAATAGTCAGGGTGAGTGTGAACAGGAATCAAGTCAAAGAATGAGCAAACCTATAAAGGAAAGATTTTTGAGAGTCCAACATACAGCAAAAGCAGCAATGTTGTGATTTTGTTTTTTTACTATTTAAAATAACTGATTTGTATTTGAATATATTTTAAAATGTAATTTATTACTTTGATCAAAGCTAAATTTTAAGCATCATTACTCCAGTCTTCAGTGTCACATGATCCTTCAGAAATCATTCTAATATGCTGATTTGCTGCTCAAGAAACAATGTATTATACTTCAATATATTGGTGTTAATAATATATAATATATTGTTGTTGGTGGTGCTGTTATTATTATTTAAAACAGTTGAGTACATTTTTTCAGGATTCTTTGATGAATAGAAAATCCAAAGATCAGCATTTCTTAAAAAAATAATTGTTTCTTTTCTTTCTTTCTTTCCTTTTTTTTGGGGAAAGACATGGAAATTAATACTTTTATTTAACAAGGATGCTTTAAATTGATCACAAGTGATGATAAAGACATTTATTATTATAAAAGGTTTCTATTTTAGATAAATGCTGTTCTTCTGAACTTCTATTCATCAAAGAAACCTGAAAAATTGTACTCCTCTCTTTTCAACTTAATAATATTAATAAATGTTTTCTGAGCAGCAAATTACAATATTAGAATTATTTCTGAAGGATCATTTGACTGGACTAATGAACCTAAAAAAATCAGCTTTGATACAGACAGAAATAGATAAATAAATAAATAAATAAATATATAGTATGTAATGTATTCAGATTCATTCAAATCAATGTAAAAAAAAAAAAAAATCTGTAATTGTACTACTATTTTTTTATTAGCTGATTTTTTTAGATTTTATGCAGTAATATTCGTGAACAGCAATCTACTGAAAATATCAGCTAAACCATAAAGGAAACGCCGGTCTGACAGTGTCTTTACATCCATTTTGACCGCTTCCAGCACCCATACCGTAAGTACGCGATTAGATGTGCAATCCCAGTACTCTAGCAATCCCAGCACTTGTTAAAGGGGCCGCCCATGCAAGGGATAAATACTGATGGATCACTAACCAATGAAAATCCAATGCTCTCATCCGACTACACTGCACATGCGCAATAGCGTCACACTCTCTCACGCAGATGGAAATCAGTGCAGGGTCACAGTGGAACAAACAACTCCCGAATACGATAAAGAATAGACATCAACTTAAAAACTGTTTATGTTACTCACTATAATTAAACGTCAGAGAAAATGACAGAAAAATGCTAAAGAATGTCTTCATTATTGTTGTTTAGTACTAAAATAGTAGTACCAGTTGTGGAAATTTTGTTCTGTGTTATCTGTTTTCCTTCCTGATTTCTACTGAATTACATTACATACAAGGGAATAAAAAGAATGTTATCAGATTGATAGATTACACTACTTGCAATCGAAAGAAAAACTTAGAGACTCCAAAACACGTGCGTTTGAAACAGGCCTGAACACTAACTGGGAGGGTTTAGGTTAAGTTAGGTTAACTTCAGACCGACCAAAGTTCACAAGACTGACTCAACACATGTACACATTTTTACAAAGACTGTTAAAAGAGTATGAGAAGAGTATGTTTAACATGCTGAACTTGTGATTGGCAAGAGTTGAATGGCCTCGGTGCTAATGAGCTGGAAAGAGTTCAGGGTAAAGAACAGCCCTTGAGAACCAGCACACACACACACAAACAGAGAGTGACATTTTATAAAAGGACATTTATTGTTACTTGTTACATATAAGCATGTACTTCATTCACAAAATATCCATGTTAAAATTAAAAAATATGTCTTTGTTTTTATCTCTAACATATGCATTTTAAAAGATGTAATTCCAAAAAAATTCTAACCTCCATCCAGGCCACATCAGCAGATCAAATATTTAACTGTTCTTGACATGCATTGAAGCACAAGGCTTCGGTTTTGTAACAGAAATAAAGAAAATGGTGGAAGGACACCAACACCACGTTTTCTATAATAATGTCATTATGGCTTCACGTTTACTTTTTCCTTGTTAATAAAGTATAAAATGTCATGAATGGCAAAAAAGGCTGAGATACACAAAAAAAGAACAATATTATAAAGCCTGTATTAAACATTCTTTACCAATATACGCATTCCTTAACACCACAAAAACAGCTACACCATTTCACATACAAAATTACTCGCTGCAATTTCCATAACCACCAGCAACCTATGTAAAGGTGGTCGCTGATGGTAAAAGTGATAAACTGAGATTGCCTCAGCACATAAACAGTCAAAAATATCTTGAGGAACTATAAAACCCATCTGGTAATACTTACACGCCATTCAAAATCAGATCTGAGATACTGAAATTTTCCATAAATGCTGCAGGTGTATAAATAAATCTTAGCTGTCTATCTAAATTCATGAAAGACTGCTTTGTTTTTCTGTACGGAGATATTTTTTTTCTTTTAACTGCTTGATTGACTTGTTTATATGGTGCATTTCCACCACTAAATAAAAAAAGGTGATTGTGACTTTTCACCCAACAATTCTTACTTTGTTTCTAAGAAACTCGCAGTTGTGTTATAAAGTCAAAACTGTGAGAGATAAATGCAATTCTGAGAAATAAGGTCAGAATTGCAAAATACAAAATCACAATTCTGACATTTTTTTCCTCTGAATTGCATGATAGAAACTCACAACTGCGAGAAATAAAGTCAGAACTGTCGGATAACTAGTTTTTTTCTTGCAATTGCGAGTATACATCTCGAAATTTAGACTTTCTAACATCTGACTTTATTTCTCGCAATTGCAAGTTTGTATTTGCAATTCAGACACTTTTCTCGCAATTCTCAGAAAAACAATCAGAATTGCGAGATATAACTAACACTTGCTAGTTATAAAGTCAAAATTGCGAAAAATAAAGTCAGAATTGCAAGATAAAAACTTACAATTCTGACTTTTTCTCGCAATCGCAAGTTTATCTCTCGAAATTCTGACTTTTTTCTCTCAACTGACTTTCTCACAATTGCAAATTTGTATCTTGCAATTCTGGCCTTTTACTGGCTATTGTGTGTTTCTATCTCACAATTCTGACTTTTTTCTCACAACTGCTAGTTTATATCTTGCAATTCTCAAAAAAAACAGTCAGAATTGCAAGATATAACTAGCACTTGAAAGTTATAAATTCAGAATTGCAAGATAAAAACATACAATTCTGACTTTTTCCTTGCAATCGCGAGTTTATTTCTTGAAATTTGGACTTTTTTTTCTCTCAACTGATTTTTTCTCGCAATTGCGAATTTGTACCTCACAATTCTTTTTTCTCAGAATTGAGAGAAACTCGCAATTGTGTTAAAAAGTCAGAATTGAGATAAACATGCAATTCTGAGAAATAAAGTAGCAGCTCTGAGAAATAAAGTCAGAATTGCGAGATATGAACTCGCAATTGCAAATTATAAAGTCAGTATTGCAACATATAGTGACAATTCTGACTTTTTTTCTAAGAATTGCATGATATAAACTTTTTTTTTTTGACTTTCTTGCAATTGTGAGTTTATATCTCGAAATTCTGAATTTTTCTTGCAACTGATTTTTTTTCCCCCTCACAATTGTGTGTTTGTATCTTGGAATTCTTACTTTTTATTTCAAAATTGACTTTCTTGTAATTGCGTGTTTTTATTTCTCAATTCAGAAATTTTTCTCCCAATTGCATGTTTGTATCTCGCAATTCTGACATTTTCTCGCAATTGCAAGTTTGTTATCTCACAGTTCTGACTTTTTTTCTCGCAATTTACATTTTTTTCCTTGCAATCGCGAGCTTATCTCTCGAAATTCTGACTTTTTTCTCTCAACTGACTTTTTCCTCGCAACTGCGAGTTTGTACCTCACAATTCTTTTTTTCTCCGAATTTTGAGAAATTCACAATTGTGTTAAAAAGTCAGAATTGTGAGATAAACACGCAATTCTGAGAAAAAGTAGCAGCTCTGAGAAATAAAGTCAGAATTGCGAGATATGAACTCGCAATTGCAAATTATAAAGTCAGTATTTCAACATATAGTGACAATTCTGACTTTTTTTCTAAGAATCGCATGATATAAACTCACAACTGCAAGAAAAAAAGTCAGAATTGCAAGATAAAGTATCAAACTGACTTTTTTTCTCACAGTTGTGAGTTTGTATCTTGAAATTCTAACTTTTTATTTCAAAATTTACTTTCTCATAATTGCGTGTTTTTATCTCTCAATTCTGAAAATTGTCTCCCAATTGCATGTTTGTATCTCGCAATTCTGACATTTTCTCGCAATTGCAAGTATGTTATCTGACAGTTCTGACTTTTTTCTCGCAATTGAGAGTTTGTATCTCGCGAGTTTTTCTCTCACAATTGCAATTTGTATCTTGCAATTGTGAATTCTTTTTCTCAGGATTGTGAGATATAAACTTACAACTGCGAGTTATGAGGTCCATTTTTAAGGGAAAAAAAGACTGGCATGTTCTCAGAATTGCGAGTTTATGTTAAGTTTTAACATGCAAATTTCACACAAGGTTTATATCTCACAATTTTCGCAACTGCAAAAAAAAAGTCAGAATTTTGAGATAAAATTTGCAATTATTCTTTTTTATTTTTTATTCAATGGCGGAAAAGGGGTTCCATATGTTTCACCCTCATTTACAACAAACACTCTAGAACAGCGACATTCAAATGTGCGCTTGCGCGTAACGTTATGTCTTGATTTGTCAAGGCATTGCTTTAGAAAAGTCGGAACACACACAAAGCAATCACTGCGGTTCACTTTGTAGTACACAAACACATCTGGATTTCCACACATCAGTTCCACGTAAGCTCACGCTACAGTCACAGCTGACGGGCACAATTATTATTCCACACCGGACCAAAGTTTACAAATGATAACTTACGACAAATATAAATACACAAAAAGAACCTTTCACCTTTGCAAAAATGGCTTAAAAATAAGTCTTCTGAATCTATAGAGCTATTCACAATGCTTATGTATAAAATACAAAAGGAAAAAAGGGTAAAAACATAATTTGATCAAGGATTGAGACTATAATAAAGTCTGGTGATACAATACCAAAGACCACTGACCGGATAATACAATATCAAGCAGTGTAAATGCCGCCTGCTGGCCAGTTCTGATACTGCAGGAGGAACCTACAAAGATTTTCTTTTGGTTTCCAAGATGACACCGGCTACACTGCATGAGCAGAGAGGTATTACTGACATTTTGTAAACACTCCTGTAGAGTTCAGAGCTCTGGTATTAAGCCCTTTATTTGGCATACGTAAAGTGGCCAACGTGTGCACAACATTTCACACCAAAATCATCAACACGATGACAAAAAAAAAAAAAAAGTCACCGTAAGTGGAGCAGCTTAGTCTTTTGCAGGCATTTTTTTCCTTTGCCTAGACACACTCGGTTGCACTTTGTGAACACGTGTGTGTTTGTGTGTATATATATATACATATATCTTAGAAGAATGTCAATGAAGTTAAAAAAACGTGTAATATTCCAAAACATAAAAGTGCGAATGAGCACCTTGCGCTCTGCATTACACTCTGTGGCACACAGAATTCCAGACGAGCTCAGTCACTTGGTACGGATCCAGAAAAGAAACCGTTTCCCACCTTTCCCCTCAAGTAAACAGCAGCTGGTACCAGATGTGGTGCATTTCCTGGTAAACACTTGGAGAAGAGTTTTGAAATTACTATCACCTGTATCAATTCACATGCACATGAAATCTGCATGTCTCACGAAGGCCTGAGCAACAAAACAGTTTGCTGTGCAAAAACAATGGATGTAAAAGACATGCGTGCAAACCTCTTTGTTAAAAGAGTGCAGCTACTATAGTTGAAGAGGACTGGGAGTAATTTTACAGATGTGAGGACAGACTTGGGACGCTCCAAAAGCGATGACGAAAAGAAAGTGTTCAGGAGCTTTAAGAGAAAAAGAGCTGTTTAAGGCATCAGCTTTGATGGCTGTGATTCTCCTCAACAGTCCCCAATACTGGGAGTCAAAGGCACGAGACCACTGAGGACTCACCTCTCACCAGCTTCAGTCCTGGAGAAGGAAATGACATTGGAATGGTCATAACTAGCTTAAAAGTTTGTGGTCAGTATATATTTTAAATGTAATTTATTCCTGTGAAGGCTGAATTTCCAGCAGCCAGTACTCCAGTCTTCAGTGGCATGTGATCCTTCAAAAATCATCTAAATGACCTTAAAGAAGTTCACTTCCATGATGATTAACTTACCCCAAAGTCATCCAAGGTCATCCAAGATCTTTCTTTATTCATTTGAAAAGAAATGAAGGTTTTTGAGAAAAACATTCCAGGATTTTTCTCCATATAGTGGAATTCAATGGTGGTCAATGGGTGGAAGGTCCAAAACTGCAGATTCAATGCAGCTTCAGAGGGCTCTACATGATCCCAGACAAGAAATAAGGGTCTTAACTAGCAAAACGATCAGTCATTTTCTTAAAAAAATACAAATTTATATACTTTTTAACCACAAATGCTCGCCTTGCACTAGCTTGACACCGTTGAAGTCCACTATATGGAGAAAAATCCTGGAATGTTTTCCTCAGAAACCTTCATTTCTTTGCGACTGAAGAAAGAAAGACATGAACATCTTGGATGACATAGGGGTGAGTAAATTATCAGTAAATTTTCTTTAAACTTTCAACTGTAGTGTGTATATTTAATATATTACAAATAGTGCTTAAAGGAGAAGTCCACTTCCAGAACAACAATTTGCAAATAATTTACTCACCACCTTGTCATCCAAGATGTTCATGTCTTTCTGTCTTCAGTTCTAAAGAAATTATGGTTTTTGAGGAAAACATTTCAGGATTTTTCTTCATATAATGGACTTCATTGGTGCCCTGATTTTGAACTTCCAAAATGTAGTTTAAGTGCAGCTTCGAAGGGCTCTAAACAGTCCCAGCCGAGGAAGAAGGGTCTTATCTAGCGAAACGATCAGTCATTTTTTTAGAAAAATAAAAATTTGTATACTTTGAGCACAAAAGCTCATGTAGCACAGGCTCTGGGATGCGCGTTCTTGAATGATTTGTTCATTTTGAATGAATCTTTAATGTGACTCGGGAAGAACGAGTCATCTCGGGAAGTGATTTGTTCAGTCGCACATGCGCAACATCCTATTAGGTTCTGTACTGGAATTAGTTCACCTGTTTCAAGTCTTCAGGTTTTACGAGTCGTTTCATCTTATGGGGCTGTCACGTGATGAACGAACGACTCAAACCCGAAAACTTGTCAGATAAGAGGCGAGGTGAGCGAATCATAGACTAAAGACCCAGGTAAACAATGAATTAATCTCTTCTGTTTCTTATAGCATTACGGTTTTATCTTGTTTGTAGTGTGATCAACGTTTGTTTAAGCAGTAGATGTGTTAGGGAAGTAACACGTAACATTTTATTTATATTTTGCTAAAATGAACGAAATAACTCTAAAAAGATTCGTTCGTTTTGCTGAATGAGACTCAAAGGTCCGAGTCGGTAAAATGATCCGAACTTCCCATCACTACTACGAATCACGTCTAAGTTCATCATCTGTGTACTCCGGCTCAAAAAGGTAGAGAATGGCGGAAAACTCCATCTTTTTTTATCCTACAACTTCAGAATCATCCGACATCGTTGTAGCTTTGTAAACAGTGTTTGACTTACTTGCACTTTGTTAGTCACTGGGTCTGTAGTTCCGCGTGACCTTTCGACGCGATTCAATACGTAGTGTCGTGAACATGCATCTCAAAGCCTGTGCTACACGAGCTTTTGTGCTTAAAAAGTATACAAATTTTTTGAAAAAAAATGACCGATCGTTTCTAGATAAGACCCTTCTTCCTCGGCTGGGATCGTTTAGAGCCTTTTGAAGCTGCATTTAAACTACATTTTGGAAGTTCAAAATCAGGGGCACCATATCAGTCCATTATATGAAGAAAAATCATGAAATGTTTTCCTCAAAAACCATAATTTCTTTACGACTGAAGACAGAAATACATGAACATCTTGGATGACAAGGGGGTGAGTAAATTATTTGTAAATTGTTGTTCTGGAAGTTCTCCTTTAATGTGAAATCACCTTACCTGGCTATGACTCGCTCTCAATGGAGATCGTGATGGCCTCACTTTCATCTGAAAGGCAAGATGACAGTTTTCCTTGAGGCTTTTTTACTCATTCATTGCTAGAATGCAGCAAAATATGTAACCTACCAGACTTTAGAGCGTCTGTCTCTTTGTGATCTTCCTCAGTGTGGTAATCGTTGCCTAACAGACGGTTTTGGGACTCACTGAGAGGGGTGGTTTGCTCAGCAGACCCTTCTACAGCACTAAGAGAAAGAACCACACTGAGAGTTACTACTATTCAGTGTTTCACAAACACTGTCCCCAAATAGTGAGAGAAGAAATGGCTCCTCACCCTTTATCCAACGCGGCAGGCTGAATACATTCAGTGGGCTGCTCTGGATCAACAGTTACCAACCGTGTAGGAAAAGAAAAGCCGTCTCCTTGACTATAGCAGAAAAAAAATGTTAATGCATCTTTAATACAATATTTATGTAATTTTAAATTTAGATTTTTAGAGGAAAATGTGGTGTCTGAGCAAGCAAAACTATAATATACACTACCACTACTGTAATGGAAAGGCTGAATTTACAACAGCCATTACTACAGTTTTCAGTGTCACATGATTAATATATGTAACCCTGGACCACAAAACCAGTCATAAGGGTCAATTTTCTGAAACTGAGATTTATACATCATCTGGAAGCTAAATAAATAAGCTGTCACTGATGTATGGTTTGATAGGATAGGACAATATTTAGATGATATACAACTATTTGAAAATCTGGAATCTGAGGGTGCAAAAAAAAAAAAAAAAATCTAAATATTGGGAAAGTCCCCTTTAAAGCTGTCCAAATTAAGTTCTTAGCAATGCATATTACTAATCAAAAAATACATTTTTTAATGTAACTCCAATTGTATTCATCTGAAAGAAGTCGTCATATACTCCTAGGATGGCTTGAGGGCGAGTAAATCATGGGGTCATTTTAATTTTTGGGTGAACTATCCCTTTAATCAGCTGCATTAATAATAATATGTTAAAATGTAAATTCACCTGGTAAAGACAGGAAGTAGCCAGTACTTCTTCTGGTCCCCGAACACCTGAGCAATGTTCTTGCTGAAGCCCAGGGAAAATCCATTTTTGTCAGGGCCATTTCTGAAGACCGGGGCTCTGAACGCTTCTGAACATAAAAAAAACAACACAGAGGAGGGTTAAAATGCATTCATACCTTTCAAAAGTTTGGGGTCAGCAACTTTTACTTAACGAAGATGCGTTAAATTTACCAAAAGACATTTATAATGTTACAAAACAGTTCAAAGCATTTCAATTTTCATTTCTAGCAATAAAAAAATCGTAATATTAATCAGAACAAGTTTTCAACATTAATAAAAGCATATCAGCATATAAGAATGATTTCTGAAGATTCATGTGATACTGAAGACTGAAGTAATGATGCTGAAAATTCAGCTTTGCATCACACAAATCAACTACATTTTAAAACATATTTAAAAATACAGTTTTTACAAACCACATCATGAAATCACTGAGCTCCTGCGACTGAAGCTGACCGAGTGTATTTATGCTTTTTTCAAAATAAAATTACAGGGCGTAATGGAAAAACAAGCAGAGAACTGCTTCAAAGACTGCTGGACTGATCTGGTCAACACAAGGAAATCTGAATGACGGTTTACCAAAATAAATTTGAACAAGCCTGTGCACAGCAAGTCTGCTGTTGTTGCTATGGTAACAATAGTGCGCAAGTTGTCTACAGGCATGACAGCTTCGTTAGAAACATGAATCTATCTACACAGTACATGTAGACAAAGATACGGAGGAGTGAGTATGGTCAGGTGTGTTACCTATGGTGGACCTGTTTTTTCCCACAAGCCACAAGTGGTAAGTGAAGAGTGAAAGAATGCTGATGCAGAACATGGCCGCCACAAAAAAGAGAAACAAGACATGGAATTTGGCGTGAGACTCTGGCAGGTCACTCTGAGAAAGAGGGGGGGAGAGAGAAAGGAGAGCTGTGAGACAAAGATCAATAACGAGAGAGACACGGGCAACAGGTCACTCTGACACGGGTACATTAGGGTCACAGGGTTAAGACGACAAAAAAACAGTTGATGTAACTCACTGCGCGAACACTGACACATTTACTAAACACTGTGAGGGATTACCTTTGGACAATTCTCTGCCGATTTCCTCCGGCAAAGCTTAGTGCAAACAGAGACAGACTGTTAGACACAGGAAGAGCACAGCGGGAGAGCAAAAGCTTTGGGTGCAGAGAGACAGGCAGGAAGGGATTACAACAGAAAACATGAGCTTATCGAGACATACACTACCGTTCAAAAGTCTGAAAGATTTTTTTTTTAATGTTTTTAAAGTCTCATGTTCTATTTCAAAGAGATACCCAAAACTGAAAATTCTGTTATTAATTACTCACCCTCATGTTGTTCCAAACCTGTAAGGCCTTTGTTCTTTTTGGTAACACAAATTAAGATGTTTTTGATAAAATCCGAGAGCTTCCTGACCCTGCATAGAAAGCAATGCAACTGAAAAGTTCAAGGCCCAGAAAGGTAATAAGGATATTGTTATAACTGTCCATGTGACATCAGTGGTTCAACCGTTCTGTTATGAAGCTACGAGAAAATGGTTGAAAAAAGTAGTTATTTTTGTTTTCTTTGCACACAAAAAGTATTCTTGTAGCTTCATAAAATCATGGTTGAACCACTGATGTCACATGGACTATTTTAATGATGTCCTTACTACCTTTCTGGGCCTTGAACGTGGTAGTACCATTGCCATCTCTCAAAACCATCTTAATTTGTGTTCAGAAGATGAATGAAGGACTTACGTGTTTAGAACGATATGAGGGTGAATAATTCATGTCAGAATTTTCATTTTTGGGTGCACTATGCCTTTAAAGGAGAAGTTCACTTCCAGAACAAAAATTTACAGATAATTTACTCACTCACGTTTCACCCAAGATGTTCATGTCTTTCTTTCTTCGCTTGTAAATTAATTATGTTTTTTTGAAGAAAACATTTCAGGATTTCCCTCCATATAGTGGGCATTTATGGTGCCTGTGAGTTTGAACTTCCAAAATGTAGTTTAAATGCAGCTTCAATGGGCTCTAGATGATCCCAGCCGAGAAAGAAGGGTCTTATCTAATGAAAAGCATTGGTTATTTCCCTAAAAAGCTAAAATAAGTTATCATTTATATACTTTTTAATCTCAAATGCTTATCTTGTCTAGCTCTGTATGAACTCTATGTATTACAGTTCATGACAGTTAGAGTACATCAAAAAACACCCATCTCATTTTGTTCTTCAACTTCAAAATTGTCCTACATTGCCATTTTACCTTTGTTTGTAAAGGGCGTTTGATCTTCTTTGCACGTTTACTTTGTAAACACTGGGTTTTTCTGCAGCGATGTAGGATGATTTTGAAGTTGGAGGAGAAAATGAGATGGGAGTTTTTTGACATACCCTAACTGTCTTGAACCAGAATACATAGAGTACACGCATAGCTAGACAAGATGAGCATTTGAGGTTAAAAAGTATATAAACTGTAATTTTCTTTTTAGAAAATAATTAATCTTTTCACTAGATAAGACCCTTCTTCCTCTGCTGGGATTGTTTAGAGCCCTTTGAAGCTGCATTTAAACTGCATTTTGGAAGTTCAAACTCGTGGGCACCGTTGAAGTCCACTATATGGAGAAAAATCCTGAAATGTTTTCCTCAAAAAACAATTTCTTTACAACTGAAGAAAGAAAGACATGAACATCTTGGATGACAAGGGGGTGAGTACATTATCTGTAAATTTTTGTTCTTGAAATGAACTTCTCAATGTATTTTTAAAATGTAACTTATTCCTCTGATAGCAAAACTGAATTTTTAGCAGCCTGACCTCTGAACGGTAGCATAAGTGAAACGAAGGGTGACAGAGTGGACAAGCGAAGCCAAGTATATGGGAAACAAACTGATGCATGACATGGAGGAAACACAGACAGGAATCTGCAGAAATCACATAATGTCCTACCCTCATACGACACAACATGGCAATTAAAATGTGTATGTTCATGGAAGAAATGTTTGCGAGTGAGTATGATGAACGGTGAAGGATCTACTCACTGTCCAGAACTTTATGAAGTACTGGAGGACAGAGGCTGCGATGAATAAGCAGTACACAAGCGAGTAAGTCAGGAACAGGATGAAGAACTTGTAGTTAGAGAAACCCACACAGTTATTGACCCTGTGGAAGATTGAGGAAAACAGAGACGTTAGCAGGGTGTTCCTTGATTTGTTTTCAGCAAATTAAGCTTCACCAACAACCTGCATTTCACTCACCATGGACAGTGATGATCCATCTTTAGAACACACCTGTCAATAACAAGAACAAGCACTGAGGCCTTGTTTACACTAGTGCGTTTTCGTTGTAAAACGGCTTTTTAAAATGAAAACAATCCTTGTCTACACTGGCGTTTTCACTGCATTTTATAAACGATCTCAGTCTACACTACACTAATAAAAACGCATGTCACATGACCATTCAGGCTGCATGCATCCTCAAGGATGACTTACTTAAGAGAAGAATGTCTATTTTTAAACTTTGCTTTTAAGGGTTACTTTTCTTAAATGAGCCTCTGAAATGAGACGCAACAAATGAGCATAAGGTTATTGTTTACATGTTTGTCAAAGATACGTACAGCGAAAGTGGGCAGCCACAACGTCGTTTTCAAAAGTTTCCATTTTGGTCTGTTTACACTGAAATGCAACCCCAGAGTTTTCAAACTTAAACGGGGTCTGCAGGAGTAGTGTAAACGACAGGTGTAACTGTAACAGGTTACGTGTTTTAAAAATTAAAATGCACTAGTGTAAACGTACCCTGAGTCTTAAGGTCATTCAAGAAAGACCATCAAAATTTGGTATACTGAGTGGCTAAAATGACACAAATGAAATGGGAAAACAAAACATCATAAGAACTGATTATGAGACACTACAGCAACTTACATGTCACATGCAGAACAATGATGACATCTGTCTGGCTTGATGACCTGGCAACGGTCACAGTACCGAATAGCTAGAAGATGATGGGGGGGAAAACATGCCAGTTTTAATATGTATTTTATGGCAAAATCCATGTTAAAATAAACAAAAGTAAAGGTAATGATAAATTGGTAATAATACAAATTAATACATCTGTAATAATAAAATAAGAATAAACAGATAACAGTAAAATCAATAATAATAAATAAAAGACAATAAACAATAAAATAATAATAATAGTAATAATAAGATATATTTTCTTCCAATATTTTATTTTTCAAGTTTAAAAAGACTATACAAAATTATTTAATTTTTAATATTTTACAATTTAATTTCTTTCCTGGTAAAACTTTTTTCCTTAAAGGGAACCCTGGATATTAAGACTAGTATGGATTAATATAACGGAAACGATGTCACTTGCTGATACTTGTAGTAGAAAACCTATAACAGATTTACGTTATTTAAAAAATCCACATCGTTTTATACATATTTTGGACTATGTGGGAGCTGACATGAAATGGTTGCACTCGGTGCACTACTGGCACTACCTGTTGCTACTTCTACCACAACAAACTTGCAAAATAAAATACTGCCACAGCTACTGAAAGAGCATTCAGATGGCAATGGATATAACCAAATGCCGTACCATCGATTTTTCCCCACAAGGAGTCTGAACGTCCCCGGATAATGAGTAAAATCCGTACTGAGATTCTCCCTTCAGTGGCTGAGGCGTCATGAAATGCATCGGCATGTTTACATCCTGCCAGGATGGTATCTAGCGTTTCATGTCTCTGCCGTTTGTAAGCTCTTTCAATAGCTGTGGTCTATTAAAAGCCTCAAAGACATTTTAGTGAACAAAGATGTCTTTAGAAAGTTGTATTCGTCCACAGGAATCTTCCAATTCTTTTTTTCTCTTCTTATCGCTAGGAAAGCAGTGAAGACTTACATCGTTTTTCTTGTTGCGCTTCAACTGAAAATTGCAACCAAAAGCAAAATATGCATCGGTATCAGTATTTTGTTTTCCGAATTGTGTATTCTGAGCTGTGTTGTGTAAAAATAGCAACAGGTAGCGCCAGTAGCTCACCAAGTGCAACCATTTCACGTCATCGAAATAATGTCGCTCCCCATAGTCCAAAATATGTGTGAATCAATGTGGGTTTTATTAAATAACGTAAATCTTTAATTGGTTTTTGAGGAAAACATTTCAGCATTTTTCTTCATATAATGGACTGGTATGGTGCCCCAAATTTTGAACTTCCAAAATGCAGTTTAAATGCAGCGCCAAACGATCCCAGTCGAGACAGAAGGGTCTTATGTAGCGTAACGGTTAAAAAAAAAAAATACAATTTTTATACTTTTTAATGCCAAACACTCGTCTTGTCTTACTCTGCTTGGACTGTTTTTGTTCCGGTTTATGACAGTTAGGGTATGTCGAAAAACTCCTATCTCATTCTCCCACAACTTCAAAATCGTCCTATATCGCTGTTTTACCATTTTTGTTAAGGGTGTTTGATCTTCTTTGCATGTTCAGAAAATACGATTGGAGTTTTTCAACATACCCTAACTGTTTTGAGCCAGAATACACAGAGTTCATGGAGAGAACGACAAGATGAGCGTTTGAGATTAAACAGTATTTAAATTGTATTTTTTTTTTTTTAAATGAAAATAACTGATTGTTACGCTAGCTAAGACCCTTCTTCCTCAGCTGGGATCATTTACAACCACATTTGGGATCGTTTGAAGCCGCATTTACCCTGCCTTTTGGAAGTTCAAAATCGGGGCACCATACCAGTCCATTATATAAAAAGAAAAATGCAGACATGAAAATCTTGGATGACAAGGGAGTGAGTACATTATATGTGAACCTTTATTTTGGAAGTGGACTTCTCCTTTAAGAGTTTCATAATAAACTAATCAACGTTTAAATATAGATCATTTACACAGAACTTCATAATTACAGTGGCTCAATAGTCACTTTTGGCAATTAAATAACTAAATCATTTGAAGTTTCAAATGCATCTCCCTCAATAAAATCTACAATCTTGTGGGTATTCTATGTGCTTGAGTCTCTAACCTCCTGCCCCGGTGCGGGTGTAGAGGGGCAGACTGGTGGCCACTCTCTTCAGGATCTCCTGCTGCGTTTCCGGACGCTGTTCCTTTTCATACTGCTCTTTCTCAGATTTTGGTAGACAAAACTAAGGCACAATGCAAATCAATCAGCTCGCTGTGTGACAAACCAGCAGCATGTTCCACTTGAACAACAATAGCGTGTAAAATGATACGTATAAAAACACTCACTCCATGGAAACAAATAAATACTGTGTGCATTTATTCATAATGCCTGGATTATCAGCTATGTGGTATGTTACTACAAATAAAACTGTTTGTTGTATACCCACTGTACCTCTTTGGAAGGGGTTGCTGGTCTTGTAAAGATAGTTTTCCAGTACGACCACACAAACATGATGAACGACACGTGAAACACAGCCAGGTAGATGGCTGCATGGAACAGAGAAAGTACAGTCATTAACAACAAGACCGCATGAGCCCGCAGAGAAAAGCCTGCCAGAAACAGTCCGAGTATAAATCAGTCACGTTTGTGATTGCTGATGCAGTCTGACTGTGCTTAAAGGCTGTAGTCAGCACAAGCACAGACCAAATAAACCCGTAATAGCCTGATAACTGTGCCAAAGTGACTTTGTACCTTTAGAAACATACACAAAAATCTAAACTCATAAAATGAATGATTTTCCTTTGTATAATACATTGAATAGTTATTTGGTTTGTAAATTTAATACATTTTTACAATGCTATTTGAAATAATTGATTCTTACTGATCAGTTGGTCATTGGTCAAAAAAACTGCTGTCTCAATTTATGTCTCTTGTATCATCCCACGTTATTTTTATCATGCAATAAAATAATTTCAACTCAAATCAATATTTCCAGTGCATTTATTTGTTTCAAATGCACTATGTAACTAAAATGCAATGTAAATTGCTTTCAATAAAAACATCTGGCAAATGCATAAATGTAAGAGTTCATGTTTTTGATAAATTAATGTCAAAGAAACTGGATTACATACAGTCAGTTTATGCAACATCATAACTGTACATTATCCCTTGTCTTTTTCCTTAAAAAAGTGAAGTGAAGGTTTACTCACCTTTTTCAATAGGACTGGGAATAGTAACTGCACAGAATATGAAAACAGAAAGAGAAAAGAAACTGTTTAGCAGATATGACTCATGGCACATCTGCTTTATCACACGTCTGGTGAAATATGATAAACACTTTACTTGACGATGTGACAGACTTGAGACTCGACTTTCTGAACATGTTTGCTTATAAACTTATAATACGCATCTCCTCCATATTAAAAATATGACTTGTGTTATTATTTCTCTACGGAACTATCAACAATCTGCTTTATAAATAGGAAAAAAACATGGATTTGTCGCGAAACATTTCACGTGTTTCTTATTGTAACACTGTAAATATTATTTTATAATAATATAATGCTGTATAGCTAAATATAAATTAACTGTCAAATAAACGAATACAGTTGTCACCACCAAACTGACGAACACTTCGTAATAAAGAACACGGTGTAAAGCACAAAACATGCTCCAAGAGCATAATCCTTGTTGTTTTGCTTCCAGTTTAAAATCAATACGCTAATTAGCCAGCTCATGTAAACAAATCATTCATTGATGTTTCAGTTCAGTTGCTTCCGGTAGGCGCGTTCCCCTCAGGTATGAATAACAAAGCGCACTTACACAGACACAGCTCCACCACGTATGCATAATACGACCAGCACACCACTAAGGCAATAAATATCACCGGTATCCACGCCAGACCCCTCTGGCAGCATCTCAGTACATGTGTAGGCGCCATCTTTCCCCTTCCTTGACTACAAAAGACGGGAAGGGAGGGATGTGATCCGTCCATCCGTGCCTCACCAACCCCGCCGGTTAGGCTCCGCCTTTGCCCCGCCTCTCATTTCGCAGTACTACGGTGAAGGGCTGGGTTATGAATATTCATGACGTTGCACAACGTTCACCCAGTACACCTACCTGATTGGCTGAAAAGCAGACGTTGCTAAGCGGGCGCCGGTCTACTGGCGAATCAATGGCTCTCGAGTTAATACTGACTGAACGTCGGAAAGGCTGCATAAATTGAGTTTTTTCATAGTAGGATTCTTAATTTCGCGCCACAGGGTTAGTTTGCGTTACTAGGCCTGAACTTCAGAACAAAGCTGTCTGACAGATGGTCAAGCCTGGCCTTTTCTGTGTTTTAAACACACATGTACTTAATAAATTATTTATAAAAAAATTATAAATGGAAAAAAAAGTTTAATAATTATTCAGTGCAGATGGTACAGAAGCCAGTTTCCGCCACTGAATAAAAAAGGTTATTGCAACTTTTTTTTTTCTAAGAATTGAGACACAAACTTGCAGTTCAGGCTTTTTTTCTCAGAATTGTAAGATATAAACTCACAATTCTGACTTTTTTTTCGCATATGACTTTTCCTCAGAATTGAGAAATAAACTAAAGTAAACAATTTTGACTTTTTCTTAGAATTGCTTGATATAAACTTGCAATTGTGAGTTAAAGTTAGTTAAAAACTCGCAATTCTGACTTTTTTTCTCGCAAATGTGAGTTCGGATCTTGCAATGCTGGCTTTTTTTTTTTTTTTTTTTTTTTTTTTCGAAAATATTGTTTTTATCTCACAATTTTCCTCAGAAATGAGATATAAACTGGCAATTCTGACATTTTTCTTAGAATTGCCTGATATAAACTCACCATTGTGAGTTATAAAGTCACAATTATAAATTGTCGCAATTCTGACTTTTTTTTCTCGCAAATGTGAGTTCGGATCTTGCAATTCTGACTTTTTTTCGAAAATGTGAGTTTTTATCTCACAATTTTCCTCAGAAATGAGATATAAACTCGCAATTCTGACATTTTTCTTAGAATTGAGATATAAACTCACAATTCTGACTTTTTTCTCAGAATTGCCTGATATAAACTCACCATTGTGAGTTATAAAGTCACAATTATAAATTGTCGCAATTCTGACTTTTTTCTCGCAAATGCGAGTTTATATCTCACAATTCTGACTTTTTTCCTCAGAATTATGATGAACTTGCAAATTCTGACTTTTTTCTCAGAATTGTGATATAAATTCGCAATTGTGAGTTATAAAGTCAGAACTATAAACTCCCAATTCTTACTTTTTTCACACAAATGAGTTCGTATCTTGCAATTCTTACTTTGTTCCTCGCAAATGTGAGTTGTATCTCACAATTTTCCTCAGAAACGAGATATAAACTCACAATTCTGACATTTTTCTTAGAATTGAGATACAAACTCAGAATTCTGACTTTTTTCTCAGAATTGCCTGATATAAACTCACCATTGAGTTATAAAATCACAATTATAAATTGTCACAATTCTGATTTTTTTCTCACAAATGTGAGTTTGTATCGCAATTCTGAGAAAAACTCACAACTAATTTGTATGTAATTTACGAGGTGGCCACACTCATATGATTTTTTTACGATTTGTCTAGATCTGAGTGATGGGTAGGTTTACAATTGAAATGGGGAACTCGTAAAATACATACTATTTAGCAAAAATCTTACGAATTAGCCACCTCATAAAATATGTATGAAGTAAAAAAAAAGCTAGAATTGTGAGAGAAAAAGTCCCAATTACCTTATTTTATTTTTTATTCAGTTGCAAAAACTGGCTTCCATAAGTCATACACACTCCTAATGCATAAAAATGGTCAATTTTATTTCAGTTAAACAAAAAAAGTGACTCGAGACATTATCATTGTCGCTTCTTTTAATAACAAACACTTCTTTCAAGTCGAAAAATACTTGTTTGCACAAAGTATAGAAATTTTTTTCACTATTTGGTAACAAAAAGAGACAAACAAAAATGGGGTATACAAACTTAACGTTCTTATACAGGTTGACATCTATTTGGTACAAGTAACCAGGAAACCAATAAACAGGTCATCTTAATGGGATGGGATGACATTTACAATCACAGAGCATGTGGTTTAAAATAAAGTCACTAAGACACAGGTAAACTTAGTTCAAGAGCATCTTCAATACCGAGAGCATCTACATTGAAATCCTTTTACGGGTATTCTGTGCATCACAAAATATGCTCCATTAGATCTTACGCAACTCATCAGACAACGATAAACCAAACACAGCATAGTCACAAGGGTAAAAGGGAGAACCGAACAGAATCTCAAAAATCCATTGGCATCCAACAGAGAAAATATATATGTACACATACACATATATATATAAAAATAAAGATCTGAGACACACATCATCTTTATCACGTGACATTTCCCTTTACCCCTACACTGACTTGCTGTTTTATCTCTTGCCCCTTTTATTTCCCGCCGGTGGCTTTTTGAGCTGTAGCAGTGGCCCTCCTGTCCCAAATCCAGGAGTTTGTGTGTTGGAAACGCCAAAGGTCAATCCAGCTGATGCGTTGATTCCGGGGTTACTGAAGTTGAAGCCAGAGGTGTTAGACGTTCCAAACCCTGCAAAACACAGATTTTAAAATGTAAGCATTAAATATTTAAAGTTTTCTCATTATTTACTGCCACCAACAAGCATTTAAGCAAATCAAACAACAGCTGTTAACAAACAAACCATGCAAATTTTACATTTCAAGCTCTCTGATATTCAGCGCTTGCCCTTAAGCAGCATTATGCTGATGCATTCTGAGGGAAAGGGTGATTATAATTAAAAGGGAGCTGTTAGTAATGGTTAGCGTTGATGAATGCGGGTAAGATGGAGGAGGGTGCTAACGAACACACCTGCGCTCAGGCTCCCTCCAGATGGCTTGCTAGAGGAAAACCCGAACGACAAACCTCCTGTTGCCACGCCCCCAAACCCAGGGCCGCTACCAAACGCTGCCGAGAGACAGATGGGGGGCATTTAGGTGTTGCGACTACATATATTCCAGAGATAAACTCTCAGACACAGGGTGGGGGAATGGGGGGCAGGAATGAGTGATGAATTATATTTGAGTAACTAGGAAAAACTGATGAAGGAAAAATATGGTTAGGGAAATGTAAAAAAAAAAATAGTTCTATATACAACATAACCAATTTTATAAAACAAAAACATTTCTGCATTATTAAAACAAGAGTGCTGACTGCCCCATATCCTAGACCTACAGGAACTGTTCACTCAAAAACTAAAAACTGCCATCATTCCATACACTGTACTATTTATTCTTGTCTTTTTGCAATACAGCATTATTTTACAGAACACCAAAAAGCACCATAAACGTATTTCAAATGACCGCCACACTATTTTAAGCATCTCCTGAATCCAAACGATAGCTTTATATGAGGAAAAGACCAACATTTAAGATAATTTTCCTCTGTAGTAATTTGTGAATTAATCAATGAATACAAATTGCAAGCTGGACACGTTTCACTAAAAAAGAGCTGGTTTATACATCAGATTCACCCGGTTCTTAAGTCACTGACTCTATGATCTGTTCCAAGAGGTTCTTGAATTTGCTATGGAAGATTTTTTCCACCACGGAATAAAAATAGGTAATTCTGACTATGCATCACACACTTTGTACCCTCAGATATAAAGAGATATATTGCGAGACAAATTAATTCTAAGAAAAAAAAACATCAGAATTGCAAGATATCACCTCGCATTTTTGAGAAGAAAGTCCAAATCAATACATACATTTGCAGTTGTGAGATGGAAACTCAGAATTCTGGAGGAGAAAATGTCTGAATTGTGGGATGCAAACTCAGAATTCTGAGGGAGGGAAAAGTCTGAATTGTGATGTATAAACAAAGAGTTCTGACGGAAAAGGAACTCTGAATTTTCAGATGTAAACTCAAGACTTTTGAGAGGGAAAAAAGTCCGAATTGTGGGATGCAAACTCAGAATTCTGATGGAAAAAGAAGCCTGAATTTTGAGATGCAACCTCGGAATTCTGACGGGGAAAAAGTCTGAATTGTGAGATGCAACCTCTGAATTTTAAAGGGGAAAAAAAGTCTGAATTGTGAGATGCAACTTCTGAATTTTAAAGGGGGAAAAAAGTCTGAATTGTGAGATGCAAACTCCGAATTCTGAGGGGGGAAAAAAGTCTGAATTGAGAGGTATAAACTAAGAGCTCTGACAGAAAAGGAACTCTGAATTTTGAGATGTACACAAGACTTTTGAGAGAGAAAAAAAGTCTGAATTTTGAGATGTAAACTCAGAATTCTGATGGAAAAAGAAGTCTGAATTTTGAGATGCAACCTCAGAATTCTGAGGGCAAAAAGTCTGAATTTTGAGACGCAACCTCGGAATTCTGAGGTAGAAAAAAAGACTGAATTGTGAGATGCAAACTCTGAATTTTGAGGGGAGAAAAAGTCTGAATTTTGAGATGCAAACTCAGACTTCTGAAGGGAAAAAAAATTCTGAATTATGAGATGTAAACTTAATTCTGCAGGGAAAAAAGTCAGAATTCTGAGGTGCAATCTTAGAATTCTAAGGTGAAAAACGTTTGAATTGTCCGATTTAAACCCAGAATTCTGAGGGGAAAAGAACTATGAATTTTGAGATGCAAACTCACACTTCTGAGTGAAAAGTAGTTTAAATTTTGAGATGTAAACTCTGAGAAGGAAAAAGTCTGAATTGTCAGATTTAAACCCAAAATTCTGACAGAAAAAGTCTTAAGTTGTGAGATGTCAACAACTGTGAGGTGTAATCTCAGAATTCTGAGGGGAAAAAAGTCTGAATTATGAGCTGTAAACTGTCTGAACTGTGACAAACTCCCAACTATTTATTAAAAAAAAAAAAAAAAAAAAAAAAAAAAAATCAGAATCGCAAGATGCAAACTCAAAGAACTCAAAGTTGTGAGATATAATACTCGCAACTGTGATAGTCAATTTCCATTTATTTTCATTCCATGGTAAAACAAAAGCTTCTATAGCTCACAGTTTACTCACTATAGGTGAAAATTATCAGTAATGATTTTTTTTTTTAATAAGTATGTTTTTCTTCCCCTCTTATAAATCTAACCACTATAATATGGATTCAGACGACTTGGAGAACATGAGATGTACAAACCAATTTAATGTAGCTAAGGAGCTTACAAGCCATGGTAACTATAAACCGACCTTAATGAATACATCTACAATATCTACAACAGAGAATGAAGATGAAAAAATTTAAATTTTTAATTTTTGGGTGAACTGTCTTTTTAAGATGACTGAAAGTCTAAAAGTCTTAAGAGTGCAGAGATAGAAAGGGAGAGGAGAGGTTTATCACAGGAAATACCTCCGAGGCTGGATGAGCCCATGCTAGTGCCAATACCCGACGAAAAGGGAGTGCCAAAACTGGCCCCCAAGGGCGCCTGTGGTCCTGGGACAAAAAAAGAGAGCAGAGGAACTTACTCTCACGCACTCTCATATATAGATCCATATTATGAGCATACTCTACAAAAATGCTTTAAACATGCTTTAAAAGCATCTTGTGGCCAAAGTCCTTACTGAAAGTAAGCTACGCAGGGTAAAAGCTACATTAAATCCTAGATCTAACATACTGCTTGTTATGATGTTGAAGCAAATGCAGTATAATAGAATATAAAAAACAAGCACTACTGGCTGGAAATAGCTTTTTCTGTCTATTGTGCTAATCAGCTTCAGTTACTTACCTTGGATCCACACTAACGTCTTCCTACTTTGATGGATTTTTTAATAAATCACTAAAAGTTACAAATTTCCTAAACTACATCTGCAGAGCTGCTGCTACTTAACGCATTACTAAATTATGCTCCTGTCTCGTTTCCTTTTAGCTGGTTTGAATTTGATTAGATTATTAATTTAGAGATGTGACAAATCAGCATCTCGAATGCAGTCTTTTAATCCAATTCATTAAGAAAAATCAATGCTTTATCAGTCAAAAAGAAACAAAGACAAGGGCTTTTCTTTAAAAAACTGATTTATTGTCAATTCAAATTACATTAAACATGACAAACAGTTGAGGACAAACGGATTCCTAATAGTAGCTATGGCATTAACACTGTTTAAAACGATTAAAGCCAACCTGTGCCAAAAATGCATTTCAAACAATAGTTAAGACTAATGCTGTATCTAATTCAAAAGGCACACCATTTTCAAATGCATCAACAACCATCACCTAAACAAAAAGAAATTATAATAATTAAAAAAAACCAAACAATTGATTTATAAGTTAGATTATAGAATTCACTATGTTACTATTTGTAAACAACCAAAATAATAAGCCCCATATGTGTTCCAAGGAATGGAAACGTATACCAAGAATCAGAGATGTCTATAAACAGACATCCTGTGTAAGAGCTTTGATAAAGTACCAACACACAAAAGCCACAACTTCCTAAAAGCATTTTGACATGCATTAAGATCATTCGTTTGTATAATAGATTGGCAAATAAAAGCAAAAGAAAGATCTGAGATTCGCAAATGGCCCATCGTGGAAGTTCACCGCCGCTTTCCCACAAAACAGAAGGTGTGTTATGAGAAAAGCTATTTGAAAAGGTGTCTGAAAAGGTATTACCACCTCCACTATTACTCAAAGACGAATCTAAGCACTGAAATAGCAGCTTTGGGCCACCAAAAGGCCAAGAATCACAAAAACTGCACTTCTGAATACTGAAGTTTGGCACAATCCTTCACCGCGGACCCTCAACAGTCCCATAAAGCAGCATGTTCACTCAAAATGAAGGCTTTTGAACACTGTAGCCCTTAAATAAAGTACGAAAATGAATAACGACTAGTGTCCGTGTAGGATGTTTATCTTTTGTGGAAATGCCAGGAAGTGTATCTCACAACTTGTGTGTATATACATATACTGTGCAACTAATTAAGCCATGCTGTTGGTTTAGCGCACTACATATTTACAGTTCATTTAATATGCAAAAGCACCCACAACAGCCTAGACTTTCTTAGGCACAAAGGCACAGTCCATTTCCAAAAAAAAAAAAAATACTGTAGTACTGGGAAAAGAACGAAATGTTAATGGCGAACAGTCAAGTTTCAATCGAAATGATTTTGGCTTACAGATCACACTGATAAAGCCCTTTTGACGACATGTTTCCAGTAAAACCACAAATCAAAAATCAAAAATTCAATTCTTTGTAAAACGAAAACCCAGAATAAGACAATCTGTAAATCGATTCCGTGCCATTGAAACATCTAACACCAACTCTCACACCTCCGACCTGCTATTATTGCCAGGAAATCTCCATGGAAACCACAAATGCAACCATGGTTACAGACGGATGGAGGCTGAACAAAAAACAGAATTTGTATCACTGAGCTGTCCAATGAAATACAGTAAATGACCTTAATGCACCTCGGAATCAGTAGCTTACACACTCCCTCATACATATCTACACATGCATATGCAAAACCAATGGAAATCTGGTTAATTCAAACCATCACGAGCACAAACGTATGTATTTAGGAATAAACTGACATTGCCTTTTCATAACTAAACCAAACAAGAATGGTTTTGAAGAGGAAAGGCTGGAAATACCAAAATAATACCTGCCGAGTGACAACCTGAACAAATGATACACATTCTGATAGACGCTCATGCGAAAGCTTAAAACAAATGATTATGAAAATGATTTAACAACAGCAATTAAATGTTTAGTACACAGCTATTAAATCGCATGTCCACCAACTGAGGGAAAACAGGGAAAGAACCAAACATGCACGTTTCTATCCTGAGGTACGACAATCTTTTTCCTGCATAGCATGGTTATCCTTTTCCAAATTTGTTCTATTCCCATCTAAAACATACATATTGCTCAGAAAGCTTACAGTTGTCGTACTAAAAAGTGTTTAAAATATCCACTTTCACATCTACCGTGAAGGAATATAGATGACTATGGGTATAAAAAACGGAAATAGTCCGCATGTAGCATGTTTGGCTACTTTGTGTAGTGACGGCTACATTAGTGCTCTTGGAATATCAGAGATCAATCTTACGACCTTCCACGCCACTTAAAACACGAGCCCCGCCCCTCTAAAACACAAACAGCAAAACAGAACGTGAATATGACAAACCCCTTTCTAAACCTTGATTGGGTTTGGAATGTGTCTATTTAACTTTTGGGCTGTATTAAGAGCATTTGATGCTTTTGCTTTACACTTTTTCTTGGGTGAGGAAAAGAGTTGGGTTGGGCATTTAAAATCTCACAGCACGCTAGTTGGCACACATAGATTCATTTGACGTATGTTAAAAAAAACCCTGTTGCTCCATATCTCCAAGAGACTGTTTTAAAAGCATAAGAAACAAAAATAGACATGGCACTGACTGAATTTATGGTTTATTCTTGAAATCTTTTCGCGCTATCTGCCCTTCTTCATCGCCATTTCCCTCCCCCTCCCTCGTTCTTTCTATTCATCCCTCCCCTCATCATTCTATCAGTCTAGAGGTCAAGAGGTCTAGAACTTGAAGGCGGTCAGACCTGGAGCCGGCTGCTGCTGCTGAGTGAGAGTGGCAGCCATCGCAACGGCTGCTGCGTTGGGAACGCTGCCGAAGGGGGCGGGGCCGGTGGTGACGTGCGGAGAGCTGTGCCATTTCTTGCCGGCGACGCGTTTCGACTCGAATATGTCGGTGGAGTCGTCGAGGAAGGCTCGTCGGTAGCCCAGGTACTGATGTTTGAGAGTCTACAGACAAGGATAGAGGAGACTTTTAAAATACAATCATTCTGCTTTTAATTTTATTCTATTCTATATACATACTGTTCAAAAACTTTAGACTGGTAGTGTAAGATTTCTGCTGCTCACAAAGCCTGGATTTATTTGATCCAAAATACAGCAAAAGCAGTCTTATTGTGAAATATTTTTTTATTTTAAATAACTGCTTTCTATTTTAAAATGTGATTTATTCCTGTGATCAAAGCTAAATTTTCAGCATCATTACTCGTCTTCAGTGTCACATGATTCTTCAGAAATCATTCTAATATGCCGATTTGCCGCTCAAGAAACATTTTTTATTATTATCAATATTTGAAACCAATGAGTATATTTTTTCATGATTCTTTGATGAATAGAAATATCCAAAGATCAGCATTTATGTGAAATAAAAAGCTTTTGTAGCATTATACACTATACCATTCAA
The DNA here is from genome assembly GCF_022985175.1 of Labeo rohita. NCBI lineage: Eukaryota > Metazoa > Chordata > Actinopteri > Cypriniformes > Cyprinidae > Labeo > Labeo rohita. The sequence continues at coordinate 11,352,073 of NC_066892.1, read as the reverse complement.
GGGATTGGAGTCAGTATAATTTAGTTTTTTTCTGGGCGGAAAGACATTATAGAAATGAATACTATTATTTAGCAAGGAAAATTGAACAAAAATGATGATAAAGAGATTTATAATGATTTATAATGATAAAAGAGTTCTATTTCAGATAAATGCTGTTCTTCTAAACTTTCTATTCATTAAAGAAACCCAAAAAAAAAAAAAATCTACACAGCTGTTTTCAACATAATAAATGTTTTTTCAACAGCAAATCAGAATATTAGAATGATTTTTGAACGATCATATGACTGGAGTAACAATTCAAACAATTTAGCTCTGAAATCACAGGAATAAATTAAAAATACATTTAAATAGAAAGAGGTATTTTAAAATGTAAAATAACAGTGACAGTAAAGACATTTATATTGTTACAAAAACCTGTTTCATAAATATATAAATAGTTCTGTAGAATTTTCTATTTAAAAAAAAAAAAATCAATAATATTACATTTAACTTTTTGTAATATTTTACAACCATTTTTATTAAAAGAATATAGCCTTAGTGAGCATAATTGTGGAAGCCTGTTCCACCACTGAATTAAAAAAAAAAAAAAAAAAAAAAAAAAAAAAGTAATTTAAACTTTTTCTCTTATAATTCTCGCAATTACAATTTTATATCTTGCAATTCCAACTTTTTTCCTCTGATTAGTGACATACAAACTCGCAATTGCAAGAAATAAAGTCAGAATTGTAAAATAAAAACTCGCCACTCGCAACTGACTTTTGTTGTCAGAATTGTGAGATACAAACAAGTCACAATTGTGAGATACATATTGCAATTCTGAGGAAAAAAAGAGTCAGAATTGTAAGTTTGTATTTCACAATTCTGAGTTTTTTTGCAATTGAGAGTTTATATCATGCAATACTAACTTTTTAAACTCACAACTAGGGCTGCACGATAAATCGCTAAGAGCCGTAAACCACTGACAAGCTACGCAAAATCACTCTCTTAATTGAATGTAATTCATCTGCGATTATGAGCACAATTTTGTGTAGCTTGTCAGTGATTTACAGCTCTGTGTATTAATTGCCGCTCCAGCTGAACGCACGTGATGGAGATTTACTACTTATCACAGAACCGGCTTTACTGACTAAACACACATGACAATCGCATGTGATTTACCGTGCAGCCCTATTCGCAACTCTAAGACAAAAAAATCAGAAATGTGAGTTTTTAATCATGCAATTCTGACTTTATAACTCCGCAATTAAAAGTTTATATGTCACAATTCAGAGAAAAAAAAAGTCATAATTTCAAGACGCAAACTGAAAGAAAAAGTTGCGAGTTTGTATCACGCAATGGAGAAAAAAAGTCCGAATTGGGAGATAAAATGTAGCAATTACCTTTTTTATTCAGTGACAGAAACGGGCTTCCATACATAAAAGACTTTTCAAAAACAAAAACAAAAAATTTACCAGCCTCAAACTTTTCTCTCTATATACACGCAATGTTCAGAACTTACCTTAACATTTTCGTGAACTCCCTGCAACTGTGCAGCAAGTGCAACAAACGTCTGGTATAGTTTCTGCATGGCCATGGACAAATCTATGAGAGATCACATTATACAGTCAAGAAAATACCCGAGCTATCTTTCTTTTACATGAATCAAGGCTGTGCATTATTTAGTTGACAGAGAGCATAGAGTAGATTAAAACCTTGAGGGGTGATGTGAGAGCCGCTGCTCTGGGTGGTCAGATGATTCTCCAGTTCTTCAATCTGCTGACGGTACTGCTGTAACTGCACCTCAAATTGCTCCACAAGAGCCCGGAAATAACTGCAGAGAGAGACGGACAGCGCATTAGTGGACAACAATTAACAGTAAGCAACTTTTACTGCTTACCACTGGAGTTTACGAGCAGAAACGAAGAGATTCACTCACTCGGAAGGTGCTGTGTTCTCATGTTGGAGTCCAGGAGGAGTCTTCTGGGTGCGAAGTGAGATGTCTGCATTCTTCAATTCCTACATGAGTAAAAAAATTCCTACATGAAGAGTACAATATTGAGCAATGCTCAACTGAACTGTTTCAGATTGCTCTGAATTTTTGCCTAACCTGAGAAGTTTCCAACTTCAGCTTGTCTATAGAAAGTGAATTTCTCTGCAGGCCGCTGGCACAGATGGACAGGAGCTGTCTGAGTGTCTTGATGTCCTCTTGCACTTTGAGAATGGCTTTAGAAGACATCCTGCTGATCTCTTCCTGGACCTGCTTCTGCTCCTTAACAAACTTCCTGTGGAAAAAAAAAAAACTTTAAGAACTAAACCAACTATCTGCAACTAGCAAAAAAACAAAAAAAAGGCACACTTACTGAAAGTTGTCCACATCTTGACAGATCGGACCGGGCAGGTTTTCATCTTTGAGGGCTTTGCTGTCCCTGTAGAGACAAAAGGAATGTAAGAACCTTTATAATGAACTACAGTAAGTCATAAAGTGATTGAAGTGTGGTTCTTACTCTGGTCTGGTGCTGGATAACTTATCAGTGTGCTTTTCAGACGAAGTACTAAAGTCTACTCCGCCCAGGCCGAGACTGGGTGCAGGCGCAGAGGAGGCTGCGACAGAGGTAGAAACCAAACCACCCAGACTCAAAGCTCCACCTAAGGTGGACTGTCCCAAACCTGAAACATACAAATATTAAATGAGTATAAGAGCAAAAACACCAGTTTGAACCAAATGTAACTTGATCAAAAAAGGCTGACCTGTCAAGGCGGGGTTGGAAAAGAGACCAGTACCGGCACCAAAAGAAAAACCCGAGGCAGGAGCGGAGGAAGTGGTGGCAGCAGCTCCTCCCAAGTTGAGAGAGAAGCCAGTGGAGCTGGTCTGAGGGGCTGTGGAGGTTAGGACGGATCCCAGAGTCAGGCCTGTGCCTGTAGGCGCAGAGGTGGTGGTCGTCAGTGAGAAAGGTGTAGCGGAGGCTGCTGGCTTTCCAAATCCCAGGCTGAATCCAGTAGAAGCAGCGGTCGAGGGGGTAAGACTACCTAAGAACACGCAAAAACAAAAATTGGAAATCAGTACAGCATGTCTGACAGACTTAACGTGGTTTTCACAGCAAATGTTCTACAGTATCCGGCTGAACCACTGATAAACTATTTTAATAATGTCCTTACTACTGTTCTGGGCCTTGAACGTGGCAGTTGCATTGCTGTCAATGCAGGGTCAAAAAGCTCTCGGATTTAATCGAAAATATCTTAATTTGTGTTACGAAAACAAACAAAGGTCTTTGGAATCAAAACGTTTGAGGCCCACTAGACTACAAAACTCATAAAACTGATTAAATGTCTTCTAGCTTGTTTTCTGAAAGAATTGCTTACCTAAAGTAAGGCCAGTAGTGGACGCAGCAGCAGCAGGCCCTAAAAGTGTTGAATAAACAGTGAATTAACAAAACGAATTAACTATGACAGAGTTATTTATTATCGAGGCACCAAATGATAATAAATTAGTTTGTCATAAAAGCAGCCAAGAACCTGAGGCAGGTGTGTTAAAGCTGAATCCAGTAGCTGGTTTCTGTGCAAACAAACTGGACCCAAATCCCAGTGTTGATGTGGTACTGGTGGCAGCCGGTGTGGATGTCGGTGTGCCAAACCCTCCTCCGAATGCGAATCCACCTGTACCTGCAGCAGGTGTGCTGGGAAAAGATATCAGACGTTAAAAATCATGTGACCCTGGACCACAAAACCAGTCGGGTATAGTTGTAGCAAAAGCCACAAAAATACATTGTGTTGGTCAATATCATTAGGATATTAAGTAAAGATCATGTTCCATGAAGACATTTTGTACCATATATATCAAAACTTAATTTTTGATCAGTAATATGCATTGCAAGGAACTTAATTTGGACTACTTTAAAGGCGATTTTCTCAATATTTGCTTTATAATATAATACATTACCCCTAATAATAATAGTAATAGTAATTTCGTTAATACGTTTTTTGTGCGCCACTGTAAATGAATGTGAAACCAAAACTTGAGCTTGAATTGTAAACAGCAGATTGTTACTTACTTTCCAACTACAGTTAACATTTTAAGCTGTCATTTTAGACGTGTGTTTATGTTTTACACCATAGTTCTGCACAGCTCACTAAAAAATTAGCACATTGTTGAAAACTGATATGATGTGTCATTATACCTGGTCGCAGCAGCTCCGAATGAAAACCCCCCTCCGGTGGCGGTGCCGGTGGAGCCGAGGGTAGTTGTCCCGAAGTTAAAGCTGGACATTCTGGACTTCAATTTCCAAAACTTGACAATCAGAAGCAAGCGGGACCGACCTCGTGGAGGCCCTAAACCCACTTCTTACGACATAAGTTGGATAATAAAAACAACCACTATTAAATTCGGATGCGTATGAAGAAAATATGAATAAAAGACTATAAACGAGTAAACCACAAGCTAGTTTGTTATTTTTAAAACGATTGTGGGTTTCCAAGTACTGAAAACGTTGCTGCACCGTGTTTCCGCGCACAATCTCCTCTTCTTCTGTATCTTTGTTTTTGCGGTAAAATTCAAACATTATCTTCTTCGACGTACTGCCACCTACTGGCTTGGAAAGTCCATACAAGCACATTTTATTGCAGTGCAAGTTACTGAACTGAATAATCTATTATTGATCTACTCGGGTGTTTGTCTTGTTTCTGTTGTTGGAGTTTCTGTTTATATTCTGCCCACCCTTGCAGACATATATCCACTATTTATTTAATAATACACTGACAGTCAAAAGTTTTTGATGTTTTATTTATTTATTTATTTTTTGAAGAATTCTCTTCTGCTCACCAAGCCTGCATTTATTGTATTCAAAGTACAGCAAAAGCAGTACATTTGTAAAATATTTTTTTACTATTTAAAATAACTGCTTTTCATTTGAAAATATTTTAAAATCTAAAATTTACCTAATATTACCTAAAAATTTATCTAAAATGTTCAGCATATAAATACCATTAAATACCACTTAAATACCATTCAAAAGCAGTATGTATCTATCTATCTATATATATATATATATATATATATATTTTTTTTTTTTTTTTCTATTGTGTATAGATGAGGTCCTGCTAGTGAAAGTTCATCTATTTTGGATTATGCCACAATATTTTTATATATATATATACACTACCGTTCAAAAGTTTGGGGTCAGTAAGACTTGTAATAGTCTTTAAAGAAGTCTCTTATGCTCATCAAGGCTGCATTTTTTGATTAAAAATATAGAAAAAAAACAGTAATATTGCAAAATGTTTTTACAATATAAAATAATGTTTTTTATTTTAACATACTTTAAAATAGAATTTATTCCTGTGATGAAAAGCTGAATTTTTATCAGCTGTTACTCCAGTCTTAAGTGTCACATGATCCTTCAGAAATCATTCTAATATGCAGATTTATTATTAGAATGATCAATGTTGGATAATATCAACAGTTGTGCTGCCAAATATTTTTTGGAACCTGTGATTTTTTTTTTTTTCAGGATTCTTTCATGAATAACAAGTTTAAAAAGTACAGTGTTTATTCAAAATATAAATATTTTATAACAATGTAAATTATTTATTATTAACTTTTAATAAACTTTTAATTATTAACTTAATACATTCTTGGTGAATAAAAGTATTAATTTCTTAAAAAAAAAAAAAAAAAAAAAAAAAGAAACAATAAAAATGCACTAACCCCAAACTTTTGAACGTAGTGTATATATATATATATATATATATATATATATATGTATATATATATATATATATATATATATTTCTACTCAGCTGTTTTCAACATAATAATATTAAATGTTTTTGAGCAGCAAATCAGAATATTAGAGTGATTTCTAAAGGATCATGTAACTGTAATGATGCAAATACGTCTTTTTGTACATATATAGTTGCATTATAAATTTTAGGATGGGCTCCAGCACAAAGATGATCATCAGCCTTTTTCTTCAATAAGGAAGTAATCCTATGGTTAAGGTTTCCGGTTTATTATCTGCTATAAGGAAATAATAAGAAGAATAACAATGTGCAGTAAACAGTAAAACTGCACTACAAACCAGTGTGCTCATAATTAAAATAATATATTAAAATAATATGGTAACACACGCCAATTTGCAGCATCAAGCAGCAAAACGAGCTGTTTTGTACAGCTAAAAATAGCTAGACGTGGATGAAACCGGAATCCAGACCCATAAAATGTACTAATGGCCACGCCCACTTTGACGGGAACAAAAAGGTGGACTGAAAGCCCTGTTTTAATAAAAGGCTAAGAAATGCTAAAGACTTACTCACAATATGCATAATATATGATTTATAAATTATGAAACAAGTTATGGTAAATGCTTTGTCAACCGTAGGTTATTGAAAATCAACTGAAAAACTAAAAAAAAAGCTAGATGCGTCAGAAAACTACATTTCCCAGAATGCACCCGTCTGTTTTTCACACAGACACGCCCCAAGTAGGAAGTGCTGAGTAGAGCAGCAGAAACTGCTAGCTGCTAGTAGAAGAGATGTTTTGAACGTGGCTTCAAACGGAGGCGGATTTATTCTTCACTAATTCATCCGATGTGTGAACGCATCTGTTTAGGATATTGTCATCCCTTCCTTGTGCTGACCACGCTAATACAGCGACATCATGGAGCACATCCGCACACCAAAGGTACAATTTAGTAAATAGTACAATTCTGTGAGATTTCAACCAGTCATTGACTTCAAAGTCACAAACAGTTGTTAAATGCAACTGAATGTATGCGTCTACAAATGTGTCTTAACTTATGTCGTGGTGTCACTATATAAATCGGACGCGCAGCTCTCATTAGTGGTTATGTTTATTTCTATCTTCTGGCCTTGTATTTATGAGCCGAATGCACTAGAATCTAGTCCCGGTGATCCGTATGTGGAATTTCTGCCTTTGTGGCCATTTTGACAGATTTCAAAATCTGTGCAGAACTGGTCTGTCCTGAAAGCTTTGGGCCTTGGAGGCTGATTCTGCATTTTTATGTTTGTCTTAAGACATTAGAACAGTGATGTAATGAATAAGGCTCCCAAAACTGCCTTACTTCTGAATGTATACTGTAAATTTTATTTGTTGTGACATCATGAATCACTTCATTATTACAGTAACTGGAGTATAATAAACTTTATCTTTTTATATTTTCATCATGTTCTTGTCAGGGTTTTCAGCCAGGAGTCCTGGGCCCATAAAGACACTCAAGTGGGTCTGTTGAAAAAAATAAAAAATAATAAATAAAATAAATATTTAAATAAATAAATAAAAATATTGTCTATATAATATTATATATAAATTATATTTAATTTTTTTTTAAATACCTGAAGCAGTGTATAAACTGCTGTACATCGTTTCTACGCACTGTTGCTTTTGTCAGTTTCCTTTTAAAAATCGTACTCACTGTTTGTTTTCTGATGTCTGCTGATTTTATTGCGGTCACAGGAAGTGTGTTGCTTAGCTGCAGGCCAGTTGCTGGGAAACAGAGGCAGATCTAATTGTAAAATACAGTAGTTTTAAATAATATGAATGAATGTCTATTGACGTCTGTGTTCGGTGTCTTAGGCAATTTGGTTTGTTTTCACTAAACTGACCCTCTAATCATGTTTTCCGTTTTAGTGCGTGTCCAAATATGTGGTAGGATGGTATTTGTGATAAGATGTAGACCAAGATATGCACTACCAATTAATGTGATGTTTGTTAATATAACGCACAGCCATTTAACTGTAGGAGTCTGTTGTGGTTTATCAGCTTAAAAATGAGCAAACACCCAATTCACACTTTTCTGTGTTTGTTTATGAAATATTTTTAAGTATTCGATTATACTTTCAACTACAAATCAAAGCGTAGCTCCGTTTAACAGTTTTTCACCATATTTAAATAAATTCCTCAGATTTTCCTTTAAAATCTGTGCAGCAAATGTGAAAAACATGAGTAGATTTTGCTTGGTCCTGCTAGTAAAAGTTCATCTATTTTGGATTATGCCAAAATTGTATACATATGAATATACACACACACATATTGTGTAAAAACAGACTTTTATTTTGGATGCAATTAATCCTGATTAATCGATTTATATATATTAAGCGATGACTCAGCACCTGTATGCGACACCCAATTCACAAAATATTTGCTTATACGTTAAGCTGCAAATTAAAGTGTAGCTCCATTTAACAGATTTTCACCATATTTAAATAACTTCCTCAGGTTTTCCTCTAAAACATATGCAGAAAATGTGAAATACATGAGTAGATTTTGCTTGGTCCTACTAGTGAATGTTCATCTATTTTGGATTATGCCAAAATTGTATACATATAAATATACACACACAGTATGTAAGCACAAACTTTTATTTTGGATGCAATTAATCGTGATTAATCGATTAATCAATTTATATACACTACCGTTCAAAAGTTTGGGGTCAGTACATTTTTATTGTTTCTTTTCTTTTTTTTTTTTTTTTTTTTAAGAAATTAATACTTTTATTCACCAAGGGTGTATTAAGTTAATAATTAAAAGTTTATTAAAAGTTAATAATAAATAATTTACATTGTTATAAAATATTTATATTTTGAATAAACACTGTACTTTTTTAACTTGTTTTTCATGAAAGAATCCTGAAAAAAAAAAAAATCACAGGTTCCAAAAAATATTTGGCAGCACAACTGTTTATAATATCTAACATTGATCATTCTAATAATAAATCTGCATATTAGAATGATTTCTGAAGGATCATGTGACACTTAAGACTGGAGTAACAGCTGATAAAAATTCAGCTTTTCATCACAGGAATAAATTCTATTTTAAAGTATGTTAAAATAAAAAACATTATTTTATATTGTAAAAAACATTTTGCAATATTACTGTTTTTTTCTATATTTTTAATCAAATAAATGCAGCCTTGATGAGCATAAGAGACTTCTTTAAAGACTATTACAAGTCTTACTGACCCCAAACTTTTGAACGGTAGTGTATATTAAGCAATGACTCAGCATCTGTTTTGTTGGTCTTGCTAGTTAAAGTTAATATTTTTTTTGATTATGACAAATTTTTATACATATAAATATGCACACACATATTGTGTAAACACAAACTTTTATTTAGGATGCGATTAATCGATTTATATATATTAAGCAATGACTCGGCATCTGTATGCAACACTCAATTCACACTTTTTGTGTTTGTTTATAGAATGTTTTTAAATATTTGCTTACACGTTAAGCTACAAATTTAAGGCATAGTTCCATGTAAGAGATTTTTACGAAGTTTAAATAAATCCCTCAGGTTTTTCTTTAAAATATATGCAGAAAATGTGAAAAACATGAGTAGATTCTGCTTGGTCCTGCTAGTGAAAGTTCATCTATTTTGGATTATGGCAAAATATTGTATACATATAAATATATACACACACGTGTAAACACAAACGTTTATTTTGGATTCGATTAATGCGATTCATCGATTTATATATGTGACTCAGCATATGTATGCAACACCCAGTTTACACTTTTTGTGTTTGTTTATAAAATATTTTGAAATATTTGTTTACAGTTAAGCTACAAATTAAAGCATAGTTCCATGTAACAGATTTTTACTAAGTTTAAATAATTTCCTCAGGTTTTCCTTTAAAATATATGCAGAAAATATGAAAAACATGTAGATTTTGTTTGATCCTGCTAGTGAAAGTTAACCTATTTTGCATTATGCCAAAATTGTGTACATATAAATATACACACACACATATTGTGTAAACACAAACTTTTATTTTGGATGCGAAAAATTGTGATTAATTGATTAATCGATTTATATATGTTAAGGGATGACTCAGCATATGTCTGCGACACCCAATTCACACTTTTTGGTTTTGTTTATGAAATATTTTGAAGTATTCGATTATACTTTCAGCTACAATTAGAAGCATGGCTCCATTTAACAGATTTTTACCATGTTTAAGGTTTTCCCTTAAAATATATGCAGAGAATGTGAAAAACGTGAGTTGATTTTGCTTGGATCTGCCAGTGGATTATGCAAAAATTGCTCATGGCTAGGTTCATATTTACAAGATGAAAGATATATTTGGCTTGGCTTGAGTTACTCAGAGTTTTACAGTTAATCTTAATATGTAACATATTCTTTCCTCCACAGGTAGAACAAGTGAAGCTGCTAGATCGCTTTAGCAACAAGTCTGTCACAGGAACCCTCCATCTGACGGCCACACATCTGATCTTCGTGGAGAGTAATTCAACCAGCGCCCAGGAGATATGGGTATGAAAAGCCCCTCTTAACCGTCTCTAAACGATCTGTCATGACGTGATAAAGAATTCCTGTGTGACCGACAGGGTAGCTAGCTTGGATATACAGTACCACCCTTTTTGTTTACAGGATTATAGAGAATTAGATCATGGGAATGAGGTTACTAGTTCCTCACGTTGGCAGTAGGCATTGTTGCTGTGGAAACCTGTCGGCGGAGCTTGCCCTCGAGGCCAAGTGAATACAAGAGTGTAGGGGAGGCCAGGAGAGGACATGAATACCAATGACCCACATAGCTCAAGATGTGATCTGCCACGTTTAGAGTCCACTGATCTGTCCGTCTCAGTGTGTGAGCGTATCGTGGATGATTAACTTTATCTCACCATCTCCTCAGCATAGGAAGCAGATCGGAGGCCGCTGGTTAAAACTGACCAACAAAGTTTATCTTGAGAGATTTTAAGGGTATTATGCAATTAATCCTTTAAACATATATATATATTTGCCTGGCGGGCGATAAAACTGGTGAAACAATTCCATTATCTCAAACACAGAGTTTTTTATATATCTTTATAATTTTTTTTGTTTGTTTTATAAATCATTGTTTATTATATTAGTGCTGTCAAATTGATTAATCACGCTTAATATGTACTATATTAAGCGTGGTTAATCAATTTGACACCACTAATATAATAAACAATGATTTATACACACATATATCGTGTAAACACTATTATTTTGGATGCGATTAATCGTTATTAATCGATTTAGATCTATCTATCTACAGTCATGTGAAAACGTTAGAACACCATATTGAATTCCATGGTTTTCCATATCAGGACATCATTAAAAAAAAACTGGTCCTTGGCTGGTCTTACAATTTCGAAAATAAAACCTCAGATGAACAACAACACATGACAAATTTCACTGTGTCATTATTTACTGAACAAAAATAAAGCCAAAATGGAAAAAACATGTGTGGCAAAGTTAGGACACCCTTACTGTTAACATTGGAATTAAGGGTAAATAACAGTCAAGCACTGCTAATCAAATACCTTTGATTAACTGATCATCAGCAAGTCTGAGCGCCTCTATAAAAGCATAAGCTTTGGCAGTTTGCTGGTCTGGAGCCTTCAGGTGTGTGTTAACCCAATGCCAAGGAGGTGGGACATCAGCAATCATCTTAGAGAAGCAATTGTTGCTGCCATCAATCTGAGAAGAGTAATACGGCCATTTTCAAACAATTTGAAGGTTATTCACAAGTGGAAGACATTTAAAACAGACACCTCTCCTTCCAGGAGTGGACGTCCCAGAAAATTCACCCCAAGATCAGACCGTGTAAAGTTCAGAGAAATAGCAGACAACCCAAGAATTACACCTCAGACTCTACAGGCCTCAGTTAACATGTTAAATGGGTCATCGGATGCCCATTTTCCACAAGTTGATATGATACTTTAGAGTCTTAATGAAAAGTCTATAAAATACTTTGGTTAAAAAATTTCAATGGTTGTGTAAAACAACACCCTTTTACCTTGCCAAAATCAGCTCCGCCCTGCCCCTCTTTTCTCTCTGTGGAGAGACGAGCCTGTTTACTTTAGCCGCGTTTAGCTGCTAAACTTGCTAACTACCACGTTATAAGGAAAGGCGATCGCAAAGATTCATAAAAAAAACCCTTATACTCACTTCTGCTGTAAGTGAAGCTGGATCACGTATGATTCGTGCGAACATAGACGGATATATGTAGATCGGGAGGTGCATTCCCTTCACAAACAAACGTAATCTACTGCATCTTCAGCGACTTAGATGTCAGGAGTAAATGACGACCACTATGTTCATTATTAAATCCAGCAACACAACATCTCAGTCGCTCAATTCTTGTCTACCTTACATCATTGCTCTGGCATCGAAACATGTAGGTTGAACTGTTACAACTGATCTGAGGTAAGACGCTCATGTCAATCAACTATCGTGGGAGCGGCCTCTGTTAGTGTGACGCCACAATGACAGGCATCTGAGAATAGCTCGATTTGAAAAAGGGAATATTATTAAAACCACTGCATGGATTTTTATCATTATAGGGTAGATTTGTACATACACTGCCAACACACATTAATGTTCAAACAACGTGTAAAAGTGAACTTAGCGTCCGATGGCCCCTTTAAATGATGAAGTTCATGACAATACCATTAGAAAAATATGGGACAAAAATGGCATGTTTGGAAGGCTTGGCAGAAGAAAGCCACTTCTATCTAAAAATAAAAAAACATTGCAGCACAGTTTAGGTCTGCAAAGTTGCATCTGAACAAACACAAGTCTTCTAGAATAATGTCTTTTGAACAGACGAGACCGAAGTGGAGATCTTTGGCCATAATGCACAGCGCCAAGTTTGGTGAAAACCTAAAGAGAATATCAGCACAAATGCCTCATACCAAAAGACAAGCATGCTGGAGGAGGGCTGATAATTTTGGGCTTGTTTTGTAGCCACAGGACCTGAGCACCTCACAGTCATTGAGTTGGCCATGAACTTCTCTGTAGGGCATCTGTCCGACATCTAAAGTTGGGCCAAAATTGGGTCATGCAACAGGACAATGATCCCAAGCACACCAGCAAATCCACAACAGAATGGCTGAAAGAAAAGAATCAAGGTCTTGCAATAGGCCAGACATCCTGACTCAAATGCTGTGGTGAGAGCTGTGCGTAAGCAAATGCCCACAAACCTCAATAAACTGGAGCAATGTTGAAAAGAAGAAGTTCCTCCAGAATGATGTGAGAGACTGATAAAATCACACAGAAAATGAATGCTTCAAGTTATTGCTGCTAAAAGTGGATCTACAGGCAGTTGACTCATAGGGTGCCCTAATTTTGTCACACATGGCCTTTCCCTCTTGGCTGTATTTTTTTAAAAATAAATAATGACACTGTGATATGTCATGTGATGATGTTTATCTGAGGATTTATTTTCCAAATTTTAAGACTTTTTAATCTATTTTTCACTCATTCGGTCATTCACAACCTTTCAGAAGTTTGGGTTCAGTATGTTTTTTTTTTTAATTAATACTTTTATTTTATTTTAATATAATATGAATATAATATATAATGCATCTTGTTTATACTAGCCATTTAAGCCTGTTTTTACAAGGCCATCCTTGATCTTATTTTAGTTTACAAGAGATCTGGCCTCAAAAGCAGATTTTTGTGACTTTGTTCCAGCACTTTCTAAAAACTAGCTGGCTGGTTGGAGTACCAGATGTTCACATGACAGTCTGGAACCCAGCTGAAACAAATTCTGCACTCTCACGTGCAGCTTCTTCACTCTCAGGACCGGCTCGCACAAAACGTCTCTCTGTCTGCCTGCAGCACTGCCTTCTGTTCCCCATGCATTATGCATTACATACACACTTGAGTGATCAATGACAACAGCACACTGAGTCACGATGCAAATCGAAATGCAGATACATGCGCATTTTAATAACACCCCATGTTATGACCTTCCAAAAGTGCTGTGTAGTTAATTGAATATGGTAATTGTGTATGCATGTATTAGATTCTCCTTGTCATGTTATTGCACATTACATTCCTCTTAAAGATAGAGGAACACAAGAAGAGGAAGGAAGGAAAAACGAAAGATTTCAACATGTCTTCAGCAAAAACAGATGCTTGAAGACCAAACTAGTGGCAGGGAATATAGTAGAAAAAAGTAGTTCATCACAGCTATAAATGTGTTTCACTAACATTTGAAAACCACATTTTAAACAGCGTTACATTATGGTTGAACCACTAATGTCACTTAGATTATTTGAAAAATGTCTTTTCTACCTTTCTGGGCGTCGAACGTGTCAGTTGCGTTGCTGTTTATGCAGGGTCGGAAAGTTTTCTGATTTCATCATAAAAAATCTAAATTTGTTAAAAATGTAATTATTAAACTTTTAATAAGTTGCTGTTAAATTGTTTATGATTTTAATTAATTAGACATGCGTTTTGATTAATATTTTTTTAGTTTAAGCATTAAAACAGACTGTCGAAAAATTAAAACAATATAATGGATTCCACCAAAATTAAAAAAGAAAAAACTGAATTTGGAAAAAGTAAAACTGAATTTAAGAAAAAATAAAACGGATTTCATAGGGCCTTAAAATTTAAATTTTTGTTAAACTTTTAATAAATTGTTGTTAAATTGTGTAAGTTTCATGATTTCAATTAATTAGTCGTGTTTTCATTCATATTTTTAAATTTAACCATTAAAACAGAGTGTAGAAAACTTAAAACAGAATATAATGGATTCCAGAAAAATTAAAAAAGAGAAAAATGAATGTGGAAAAAATAAAACTTAATTTAAGAAAAAATAAAACGGATTTCATAGGGCCTTATATATGCGATATCACCCACCCCTAGGCAGAAGTTTAATTTTTGGGTGAGCTATTCCTTTAAATTTGGCTTTACTAAATCGACTTTAGTTGAATTCTGTAAATGAGTTCTGTATTTATCCATTTGTGTGTTCAGATCCTTCATCACCACATCGCCTCTGTGGAGAAGCTGTCCCTCACAACCAGTGGCTGTCCGCTCCTCATTCAGTGCCGAAATTTCCGGGTTGTCCACTTCGTAATCCCACGGGAGCGTGACTGCCATGATATCTACAGCTCCCTGCTCAGGCTACTGAGACCAGGTGGGTAAAATCACATATCTGCCCTCATCAAGAATAAATAGCCTGAAAAGTCACAGGGGAGGCCCTTAGGTCTTGACCACCCTCTGTTCTGTGACTGAACGCAGGATATTGTAGTCATGCGTTGTTGGCTGGAGGTCAGGGACATGTGAGCATCAGTAGCAACTCCAGATGGTCGCCTGAATACTTTGACTTTCATTTTCACCTTTTGTGAAGTTTATTAACTTCTTTATTTATTCTGTACACCAGTGTCCTACGACGAGCTCTACGCGTTCTCCTACAACCCAAAGCAGAATGACCAACAGAGAGAGGAGGGCTGGCAACTCATAGACCTCGCAGCTGAGTTTGAACGGATGGGTGTGCCATGTGACCAGTGGCAATTGACTGATGTTAACAGGGAGTACAAGGTATGGGAGGGTGAATGTATGAAATATGTTCAATATCACCTTCTCTTTCTTTGAACCAGCAATGCTGAATGTAGTTTAGGATGTGTGTGACCTACAATCGCTCTCATGAGGCTGTGAGGCAACCTAAAATAGAGTGTAATGTCCCACAAGACAAGTATTAAAATAATGTGGTTGGAATAAAACTAGGTTTTAGTCAAATAAGCAAACGTTGGGCCGGGTAGGTACTGTATGTGCTAGTGGTTTTTTATTTGTCAATGAATCTGATATAGTTTGGTTGTAAATGGCTTGTTTGTTAACAAATTTTATGAGTGAATGATTCAGTGGTTCATTCATAATTGCGTCACTTGTTATCAACTATTTGTATAACAGTGTAACCTAATTAGTGTATCAATCTGAATACATTTTTTGATAGACTTAAAGGTCTTCACAGCAACTATAACGTTAATTATAGTACTACTGCTGATATTGAAATTATTATTAAAACATTATTTGTAATGAGTATTTACCAGAATTTATTTACCAGAAATTTACCAGTAATTCTGATTTTTTTTTAAAAAATCATAATAAATGCTTATTTTTTTAAATCTGTTAATTAGAGAAGCTTTTGATTATTAAAATGCAATGAAACCATTAAAATAAAATCCAGAAAATTAATGCAAAACACATAATTTGGTAAAAAATAAAACTGAATTGGAATATAAAATAAAATTTCATAGGGCCTTAAAAATTTAATTTTTGTTAAACTTTAAAAAAAATTCTGTTAAATTGTGTAAGTTTTATGATTTTTATTAATTAGACATGTTTTGATTTATGTTTTTTAATTTAAGCATTAAAACAGAGAGTAGAAAAATTAAAATGGAAAAAAAAATGGAATCCAGAAAAATTAACAGAATTTAAAATAAAACAGAATTTGGGAAAAAATGAAACAGATTTCATAGGGCCTTAAAAATTTTATTTTTATTTAACTTGTAATAAATTGCTGCTAAATTGTTTTAAGTTTTATGATATCAATTAATTAGACATGCATTTTTTTCATATTTTTTTATTTAACCATTAAAACAGAGTGTAGAAAAATTAGAACAAAAAAACTGAATTTGGAAAAAATAAAACTGAATTTAAGAAAAAATAAAACCGATTTCATAGGGCTTTAAAATGTCATTTTTATTAAACGTTTAATAATCTGCTGCTAAATTGTGTAAGTTTTATGATATCAATTAATTAGACATGCCTTTTTTTTGTTCATATTTTTGTAGAAAAATTAAAACAGACAAAACAGAATTTGGAAAAAAAAAAAAAAAACTGAATTAAAAAAAAATAAATAAAACAGATTTAATAGGGACTTAAAAATGTAATTTTTGTTAAACATTTAATAAATTGCTGTTAAATAGCTATTAAAAAGTTTCATGATTTTAATTACTTAAACATATGTTTTGATTCATGTTTTTAAAATTTAGCCATTAAAACAGTTTAGAAAAATGAAAACGGAAAAAAAAACAAATAAAACAAACTTGGGCCCACTGATCTCTATTATAGATCAGTGCTTGGGCCCCCAAAATGTTATTTTTATTAAACTTTTAATACATTGCTGCTAAATTGTGTAAGTTTCATGATATCAATTAATTAGACATGCGTTTTGTTTCATATTTTTTAATTTAACCATTAAGTGTCGAAAAATTAAAAGAAAAATGGAATTTGGAAAAAATAAAACATAATTTGGGAAAAAATAAAATATAGGGCCTCAATTCAAAAATGAATAAAAAATATTAATACACACTATAATAATACTATATTTAAATAATACCAAAATAATTGTGTTCTTATATATGCTGGGTACTTGTTTCTTTCACTCCCTGGTCTAAATGTACTTCCTTAAAAAAAATTTAATTTCATATTTTAGCATTTTCCACACGTTTTAGGCATGATATGTGAACGGCCCCTTAGGGATCCGCTGACAGACGCGGTTTTCAAAGGGGCCGTTCACATATCACGTCTTTTCTGGGCGCTCAAGTTCATATTTATTTATATATAAACTGACTCTAAATTGTATGTGCTCAGGTATGTGAGACATATCCAAGAGATTTATACGTACCCATTACGGCCAGTAAACCCATCATAGTCGGAAGCTCCAAGTTCAGAAGCAAAGGCCGCTTTCCTGTTCTAACATACTTCTACCAAGAGAAGAAGGTAAGAATGGTTTATTCCTTTTCTACTCATAGAAAAAGAAAGCCAGTGGTTGATATGAAGGATGTAGGCTCTTTGTTATTCTTTAGCGTTCATTAAAATTATTTTATGTGCAGATGTTTGTTGACACAGTAATGGGCGTTAGTTGTTTCTTCTGTGCGGCGTTAGATAAATGGAGCGGAATGGTAAACAGGTAATGGCTTGTCAACGCTCAGAGGCTGATTATGTTAAACAGTAGTTTTACTGGCAAATCAGGGCTGTATGCCAGCGGCTTTCTCCTAACACCTGTACTGGTCTTGTTAAGTCTGTCGTTCCTTATTTACTCTACTTTTATAACGTATTTTAGGGAGTTGAACATTTCTATTTGTTTGTGCTATGTCTCCAGGCGGCGGTGTGTCGGTGCAGTCAGCCTCTTTCTGGCTTTAGCGCTCGCTGTTTGGAAGACGAACACATGCTTCAGGCCATCAGCAAGTCCAATCACAACAGCCGATATATATATGTGATGGACACTCGGCCTAAGGTAGAACGTCGTCATGTTTTTTTGTGTTCTTCAAGCCGGTTGGGTGATCACAACAGCACTTTTGTGTTTTTGTAGTTGAACGCACTGGCGAATCGTGCGGCAGGGAAAGGATATGAGAATGAGGACAACTACTCTAATATCCGCTTCCAGTTTGTGGGCATTGAGAACATTCATGTGATGAGAGGAAGTTTGCAGAAGCTTCTGGAAGGTCTGAGACTGCTGACTTGTGAGAGTTTGGTTGATTCTTATTTAATTTCATGAATAGTCAACATTTTTGTTTTTTGTGTCCTCATAGTGATGGGAACACGCTCGCTTTCCATGACTGATTACCTGGTTGGACTGGAAAACAGCGGATGGTTGCGTCATATCAAAGCCATTATGGATGCAGCTATATTCCTTGCCAGGGTAAAACTCCAGTCTTCTTACATGCCCATGTCATTTTAGTATTATTTATATATTTTTGTAGTATTTATTAATATTTTCAATTAGCATTTATTTTTATATTTACAGTTTTAATTTTATTTTTTGTTTACATTTTAGTAACATGCTTTGAGCATTTTTTAAAATTATTTATTTGTTTATTTATTATTGTTTTTTTATTTCAGTTTGAGAAATTTTAGGACTTTAAACTTATTTCAGTTAGTTGCCAAGACAGCATTTCTAACTTTAATGTGTAAGTTTTTTTTAATATTTATATATTGTGTGATTTCCACTTTTTTCAGTTTCAGTTACTGAGAATTCTTTTAGTATTTTTTTTTTTTAACAATAACAACACGGGTATGAATTAAACAGATTTCTAATCAGTTTCATATTAGGGTCATTTTGGTATTATTATAGTTTTTATTCATATTTTGAAATAATTTTTATTTTTATATTTTCTGTTTTCATTTTTTTCTTTTTTATTAGTTCGCCTTTTAAAAACATTTTATGTTTTTATGTAACATCAAATTTTCGCTTGAGCTAAACTAAAATGAATTTTGTTTTTTTGTTCATTTTATTCGTTTGCTTTTTTAAAGATTTGTACATTTTTATTTTAATTTTAGTTGGAGTTATCTTAGTGTATCACTTAACGAAAATTAATTTTGTTTTCATTTTAATTGATTTTTATTGTTTTGCATTAAAAAATTACATTTTTATGTTTTTATTTAAATTTTAGTTTTAGTTATTGTATGTCATGAATCTGGTCAGTGACCTTCGGTCCGCTCACCACCAGATGTCGCTCTCGCTCTGTCACATCACACAGACTGTTACACTACACCCTGGCCTACGTATCCCGTCACCCATCGCGCTGATTGCGTCAACACCTGTGGCCAATCAGGCACCCTATTTAAGCCCCGGACTTTCCCCCTGTTACTCACAGAGTATTGTGGTTATTTCATTGTATCGTGTTGAGTTCCCGAGTTCCCGAGTTCCCTAGTTCCCGAGTTCCCTAGTTCTTGAGTTCCCTGTGTTTAGCTTTCTCGCCTGGCCAACTCGTTTCATCTGTCTCTCCGCCTGTCTTTTGGACTCTCGCGCGTTTGTTTGGACTACTCCTCTGCCTTTCCCCCTTCGGATTACGTTCATCATCGACCCACGCCTGCTACACGGACTATCCCCACATCTTGCCTTTGTTACTCCTGTTTGCTGTTGTTTCGACCCTGCCTGTTTGCGACCATGTCTCTGTCTAAAACCAATAAAAGCTTGCGAATGGATCTGCTCGCCTCTCGTCTCTCTCCCAACATTACAGAATACTCCGTCACACAAGGTTCCAGCAGCTTTTCCGATGGACATGATACAGGTATGGACACAACCCGGATTTTATTCAGACTCAAACAAGGCCCACGATCATTAGAACACCACATCCATGAATTTTTGGCTATCTCTAATCATTCTGACCTCCCGGACTATCTATTAATTGAAATTTTCTGCGATGGCGTTAATCAGCCTTTAAAGACGAGGCTGAGACGCAAGGGTCCGCATTCATCGCTAGCTGCTTTCATGGACTATGCCTTATTGACTATGGGCTCATCGTTTACCGTGGATGTCGTGGAGGAGCAACGTGACATCGCGGTAACGCCGGCCGTGCAACCCGCTTGTCAAATGGCGGCCGCACCGGAGCATGCTCTCGTAATGACGTCTGCGACGGAGCCCGTTCTCAAAATGGCGGCTGCGCCGGAGCGTGTTCACATAATGGCACTTACAACGGACCCCATTCGCAAGATGGCGGCCGCGCCGGAGCACGCTCATGTAATGGCGGCGACGGTGGATCTGTTGTTCCAGTGTCAATCCAAGTTACAGCTGCTGTTCCAGAGTCAAGCAAAGTTACAGCTGTCATTCCTGAACCAGGTCAAGTCACTGCTGATCTTCACGAGCCAAGTCAAGTCACTGCTGATCTCCATGAGCCAAGTCAAGTCTCAGTTGGTCTCCACGAACCAAGTCACATCCCAGCTGGTCGTCCAGAGTCAGGTCATGTCCTGGCTGGCCACCCAGAGTCAAGTCACGTCTCGTCTGACCGCTCGGAGTCTAGTCACGTCTCGTCTGACTGCTCAGAGTCAAGTCACGTCTTGTCTGACACCCCAAGGTCACGGCCTATCATGATGGCCAGCGTGCTGGACCCACCACTAGTGTCAGTGCGGGCTGCAAACATCCCAGTGGCATCAGCACTTTCTAATCCAACCATTAAAGAGGTCCTGCCACCCGCTGCTGCTCTTCCCTTAATGGCGGTTGCCATTTGGTGTGTGTGGGCTGCACACTGTGCTCCTGAGGTCACGACTGTTCACAGGTCTGCTCCTGAGGTTACGACTGTTCACAGGTCTGCTCCTGAGGCCACATCTGTTCACAAGTCTGCCCCTGAGGTCACGTCTGTTCACAAGTCTGCCCCTGAGGTCACGTCTGTTCACAAGTCTGCCCCTGAGGTCTCGTCTGTTCACAGGTCTGCCCCAGAGGTCTTGTCTGATCACAGGTCTGCTCCAGAGGTCTTGTCTGATCACAGGTCTGCCCCAGAGGTCTTGTCTGATCACAGGTCTGCTCCAGAGGTCTCGTCTGATCACAGATCTGCTCCAGAGGTTTTGTCTGTTCACAAGTCTGCTCCAGAGGCCTCGTCTGACCGTGAGTCTGCGCCAGTGCCCCCGGAGGTGGCAGTACTGGTAGCAGATCCTCCTAAAGGGGTCGCGGATACCACCATTGAGACTCCAGAGGTGGCGGCTTTTGCTGCAGAGCCTCTGGAGGTGGCAGCACCAACTGCGGATTCCTCAACGGCTGTGATGCCCACCGCAGTTTCCCCAGAGGTGGCGGCTGAGGCTGCAGAACCTCGTAAAACGGGGACACCTGTCCTAGCTCCTTGCACGGTGGTAGCGCCCAATAATCTTCACTCAGCCAGAGTACCCATGCCTGGTCCTGAAGCGGCCACGGAGGCCGTTTATGAACTCTCGCCCTGTCCTGTCCCGGCCATATTTGGACTCTCTGCTCCCCCTGTCACGGCCCTGGAGGCCGCCAACGAACTCTCTGCTTCTCTCCTTGTTCTGTCTGCCTCCTCTGTCCCTGCTCTCCCCAGGTCCCAGTTCACCCGCGCCTCCTACTCCGCCTCCTGCTCCACCGTGGTGGGCTCCTGCTCCGTCTCCTATGTCATGAATCTGGTCGGTGACCTTCGGTCCACTCACCACCAGCTGTCACTCTCGCTCTGTCACTTCACACAGACTGGTACACTACACTCCGGACTACGTATCCTGTCACCCATCGCGCTGATTGCATCAACACCTGTGGCCAATCAGGCGCCCTGTATAAGCCCCGGACTTTCCCCCTGTTACTCAGGGAGTATTGTGGTTATTTCACTGTATCGCATTGAGTTCCCTAGTTCCAGATTTCCCGAGTTCCCTGTGTTTAGCTTTCTCGTCTGGCCATCTCGTTTGGTCTGTCTCGCCGCCTGCCTTTTGGACTCTCGCTCGTTTGTTTGGACTACCCCTCTGCCTTCCCTTCTTTAGATTACGTTCGCCGATCATCGACCCACGCCTGCTACACGGACTATCCCCACGTCTTGCCTTTGTTACATCTGTTTGCTATTGTTTCGACCCTCGTTAAACTAAACTAAAATGAATTTCATTGCTTTTACATTTTTTTTTTTTTACAGATTTTTATTTCAATTTTAGTTATTTTAGTTAATCAAGTTAAACTAAAACGAGAAGTGTTGGCAACTAGCTGAAATTATATATATATATTATATTTTTATATTTTATTTCATTTCTTACTATTTAACTTAATAGTTTGCTTTTAAAAAAAAAAAAAAGTTTTTATTAATTTTAGTACAGCAAGTTAAATTAAATGAAAATTAATTTTCTGTTTTCGTTTTAGTTTTAGTACATTTTTCCACCCATTTTTATTAGTTTGCTTTTTTTTAAAAAATTAAAAAACAAAAAAAAAATAGTTTTAGGTATGTATATGTATATGTGTGTGTAATATTTTATTTCAGTTAAAGTTTATTTTAAGTAACAAAGTGCCTAAAAATTTAAAAAATATATTACATATTTAAATATATATATATTTTTTTAAATCATTTAACTATAATAACCTTGTTTCTCATAAATGTTTTTGTAATACCAGGCTGTGACTGTGGAGGGCGCCAGCGTCCTTGTGCACTGCTCTGATGGATGGGATCGGACAGCTCAGGTTTGCGCTCTAGGCTCTCTGTTAATGGATCCGTACTATCGCACCATTAAAGGTTTCATGGTAAGAGCCCTTCGTCTGTTCAAGCTGACATTGCCATTTATCTTTTTCCACCATCTAATATATCTTCCACTTGTTCTCAGGTACTTATAGAAAAAGACTGGATTTCTTTTGGACACAAGTTTGCAGACAGGTTAACATGACTCACAGCTTAATTCTTTGACTCTTGATACTTGAAGAGTCTAGAATAACCTTGACGCCTGTTTCCCTGCAGATGTGATCAGTTGGACCCTGACCCAAAAGAAGTGTCACCCATCTTCACGCAGTTCCTGGAGTGCGTATGGCAGCTGACTGAACAGTTTCCTCAGGCTTTCGAGTTTAGCGAGTGGTTCCTCATTCAGATTCATGAGCACGTCCATTCTTGCCAGTTTGGCAACTTCTTGGGCAACAGCCAACGGCAGAGAGAGGACCTTCAGTGAGTAAAACTAACATGCATTTGCTTACTATCCATCATCTTAAACCACTTACTTCATGTGTATATCATTTCAGGTTGAAGGAGAGGACGTATTCATTATGGGCTCACCTACTGAGTGAAAAGCAGAACTACTTGAACCCTGTGTACAGCCCAAGCTTTGCAGAATCACACCCGGTCTTGGAGCCGTCTACCCAAGCCTACCACTTCAAGTACAGATGACTAAGCTTTTCTGTTTATAAATGACTCCTCCTTTATTTAGACTCTGCAACGGTTTAATCAGTAACCGGTTTGTGTTGTAGGTTCTGGAGAAACATGTACCATCAATATGACCGTTCCATGCACCCTCGGCAGTCCATTCTCAAACACGTCCTCACCTTGAAAGAAAGCAACCGAGAGCTTGAGGGCACAGTTCAAGCCTTGAAGACTGTGAGTTCACCATAGGAACTTAGTTATCGGATAAAAAAATAAGCCTTGAACGCTCATTTCCCATGAAAAAGAATTAGTCATGGATTTCTGTGTGTTGCGGTACCACTAAGTTTCCCCTGAGGGTTTAGAAAATGTTGCGGTAACAATATAAGGCTGTGAAGGACTGAAGTACATTTTGTGTTCAAATAGGATGTGTAATATTGACAGTCCGTGCTTTCTGAAGTTCTATATCTATGGGATATATTTTTGGAATCTATGACACATTGAATGGAATGAATTTGCATCCATCACAGCCTCAGTATTGTTCACACAAATGAAATGTGTTCTGAGAATATTCAAAATAGAATTTTAATAGAAACAATGCCTTCATGAGCTACTCATTTACATGCCCTTGATATTGCTAATGTCATGCTCTACCAGTTTTGCCAGTGCCTTTTTTAGTTTTGTCTGACGTTTTTAAAACTTACCAACCATATATATAATACTAAAATGTAATACTAAGTATACTTAGTATATTAATACTAAATGTAATACTAAAAACAGTAGCTAATTAACAGTAGTAATACTACTACTACTACTACTAATAATTTCGGTCTTTGGCCAATGGCCAAATGGCGAATGTAACAATAATAATAATGTTTTAACTATTGTAATAACAATAATAAAAAAGATGTTTTAACAACATAGCATCTTGTTATTATGAGAAAAGATATTTTAATGACATAACATTGTTATTATGAGAAAAGATGTTTTAATGACAAAACATCTGGTTATTGCAAGAAAAATCTTTTAATGACAAAATCTTTCTATTACAAGAAAAGATGTTTTAACGACATAACATTTCGTTATTACGAGACAAGATGTTTTAACGGCAACATCTCGTTGTTACGACAAAAGATGTTGTTTTAACGACATAACATCTTGTTATTATGAGAAAAGATGTTGTTTTAACGACATAAAATCTCGGTATTACGAGAAAAGATGTTTTAACGACAGCATCTCGTTATTACGAGAAAAGATGTTGTTTTAACGACATAACATCTTGTTATTATGAGAAAAGATGTTGTTTTAACGACAACATCTCGTTATTACAAGAAAAGATGTTTTAACTAGGGCTGGGAAACGATTAATCGCGATTAATCGCATACAAAATAAAAGATCGAGTTTGTCTAATAATGTGTGTGTACTGTGTGTAATTATTACGTATATATAAATACACATAAATTAATGTATATATTTAAGAGAAATATGTTATGTACAAAATATTTTTATTTATATATAATATGAATTATATATAAATTATAATAAATACATATACTTGTAAATATTTCTTAAATATATACATGAATGTGTTTGTATTTATATACACTTAATAATTACACACAGTACACACACATATATTAGGCAAACTCAAACTTTTATTTCGCATGCGATTAATCGCGATTAATCATTTCACAGCCCTAGTTTTAACATAACATCTTGTTATTACGAGAAAAGATGTTGTTTTAACTAAATAAAATCTCGTTATTATGAGAAAAGATGTTTTAACGACAACATCTCGTTATTACGAGAAAAGATGTTGTTTTAACGACATAACATCTTGTTATTACGAGAAAAGATATTGTTTTGACAACATAAAATCTCGTTATTACAAGAAAAGATGTTTTAACGACAACATCTCGTCATTACGAGAAAAGATGTTTTAACATAACATCGTTATTACGAGAAAAGATGTTGTTTTAACGAAATAAAATCTCGTTATTACGAGAAAACATGTTTTAACGACAACATCTCGTTAGTTTGAGAAAAGATGTTTTAACAAAAAAAGGTGTTGTTTTAACGGCTTAACATTTCGTTATTACTAGACAAGATGTTTTAACGACAAAATCTCGTTATTACGAGAAAAGTTGTTTTAACGACATAACGTCTTTCTATTACGAGAAAAGATATTTTAACGACATAACATCTTGTTATTACGGGAAAAGGTTACTGAAAAGATATTACTAAAAGATACTATTATTATTACAAATAATAAATTTAATTGTTATTATTACAGCAACAATCATTATTATGAATAATTTAGTAATTCTATAATTACATACACACACATGCACATAAAAATAATATTACATTTTTTAAATAATATTTAAAAAATAATTATTATTTAATAAATAATTTAAATAATATTTACATCATTTATAATTATAATTTAGCATTTTATAAACTTTTTAAACTTTTTTCCTAAATGGAAATAAAACCCAAAGGAACAAGAATCAGTGAAGCTTTCTGTGCATTTGTCAGCAACTAATTTTGCTTTTGTTATGAACATGTTTTCATGTCTGTAAAGTATATTTTGGTTTCCACAGAAGCTGCAGAAGTTCGGTGTGAGCACGTCTCCACTAAAGCCCCAGACACCTCCGAGAGAACGCAGTCTCCCTCCCCGACCTCAGTCCCTTATCCTGGGAGCTCCTCTTCTGAGTCGAAAGGAAGTGCAGCAAGAGGAAGATGAGGAGGTGATTGGAGAGGAGGCCAGGGAAGATGCTCCAGCCAGCACTGGCGGAGAACGGACTGTAGAGGGCAACAGTGCCACAGAGAATGGTTACGGAGAGCTGAAGGAATCATTCGGCTCCAAGAATGAGCCGTCCGTGGTCACCTTGGAGTTTGGAGTGGCCAGAATGACCTGCTAAGGACACTTGATTTTGGAAAACTAAGGAATCTAGGAGGACTGGAAATAAATAAGATTTGTATATTCAGTTGTGAGAAAGATGATGTATGTATGCTAGCTTGTGTGTGTGTGTGTGTGTGTGTGTGCGCGCCAGTGTGCGCAGTTGTTTACTCTACGTGAAGGCACTGCACTCATGTACGATAGACAAAGAAATAATTCAGAGACGGATCCCTTAATGTAAATTCATTGTTATATCTGTCAATTCAAATGTTATTTCTGTCATCTACATTTAAAAAAAGCTTGTTTTTTTTGGTTTGCTCATTTTTTAAACAATGTCAATAGCACTAAAAGAAAAGATTAAACTAAGAGCTGATGGACTTGTGACTCCAAACCTCCATTTTTTTTTTTTTTAGGTATTTGGACTCAAAACTTAATTTATTCAATTTATTAATTTAT
This sequence comes from Labeo rohita, assembly GCF_022985175.1. Taxonomy (NCBI): domain Eukaryota; kingdom Metazoa; phylum Chordata; class Actinopteri; order Cypriniformes; family Cyprinidae; genus Labeo; species Labeo rohita. The sequence continues at coordinate 11,325,399 of NC_066892.1, read as the reverse complement.
TCAGTGTCACAAAGATTGATGCAGTCTAGAATGAAGGATGACTGCAGAGATGCCCTACACACAAGTGTCCCATGTGCAGTCTGGTCGATTAGGGGGGTTAGTTAGGAACCCAAAAGGTTAATGTGATGTCATAGGACAGGTCAAAGGTAATTTTTATTTACAGGTGATTATATGAGCTAACAATAAATCATTATGGGTACTGATCTGAAAGAAGAATCTAAAGCATTGAATCATTGTCACATACAAAATAAGCGATTGTCAGTATAAACAATATACAATAAAGAATTCTAAAATCACAGTAAACCATTACAAATTACATTTTACAAATTAATTATTTAAAATATATTTAATTTATTGTTTTTACTGTATTTATCCAATAAATGTATCCTTGGTGAGCATAAGAGACTTCTTTCAAAAACATTAAAAAAATCGTAATTATTCCAAACGTTTGACCAGTAGTGTATATTAATAAAAAATACAAAAATAAATGCTTGTGGCCTAAACGTCTGTCAAAATAATATTTTGGAATTTTTATTTATTTATTTTTTTTACAGTGACGTGTTGCTGACACACACGTATTATTTTTTTTCCACTCAATATCTCTTTCTAGTTAAAATGACATATTTTCTCATAATGATGTTATGTCATTAAAACAACATCTTTTCTTGTGTTATAGCTGAAACGACATGTATTTCTGGTTAAAATGACATATTTTCTCGTAATAACGAGATGTTATGTCGTTAAAACAACATCTTTTCTTGTAATAATGAAATGTTATCACGTTAAAACGACATTTTTACTCATAATAACAAGATGTTACGACGTTAAAATGGCGACTATCTCGTTAAAACATTTTCTTGTAATGAGATGTTATGTCGTTAAAACATCTTTTCTCATAATAACGAGATGTTATGTCGTTAAAACTTCATCTTTTCTTGTAATAATGAAATGTTATGTCGTTAAAACAACATATTTTCTCAATAATGAGATTTGTCATTAAAATGACAATTATCTAGTTAAAACGATATCTTTTCTCGTAATTACGGTGTTATGTAGTTAAAAAGACACATTTTTCTGGTTAAAACAACATCTTTTCTCGCAATAACAAAATGTTATGTTGTTAAAATAACTTATCTCAATAAAACTACGTCTTTTCTCGTAATGACAAGATGTTATGTCATTAAAATGTCATCCTTTCTCAAAATAACAAGATGTTTTGTCGTTAAAACGACATCTTTTCCCATAATAACAAGATGTTATGTTGTTAAAACGGTTTTCTGGTTAAAACATCATCTCTCGTAATAACGAGATGTTATGTTGTTAAAACAACTTAATTATCTTGTTAAAACTACATCTTTTCTCGTAATAACGATGTTATGTTAAAACTACATCTTTTTCTAGTTAAAACAACATCTTTTCTCGTAATAATGATATGTCATTAAAATGTCATGCTTTCTCAAAATAAGATGTTCTGTCGTTAAAACGGCATCTTTTTTTTCGTAATAACGAGATGTTATGTTGTTAAAACAACTTAATTATCTTGTTAAAACTACATCTTTTTCTAGTTAAAACAACATCTTTTCTCGTAATGATGTTATGTCATTAAAACATCTTTTCTCGTATTAACGAGATGTCTAAAACTGCATCTTTTTCTGGTTAAAACATCTTTTTTCGTAATAAGATGTTATGTTGTTAAAACAACAGTTATCTTGTTAAAATTACATTTTCTTGTTAAAACAACATATTTTTCTAGTATTAATGACAAAAACTATACGTTTTTCCCATTATTGAAGATATGGTTACATTTTGTGAGCGAGGTAAGCAATTGTCCGTGCTGCTATTGCCACAGTCCTGAGAAAAACGCGTTATGTCTTTATTACGAGATAATTGAGTGGAAAAAATAAAAAGTGTGTGGCAGCACCGTATTTTATAAACTGATTTGGGATGGTTATTTGACTCATCCCAGTTAACTATTTTCAACATGCTATGATTTGGGACATACTAATTCTAATCTGATATAATATTTAGAACAGACAGTATGTGAATATGGCATACAGCACTAAAATTAAGCTGATTATAAAAGTCTCTTACATTTTTTCATATGTAGTCCAATGAGGCCCAACTGCTTCTTTCTGTGAAGAACCATCTCATAATGTTGAGAGACTGTCTGTGTCTTACCACATTTCCAGATGTAAGTACTCGTCCGTCATCCATCTTGCATTTGTAAGCACGTCCTAAAATGATTACTGGGCCCAAACCCTTGGGACTGTATTACTGACTGGAAGAGGATCACATAGGCGAAATGGGAATTAGTACTAATCCCTGCAAACGTGGCCCTAGACGATAGTCTACTGCATGCCTGTAAAGCCATACACACAAGAGCAAGCGTGAGTGTGAAATGTGTCTACACTCAAGTCTTTTGTCTTTATCTAAACAGGCATTATTCATTGAACTTGATTTGATTAGTACATTGACAAAATCAATACAGCAAATAACAACGATTAAGTGTTTTCCAATGTGTACGGAATAAGTGAAATCTGTCCATGTAATAAGCACTCAGGTTCATCCGAAATTACCCAAGGAATTATGTAACCACTTATTTTTCTAATGGGCACTGTCTGAGTCAGTGTTTATGATGGTTATGTATGCGATTCTTGATAAATTCAGACTACTGTGTGGAACACAACTAAGATTGATTTCCCCACTCAGTATCCATTTTTATGTTCGTTTGAAATGTTTTATGAGGTAAAACCTTTCTATATCCGTCTAAATTTCTTAACAATATGGTATATTGTAAGCTTTATTGTAAAACTCACCCCTACCTGAGGTCACAATAGGATGTAAAGCTGTGTCACGTGATTCCGTAAGCCGGGTTTGTTTTGCAAATCTGAGCACCGGTGACGGGACGCCCGTGAAATGCATCCGCGGGTCAGACTGTATTAATAAGACGCTAAAGCCGCTCAGCACTTATTACAGGAATAAAGGAATTCTGGTGAGTGAGCGGCCTTATAAAAATGTACCGTGACATATTTTTCAACGTTTATGAGCCACGGGTTTCCTTGAGAATTTCCTAAGAGTTTTTTTTTAGAATGGCGGTGTTGGAATTATTTTCATAATCATTTATATTGTAGAACACAGCGTGAATGATGTTTAAAATTTTATTCACAGGCCTTATGTGACTTAATTTTTTAATTTTTACCTTATATTTTAATATGCAATGTATTTCTTATTTTAAACTGTATGTCAAATTTTAGTAAACAAAACAAGTATATGGTACAGAAAATAAAAAATATCAATATATAAATAAAGAATTTGTCTTCCTACACCTAACTACCCTGATAGCACATGTACATCTTGGAGACGTCTTTTTGACATCTGCAAGACATATTTTTTACGTAGTTTGCTCATCTGCAGTACGTCTATTGGACGTTTCCTATCAGATGTCAAATAGATGTCTATTAGATGTCTTTAAGATGTTTATGATTTAAAATGTATGTAAAACTGACATCTGCCAGATGTTTGTACACAGCAGATGCTTTCCAGATCAAGAGATCTTTAACAGACATCTTGCAGACATACGTGTGCTATCTGGGTAAACATAAAATATTTTTGGTCAGAGGACTAAAGTGATTTAAGTCTCATAAGTGTGAAGTAACCATTAATCATGAAAATCATTTGGTTTTAGTGGTTAAAATAGAAACCTATTCTGAATTCCCAAATCATTGTGATTAAGCTATTCACATAAAGACGCCGCCCCTACTATCTATTAAGCTGTGGTTTCAGATGATAATGAAGACAAAGATGACACGACAACAATGTTTGAACAATCTCTTTTTCAACTACATATGTTAATCTAGTCTGTGGGAAGGTTAAACACAGTCTGAGGCAAAAATCTTTTATAGCACTCCTTGTCCTCTTTTTAATTGCCGATTCCATTATATACCAGTTCATGAGATTTTTCTTTGTTTTAAAACACTGCTGTTATTATTGTCCCTGATCCAGTCTGGCCTTGACAAACTCCACAATAAGAGCTGTGCTGTGCTTTGAAGAATCTGCACACACCTTTGTCCTTTTTAGCTGAAGATAATGGGAGGGAAAGCAGCATTGTAAAATCTGGGCAGCACACCCTTATTAGCAAACAGCCCAGCTCTATTCTATCCAAATGTCCTAGTTTGTTTCTCAGGAGAATTTTGTCCTTGGCAGCAACAGGGATGTCACACCAGGGGCGGATGATGTGAGCACTGTGTTTATCTACTGAGGTGAATCCTAAAACGGACTGCAAACTGAAGTTGTTTAAGGTTTCTCTCTTTCTTTCTTCTTTCAGATTCTTCCTGTTGGTCTCTTAACTATACTCATGTGGTTCTGGTTAATTTTTCTCCATGTACCCTCAAGCAGACAGACCTCCCGTGGCCCAGAGAGCGGAGAATGAGTATACAAACCCAAACTGACCCGAAGAAACAACGGGTGTGGTGGCACATTCCGTCCGCCATGCCTCAGGGGCTGCTGACAGAAATGGCAAACACAGGTGGGGAGTTTTGGTCCAATGCAGGAGACCTGGAACCAAAGCTGAATCAGGGACTATGAAGACTTGACCTACACGGTAGCTTACCTTCACACATACACATACTGCACGCTCCGGCCCCCCCTGTACATTGTGTGAATGTAGGCAGTGTTTCATGCCAGTGAGGTGGAAGAGGAGGCCTGTGTACAGATAGGGGTGGATGAGTAGGCACATGAGTTTCATGGGGATATCTTCAGGGATTCTTAAAAGTATAGAAAATTCCTTTGAGTGTGTGCAGTTTCCATAAAGATGTCATGACATTAAAAATCTAAGTTTTCTTGATCTTTTGGCATATAAGAGGTCTTTGTACCATTAAAACATCCAGCAAGTTTCATAGCTTAAAACATCCTCCTAATTATAATCAAAGCATTTATTTAATCAAGCTCCAAAAATGGCTCGTTGGGATCTGAGGTTCAAAGTGACGTCACCCGGGCACAAACATTTGCATAAACACTGCCTCCAAAGCAAGGCTTCGACAAATAGCCATCTTCTCTTCATAGGCTCCGCCCACTGGCGTTCAGTTGCTTAATGGCTCACGCGCTGAATGCGAGTGTTGCGTCGTGTCACGACGCATCAAAGCAAATAGAAATTACAATCACTGCTGTTATCTTGTCTACACTAGATACAGTATACAAATGCAAGTTCACTTTTTTGACACAGTCCACGAGCTTAAGCCTGTTGTCAATAGAACAAATGAAGTGAAAGAACGTTCGCTTTGACGCATTTGGTTCAAACAGCTCAGAGGATTGTTTGGACTTCGTAGCATGTTGTTTTGTTATTCGAGGCACAGTGTCATGAAGAGTTCACAGGAAAACTTTTTTTGTTGAAAGATGAAGCGATACTAGATCTGAAATTATTTCATAATGCTTTGTCTGGAAATTACCATTTTTTTAACATGTTGTCTAACATGCAATAGCGAGGGGGCGTTGATACAGTTTCCTATGCAATGACGTTAGCCAATCATAACAGTGCCCGATTACTGAAAACCCGACTTAAAAACAGGTCTGTTCAGACAGAGGGTCAGAATGAGGGTTGAAAATAATAATTTTTCCACATATTTATTTGTTTTTGTGGAAAAAACTTCAAGGAACATTAAAATAATACAAAAATCCTTGTCATGACCCCTTTAAATCCAGATGAGCTTGGCTCATGAATATTAATTAGGTGATGTAAGGTTCACCCAGCAGTCCTAAATGAAAGGTGAGGGCTAGATTACCACTTGCTAATTGCAAGTTTATGCATTCTACTGCCAAAGCGACTATCTGTTAGAGACCTTTGCTTCATTTTTATTTTTATGGTGGTTGCACCACCCTCATCCAGTGTATCTATAAGTCATAGGAAAGTCACTGAAATGCATTGGTTAAAAAGTGTGGGAACCCAGTCTATTACTTCTGCCAAAATATTTATAACATATAATGTTTCTCACCAAATGTCACCCCTGATGTGTATATTTCAGCCACTAAAAAAAGAAAAGCCAAAAGCTTTCAGTTGTTTAGCTACTATTGCACACAATTGGACTAACTAATTGGTGTTGTGTAACAGTGGAGGAGTGTGGTAACAGGAGTCCCCCTGGGCCCATATGCTGGGGGCAGATGGACTGCGTGTTATTAAGGGGTACGTTGAATATGATCAACCACTCCAGACGGCACAAAACAGGTGAGGACCACCAGCGTGAGCTGATCTAATCTCATTTAAATTTCATCAGCCGTTTCTCTAAACCGTTTCAAGCGTGTGTTGCGAATGCATTCATTATAAGTGAAATGTTTATCTAAATCTGCCTCATGTCTTCATACTTGTAATTTCTCCAATCAGCAGCTTTTGCTTAAATCCTAAGTACAGACGCTACAGCAACCACACAACTTGCATGTTTTCTTGAGCCTTTTCATCTGAGGGGGATTTTCAGTGGCTTATTTTCATTTACACTGAGAGGTTTGTGCTCGTTCCATTTATTTCCCCTAATACTCCTGATCGTAAGAGCACTTCTGGAAATGTTCCACATGTGACAAATCCATAATGAAACACTAATTCCATTATGACCCTCATAAAAACATGAGTAAAGAATGCAAAAACTTTCTGTCTATTATGTACACACACGCACAGATATTTGTACACAGCTGCACTCACATGCACATGACGACAATCATGATGTCAAAAAGCAATACAATCATTCTTTACAGCCCGCATGTAGATGCATATCACGCCTCTTCAGAGAGATAGAGAGAATAATTGAGGCAAGAAAGAAGAGAAGGATATGTGATGTTTGCAGTGTGGGGGATGAGGGTGTGTTTTTGTGTACGGAGGGGGTGAGCTGTGGGGGCGGAGAAAAAAGTCCTGGCTCGCCTCCAGCGCTGACGAAAGCTGCTTAACCCTCCCAGTTACCATAGAGACTGTCAGGCGCAGCCACCAGTGAGAGAGAAAGAGAGCGAGGCAGGGAGAACACCAACAAGCGAAGGCAGCGGATAGAAGTGGAGAGGGAGAGGAAAAGGAAAGAAGCAGTTAGAGACAGGGTAAAATAAAGGGAGAAGAAGAAAGAAAGCAAAACACAGAGTGCAGCAGACATAGTGGCCGAGATGGAGGTTCAAAACGAATGCAGTGAACCGCCTCCATGTGATCCTCAGCCACCAGGAAAGCTCAACAAAGCCGCCTTCAAGCTGTTCGGCAAGCGTAAGTCCGGCAGCAGCATGCCGAGCATCTTCTCTGTCAAGAACAAAGGGGAGTCTACCGGTAAAGCCGCTGGCAAGACGCTGGAGCTTGTTAGGAGCAAAACCCATGATGGCTTAATAACGGATGCTCCTTCGGAGCTTGACGGCCACCGGAAAGAGGAGTCTGCCAGTAGCGACCAGCTCCACGCCGGCTCGCCAGATGGTGTGTCCACTGCCCCCCTCCGCAGCTCCATCACTAAGTCTTTCAGCTTCTTCTCTTTACTGCGCCGGAGCAGCAGCCGTGCAGGAGACGGAAATGCTACGGTGGGACGACGGGGGCGAGGACTTAAGGGGCTGTTCAGCAGCATGCGTTGGCGGCGGAAGCCCCAGGTTCAAGAGGACTCCTTGGAGGTGGCGAAGGAGGTGAAAGAGGGAGACCTAATACTTTCTTCTAGCTCCGGCAGTGTGAAAACCGAGAAGGACATGACACTGACTCTTGAGCCCCTGCCACAAGTATTTGAGGAGACTTCTCTCCCAGGGGATGTGGAGAAATGGAAGGCAACGTCTATGCAGGAATTACAGGGTACTAATGAAGTGGAGTGTGGCAACTGCGGTCCTCCTCTTTCGCAAGTCACTGAGGAGTCTCCAGCTCCTTCACCACTCCGAGCCCAAACAGGAGGGCTCCAACATGATAACCACAGCAGTTCGACACACCTGGCCTCCATTCCGACTTGTGCTTTGACCCCTCCAATGGACCACAGCACAGCCGACCCACAGTCGGAGCAATCTGTGGACCGTCTATGTTCCATGTTCACCGATGTCACTTCACTGAAGAGCTTTGATTCTTTAACGGGCTGTGGTGACATCATCGCTGATCCAGAAGAGGATTCTGGGAATGGGGGAAGTGCCACGAGCAGTGGCACCGGTAGCAGTAGTGGGGGATGCATGGGGCGCAGATTAAGTGGAGCCGGGACAAATTCAGAGAGATGCTCTCCTGCCAAGCCTCCACTTCCTCCTCAGGTCAGTAGTCTTACATCTATTCATGCTTCTTGCTACATGCCAGCCCACCAAAGACCACGTGCAGCCCCTAAAAAGCCACAAGGTAGTGGAGTTGTTGCCTACATGGGTGGAGGGGAGGAGATGGCTAGTCCAGAGGGTGTTGATGATGCCGACATGCAGGGTCTATGGCATATGTTGCCCCAGAAGGGCGAAGACTCCCCAGCCCCACGACGTGCCGAGCCTCTCCTGCATCATGCGCCGACCCGGCTTGAGAAGAGGCCACCTCAAGTAAAGGCCCTTGGCCTTAGTAAGATCCCTGTGAGCGGAGGTAGTAAAATGGGAAAGCAGCAACCTTCACGTCCCTCACCTCCCCCAGTTGATAAAGAACTTCAGGATGCCCCACCAAGTGATGAAGGCTACTGGGATTCTCCCACACCTGGCCCAGAGGATGAGGACAGCACCTTCTTACGTCGGGAAGGCTTGCTGAGGGACAGCTGCTCTGGAGATGCACTTTACGACCTCTACGACCCCGACAGCCCTAGTGCTGCTGGCTCAGATGATGACGTGAGCTCACCGACAAAATCTGCAGGTGATCTAAAAATGAACTTACCTTCCCCGAAATGCTCGTCTTCTGCCGCTTCCTCATTCCGTTCCATGAAAGGCAGCACCAGCCTACCTCGAGACTCCAAGATCCCTATTAGTGTGAGGCAAACACCACCCTCCCATTCTTCCAGCCAAGGTGCACTGTCTTCCAACCTTAGCCCCACTTCAGCCACCCCTCCTAAAAAGACTGATGCCCCACCACGCACTCGAATCCCTGTCTCGAAGGTTCCTGTGCGGCGTTCTGGCAACAAGAGCACCCCCACCTCACAAAGCAGGAAGTAGAGAGCTTGGAGGCCCATCAGATGTTTCTGACAATACAAATCTATCACAAGAGCTTTAGGCCAAAACAAAATGTTTTTCGATGTTAAGCAATCAACTTACACTTCTTTGGTTTCACCCATCTACTGAGGACTATATCTTTACTGTGTTTTTTTCATCTTCAAAATTTATTTTTTGTAATGTGTTGCATATTACACCCACATGTAATTAAGAGTTTTGTAGAAGGCACTGCGATATGTAACACATGACATTTATAATAATGTAATCTTAAGTTTTTTTTAAACCAGCCTTTCATGGAGAAATAATAAGGTGAGAACGCTGATCCTAAGAAGAATGTTTAATATCTAAAATCTTCTCATTCCCTTCCACTGGATCAGTGAAGCTGTGCTAATTCCTCGCTTTGTCGTCCCACAAGCACTGTGTAAAACGCAGCTGCAATCTTTTATCTCTCCAGTATTTTACACGTAATGAATTCGGAGAACTGTGTGAGATTAAACCAAGCACTTCTGACACTCCTAAATAAAGCTGCATGGAGTCTTGTACATTTAAACTGAATCAGGGAACAGCCTTTTGTTCGAGACACTCTTTCGTATCACACGACGTGACTTCCTATTGATATTGACAAAAAGTAAAACATTCTTTTTACTGAATCTTCACTTTTCTTACTCTTTTTTTATTGGACAAGGACCTCCCTGTGACCTCACTGTGGATATGTGTGCACTGCTCGTTTTGTCTTTCGGAAAACACGACTTGCAAAAAATAAATCCCCGGATCGTGAGTATCCTCCTTTTTCACAGTGATTTGTACTACTCTCGCTAACCTGGACATACTGAGCTGGATATTTTAGAATGTAGCATGACATCACTCTACACCAAGGTCTGTTTAATTTTCCTGCTCACTGCTCAATAAATAAAGGAGAGAGAGATGAAGCCCATATGTATCATGAATTAACTGTCTTCCGTCATGTGACCGCTCTTCTGGAGATGTTATCACCCTTTGGCTCCAAGATTTGGACTGGGATTTCATACTGTAGGAAGTGAGCAATTACTGCATAAACTGTCTTCCTAATCAGTATTTAAGAAAAAAATAATGATTAAGAAATAGATTTTTTGCAGTATTTGGCTTGATCCACCAGTCAGTTTTTACTCAGTTCTTTTCTCACTAGGACATTTTATTTGTAAAATGTAAAACATTTTTCTCTTCAGAAGGCCCGTGACATGCCTTCTTTCTTTTATATGCTTCCTTTCTTTAAATTGTTCTTTATTTAATAAATAAACAACTCTCTGTGTACATCCAGGAAGTGGACGTCTATTCAAATGTGAATGCATGCATCATTTTCCACAGACATAACAGGGCCACGTGGGCAGCTTGGATGTTAGCTGTTTTAATCGCAGAGACGTAAAGAGCATCGCGGTTGTCTTTTTTTGCAGCCAGCCACAGTCCGCTGGGATTTAAATCCCACCCGTTAGGAAGGAAGAAGAAAGCTGGTCTGGGTTCAGCTGTCGGCATGAATCCTGTTGACAAAGGGAGGTGTTTACTGTGGGTTATGGGGGAGAATTATAGGCTTCCATTGTCATGGATCTGTTATTGATGTGGTTTTGGGAGAGTGAGGTGAAAGAAGGAAGTGCGTGTGGAGTGAATACAGATAAGAAAGAGCTATGCTCGATTTAGTGCTTGTTCATTAAGGCCAAGTGGATAGAGACATGGATATGTGTGTGTGTCTGAAGGGGGGATTTGGTGCAGTCCCAACAGTAATGGTGCAGCAAAAAAACATTCACTCCTGAGCAGCTCTCGCTGCAGTGTGGCTTCTTATGTAAAAGCCTTATGTAACACCATAACCCTCTGATATCATCCCTACACATGAGAAAACTCCTGAAATGTGTGTATGTTTGTGTGTTTATGTGTACAGAGCTATTAACCGCAGTGGTCTAAAGAATTAGTTAGCGTTAGCCATGACTGCGCTGTAATCAGTCAGCTGGATTTACCCTTTAAAATGTGCTTTATCGTTCTGTGTGTGTATGGTAGCAGAAAATCAGACATTACTGCTGTATGCATAAGCAGAGCTGACTGTGATGGTGTATGTGTGACTAATGGTTGGATGGCCTAGTTTTCAAAGACCCGATTCTGTGAATGAGAGAACGAGAGAACAGGGTCAAAGGGAGCAAAACGTGGTTTATTTACAAAAACCCTGGTGTTATTATGCCACAGCAATGGTAAAATCATGGTATATCATGACATTTTATTTTCATATACCACTATTTTGTAACTGTACTTTTCTTTGGCGCATGTTCTGCGCTAAAAAACATGGTAAAACAGTGGATAAAATGCATTGTAAACATCTAGAATAAGCTACATACTGGCAGTTGGGACATGATGTGTTGGCGTATCACTGCTCGGTAAGACAGTTAGCATGTGGCTGACGGAAGGGGGTGGCTTAACCTGATGATCCCTGAGCTCATATTCTCATTAGCTCTCATCGCACCTGGAAGCCGGATGGGATACCCCAGGGCTCTATCCTCGGTTTGACACCCGCAGGGGCTTAGAGGGCCTGTTTAATAAGCTCAGAATCTGTTCCAAAACTAGGGCCAGAGGCAGAATCATTAGTGTGGCAATTCAGCAACTCGCGGTATACCGTGAGTGCTCGGAAGTCTCGGTTGCTCACTAAGGCTGGACTTATTTGATTAAAAAATGTAGTAAAATCCCAGTATTTTGAAATATTATTTCAAGTTAAAATACATTTTTATCTACACTAATGTATTTTTAAAATGTCATTCATTAATGTGATGGCAAAGCTGAATTTTTAGCATCATTACTCCAGTCTTAAATTAGAAGTTCACTTCCAGAACAAAAATGTACAGATACTCACCCCCTTATCATCCAAGATGTTCATGTCTTTCTTTCTTCAGTCTAAAGAAATTGTTTTTTGAGGAAAGCATTTCAGGATTTTTCTCCATATAATGGACTTCTATGGTGCCCGTGAGTTTGAACTTCCAAAATGCAGTTTAAATGCAGCTCTAAATGATCCCAGCTGAGGAAAAAGGGTCTTGCCAAACGATGACAATTTATATACTTTTAAACGTCAAATGCTCATCTTGTCTAGCTCTGCGTGTATTCTGTGTATTCTAGTTCAAGATAGTTAGGGTAGGTCAAAAAACATCTTACTTTCTTCTCCAACTTCGAAATCGTCCTACATCACTGTTTTAACTTTTGTCTTTTTGTCTGGAATCATGTAGAGCCGTTTGAAGCTGCATTTTGGAAGTTCAGTCTCATGGGCACCATAGAAGTCCACAATATGGAGAGAAATCCTAAAATGTTTTCCTCAAAAAACATAATTTTTTTACAACTGAAGAAAGAAAGATATGTTTCTTTATATTTCAACATCTTGGATGACAAGGGGGTGAGAAAATTTTCTGTAAATTTTAGTTCTGGAAGTGAATTTCTCCTTTAAGTGCCACATGATCTTACGCAGTTGTCAACTCTGTTGGCTGCAGGTCTGCATCTACACAAACTTAGTGCCGGTCACTTTCAGGCGCTGCGTAATATCATTGCGCCTGCTGCACCCATGTTACGGCAGCAAAGTTCCTTGATTATTACGCCAGAGTGAGAGTACAGTTCCTAGCCATACCGGCAACTTTTCATTTTCTGTCAGTCTTAGTACACAACGTAACTACAAAAGAGTCAAGTTTTAAATAGGAAAAATATTGTCATTATATATGGTCATTTTTGAGCGAAATGCTATCGGTCTAATCAGATTCAATGATCTATGCTAGGCTATATTACTGCCAGACCCAGAGATCGGCTGACTGGATTCGAAAACGGTCAAACACAACTGTTTAACTCTAGGGGAGTTGGACAATGAGCCAAGTTTTTTAAAAAAGTGGAGTGTTTCTTTAATGGTAGTGTATTTAAATCAGTTATTTTTTATCACAAACACAAAAATATGTACATTTTAAAGGCTAAAATGGCCATAATTATATGGCATATCGTTAAAAGTCTACTATTATATAATGAAGTATCTGTGAATTACTGTACATGTTGCTTTTGCCCACATAATAGTGTAGTTACGACATCTCCTTGTTCCATGTGCTTGTATCCTGTATCCTGTGGCTTTTGTTTTGCATGTGTTAGTGTGAGAGAGTTCCAGAAGAGAGAGAGAGGAAGTAAGGACAAAAAACTGTTATGGAATGAGCGTAAGCAAGGGGTCTATTTAGTAGGGGCTTTGCTTGGGTGGAATCGTATTGAATTTGATTACAGTGAACAGAGAGAAGATACATAAGAGCGCATTTATACAAACAAGTGAAAGGGAGGATAAGAAAGAGTGCTGTATTTCAAGACTGAGTGGGGGATTGTCTGAAGTAAACCCGAAATGTCAAAGACTCTGACTATACATTTGTTGGCTGCTATGATCCAAAAAGCGAAATAATTCAGAACATAGGACAACTCTGAACAGCTCGAGTTAAAAGTCCATGGACGGTCTCACTCACGCCCCTCTTTTCTCAGAAACACTCTTTCCTTCATCTCCAGGGGAAACTGGAAGCGGTTGCTTAAAACTTCTCAAGGGTTCGCATGCTATCCAAGCCTGAACTTTTGTTTTGCACTTGAAGTGCTGTGAGTGAAACGTTCCCTGTTTTTCCCGTTCGACTGCTTTTAGTAGGCAGATAACCTGATACGGAGTAAATGTAGACATCTAATATCTTTCGCTTTCTCTGCTTCCTCTCTTTCTCCCCTTTTCCGTTCTGTTTCCTTGCTAGAAGTCTATGACACAGAGGAAATTCCTAATTTTCACGCCAAGTGGTTTCTTTCAAAGAATATTATTTCTATCTTTAATTAGCTGAATGATTACTCTAGATAAATAGAGTTTGTCTAAACTCTGTAGCTAAAAGCACTCATTAACATGTCTAAATTTGGCCCGTCTATGGAGTCACACAATTTGCTTTTAACTGATCTACTCAGCCTCATGTTTTATGAAAAATTTTCCCTCGTGGAACACAAAAGAATTATGAATATACTAAAGCTGCTGCTTTACATACAATATAAATGCATGGTGAACACCGGCTGTCAAGTTGAATCCAGGTACTTCTTCCTGAATTATATATGTATATAGTCAAGGTCAAAAGTTTACATACACCTTGCATACTCTGCAAAATTTTAATTATGCTACCAAAATAAGAGGGATTATACAAATTGCATGTTATTTTATATTTAGTACTGACCTGAATAAGAAATTTCACATAAAAGATGTTTACATGTATTCCACTGTTCAAATAATTGATCCTGTTCAAAAGTTTAAATACGCTTAATTCTTAATTCTTTGGCTTTTTCAGCATTTTTGTGTATTTGAACCCTTTCCAACAAAGACTGTGTGATTTTGAAACCCATCTTTTGACACTGAGGACGTCTGAGGGACTCTTATGCAACTATTACAGAAGATTCAAACACTCACTGATGTTCGAGAAGGAAACCCAATGCATTAAGAGCCGGGGGGTGAAAACTTTTGGAATTTAAAGATCTGGGTATATTTAACATATTTTCTCTTCTGGGAAACGTTTAAGTATCTTCTGTAGCTTCTGAAGGGCAGTACTAAATGAAACAAATATGATTTTTAGGCAAAAGAAGAAAAAATGCACACATCTTAAATTGGTTCAAAAGTTTTCCCCAGCTCTTAATGCATGTTTTTTCCTTCTGGAGCATTAATGAGCATTTGAATCTTCTGTAATAGCCAAATATATGAGTCCCTTAGTTGTCCTCAGTGTGAAAAGATCGATCTCAAAATCATACAGTCATTGCTGGAAAGGGTTTAAATACACAAAAATGCTGAAAAACCAATCCGATAACAACACAGTAGTAAGAATCAAGTGTATGTAAACTTTTGAATAGGGTAATTTTTATACATTCAACTATTATTTTCTCTTGTGGATGATATGTAAATGTCTTTTATGTGAAGTTTCTTATTCAAGCCAGCACTAAATAAAAAATAGCATGCATTTTATGTGATCCCTCTTATTTTGGTAAAATAATTAACATGTTGCAGATTCTGCAAAGTGTGTGTAAACTTATGACCTCAGCTGTATATAGCATGCTAAATGAAAATTGTACCAAACAACAAAAATGTTCAAAAGTGTTTTGTTTCAAAAAATTTGGGTCAGCCAAAAACACCCTCTTAGTAAAGATCAGATGATGCTATGGGCCACCAGGAAGAGACCAGAAGAAGAAACTGACTTAGACTTATTGGTTTGGCTGCATACATACTAGGATTGCATGATCAGAAATCTCTGTTTGCGTGCATATGAAATTATTTCAAAGGGGGGTTTGGCCATTCAAAATCTGCACCCTTCATTTCACACGCTTGCCCTACTACACAAATCTCCATGGCAACCTCAGTAGGTCATCCAATGAGAGGTGGAGGTGGGGCTGGGGGGGCGGGGGTTACGCGCAGCTGACGGAGAGTTTTAAGGACACTGATTGGAGTGAGAATGGTGCAATGTGAGTTTGTGCAAATTTACACACACTTGGGAGACTTAAATCTCATTTCTCACACTCGCACTCTCATTTCACTGCAGCCTCAGGAGAATATCACACCCTTTAGTTACTCTTCGGTTTCATGCTTTGAAAACAATACTTTGTTTCTGTTTGACTATAATGTTAATATTTCTACACTTTTACACCAACTCTTTCATTCTTTACCATAGGATGATGTCCTTTTTACAGCCGTTGTTTCTTTCCAAGCTTCCATCAGCATCAATAATAAATCCACATCACAAACTTTACATGTATAATTCATCCTATCTGAGCTGTGGAAACAAGGTCCTCCATTTCTAAAACAAGAGGAACAAAGTGACATTTTTTGACAAGTTTGCAAGTGAAAAGTGTTGTGAATTATGGCTTGTCTGTGGCGTGAGACGCTAATATACACCACAGTCACTCAAGCGCAGTCTGAACTCAAGCGTGAAGTTGAGGAGGAAAGCCTCCTGAGGTGGATACATTTTTAAAAAATCCATCTGATCAATATATGCTATCAATTAGCTTTATCTGCCCTGTCAACTTAACATTGTTAAATCCTTCATTCTGGAGAGAGAAAGGGGAGGAAATTATGAGGAGAAAGGGCAAACAATTAATCTCTAACCTATTTGTGCTGAACCGTCACTTTACAGGCACCATTGCAGACATTAATGCGATGTTCCTTTGACAAACTAACCCTCTGTAGTGTCACTGATGGATCCCTGTCATGGTTCAATGAATATAAATGAACCATGAACAGTAATTCAGTCATGATTGGTCAGCATTGTGTTTTCTATCACTGCCACCAACATGGAGGCTCAAGGTCACATGATCTGAAGAAACAAAGGAGCATAAATCTATATTCTTATGTTCACACAGTTTGGGAGTCACTGAAATCATTTTTTTCCTCCTTCTTATGTGACATTGATTGTTGACAGCAAAAATATATACACACAGTAAGCTGTGGTCCTCAACCCTGCTGAAAAAACAAACAATAGAAACCATTACAGAATTTGTAATGGTTTTATTGGTTATAATGGGAATTGTACTAGCTTCTGCTGGTAATTGGTCGCCTTCTATAGAGTGTTTTCACGACACGCCATCAATTGGTGTGAACATAATCAGTGCCACTGAACCAAAGGAAACTCGCATATTTTGCTGATTATTGCTGCTGAAAATAGTCAGTTATTGTCATTTGGGATGTAATAATTGTAATAAATGTAATAAAAAAAATTCAGTAGTACATTAACCATGCAATCCAAGCTGTTGTTTACATCTATCGCCAATATGGCCACACATCTGAGTAACTGACCAAATCGTGAAGCAAGTGCTAACACTCTATTGGTGGCTTGTTAAAACCACTAAATCCTAATGGAATATGTCCCAAAACATACTACAGGAAACCATTTTATTGGTTTTAATGGTAAAAGTTGATGGTTTGTAGTGGTATTTGTAGCGGAAACCATGAGAATTTCTGGGATGGTTTCTATTGTTTTGTTTTCAGCAGGGAAATCTGAAACATCCATTGTTTTCAAATTTAAAATAAAGAATATAAAAATAAAATAAAAAAGCAGGACTGTACCATATTTCGTTCTAGTACAATGATAACCAGCCTAGGCTGTCAAGACTTCAAGTGACGTTGTGGTTCCGTCCATTTGCAGAAAGACACAGGTAACAGTTAAATCTTACAACCTCAGTCAATGTCTATGTTTGTCGATTTCTTTATGTCTCTAACTTATATATTAACGTTATATATAATACATTAAAACATATATTTAAAGTACAGATATTGTGACACTTTCTTTGAACAGTTAAATTATGTTAATTTTTATTCCGGTAGCTTTAAGATTAGAAGTCCAAGTTTATAATTAAATATTTTAACGTAAACATATAACGGTGTTTCCACGTGCAAATCAGCTGTTTGTTTATCTCACTAGTGTAAATGGGCCATATTGAAAAGAACATGTGAACAAGCTCACAAATACATTTTATTTAAGCAGAAAATCAGAATTTTGTTCTTGTGGTGTGAACGTAGCTTTTCTGTTTTTTTGAGGCAACAGTGATGATTGTCTGCTGGTGTCATATGTGCTTAATCACTTTCTCTACCGAAAAAGCCCACTCAGCAGACACCAATCAAACACAATCATGGTCCCACACTGGACAGGACAGGACAGGGAAAGGCTTATCTGACACTGCAGCTGGACACCAGCTGGGCCTCTCAACATATATGTGGACCACCATGAAAACCCCCCCCCAAAAAAAACAAAGGTGGGGCAAAATTACACTCCTTCCACACATACATTTACTAACCGTAGACCCTCCCCCACTGAGTCAAACCCCTCAAACGGCTGCTTCACACACAAAAGCTTGAGGTCAAGTTCACTTGCGGATGAACTGCCTCAACTTAGTAGAGACGACAGTCACAAAACAGCAGCTGTGACGCCTCTGACATTGAATTATTACCAAGCGCAAGTCTCTAACCTGTAATTTCAGCCGCTTAAGTGTAATGTGCCTTCTTCCATTAACTAAAAAAGCCAGATTAAATATTTATGGTTTGTGTGAAAGTCAAAGGCTCAGGAATGATGTCACTGAAGAGCTCACAATACTGTCAGTGTCCATTCTGATGCCCAAAACTTATTCAAATAAGTATGATGTAAATCCAAATGCTAGCAAGTGTGAGGTTTCATTGTACACACGCAGTGTACGTACTTACATTACTGTCGGTAACATACTCCAACATTCTAGCAGGAAATAGAAGTGGCTTTGAATGTCTGTATTGTTTTATGATTCAAGTAACTACCTACACTACCAGTCAAAAGTTTTGAAGTAAGATTTTGAATGTTTTTTCAAGAAGTCTCTTCTGCTCACCAAGCCTGCATTTATTTGATTGAAAGTACAACAAAACAGTAACATTTTGAATATTTTTGCAATTTAAAAATTGTTTTCTAATTGAATATATTTTAATGTTATTTTTTCCTGTGATTTCAAAGCTGAAATTTTAGCATCATTACTCCAGTCACACGATCCTTCATAAATCATTCTAATATTCTGATTTGCTACTAAAAAGACATTTAGTATTTTTATGAGCTGAGTAGATTTTTTCAGGTTTCTTTGATGAATAGAAAGTTCAGAAGAACAGCACTTATCTGAAACATTATAAATGTCTTTACCATCACTTTTCATAAATTTAAAGCATTCTTCTATATATATATATATATATATATATATATATATATATATATATATATACTGACTCCAAGCTTTTGAATGGTGTAGTATAATAATGCTGATCTTTGGGTCTCTATATTCATCAAATAATTCTGAAAAAAATATACTCAACTGTTTTAAATACTGATAGTAATAATAGTAATAAAAATGTTTTTTGAACAGCAAATCAGCATATTAAAATGGTTTATGAAGGATCATGTGACATTATATACAGGAGTAATGATGCTGAAAATTTAGCTTTGATCACAGAAATAAATTACATTTTAAAATATATTCAAATAGCAGTTATTTTAAATAGTAACAATATTACTGTTTTTGCTGTATTTTGGATCAAATAAATGCAGACTTGGTGAGCAGAAGAGAATTAAAAAAAAAAAAAAAAGAAAATCTGACCATTCAGAAACTTCGAACTGGTAGTGTTTAAACATGTCAACTAGTAAGATTCAAGTATCTGACCACAAAACATTGTGAAACGGTTTGATGAGCAGGTTTGCTTCCTGTATTGACCTATTTCGTTTTGAAACAAGTTATTAAGGAAAGTATATAAGAGTTTGTCTCTTTCTTTAAAAAAAAACTATTTGGAAGCCAAAAGTATATGCCAAAAGCCAAAAGTATATGTTTATTTTTGTAACTTCGTTTTAAGCATACATTTATGTCCAGTAAATATGATGTAAATATAATCATCAGCAGAGTACAAGCATTCTGGACACACACAGGCGCATATTCTATATGTTCAGAAATCAGCTCGGACATGTTCTTTCAGTTTTTACTGCACTAATTAATTTCTGAACAATGTGGCAACACTGCCCTGATCTACAAGAGACAGACGTGTTGACAAGCACTTGTGAGAGGGGGTTAACAGATACTCCCAACTTTAGATTAAAGGAGTACAACAACATTTTTATTGCCCATAATTTCTGGGGAGAAATAGCGCAGACACTGGATGAGGGTAAAACTTTCAGGAGTGCTTGTGCCCTGTGTTAAAGGAATAGTTTACCCCAAAATTAAAATTACCTCATGATTTATTCACCCTCAAACCATCCTAGGTGTCTATTACTTACTTCCTTCAGACGAATACAATCAGAGTTATATAAAAAACAATGTCCTGGCTCTTTCAAGCTTTATAATGGCAGTGAATGGCTGATGAGATTTTGTAATCCTGTGAAGTGCATCCATCCATTATAAAAAGTGCTCCACACTGCTCAAAGAGGTTAATAAAGGCCTTCTTAAAGCAGAAGTCCACTTCCAAAACAAAAATTCACATATAATGTACTCACCCCCTTGTTATCCAAGATGTTCATGACTTTTTTCTTCAGTCGTAAAGAAATTTAATGTGTTTTGAGGAAAACATTTCAGCATTTTTCTCCATATAATGGACTGATATGGTGCCCGGATTTTGAATTTCCAAAATGCAGTTGAAATGCGTCTTCAAACGATCCCAAATGCGGTTGTAAATGATCCCAGCTGAGAAAGAAGGGTCTTATCTAGCATAACGATTGGTTGTTTTCACTTAAAAAAATTACTATTTATATACTTTTTAATGTCAAACGCATGTGTTTACTGTGTGTAAGTTATTAGATATATAAATACGAACACATTCATGTATATATTTAAGAACTATTTACAAGTATATATATTTATTGTAATTTTTTATCATTTATATTATATATATATATATATAAATATTTTGTACATAACATATTTCTCTTAAATATGTACAATAATTTGTGTGTATTTATGTATACATAATAATTGCACACAGTACACACACATTTATTAGGCAAAGTATAACTTTTATTTTGTATGTGATTAATCGCGATTAATCGTTTGACAGCCCTTTCAGATTCAGTTTCTGACATTGCGCATCCACTGGACAATTTTTTGGGCAGACCTCATGTATGCTATTTCATGTAGAAAGGAAGTGTATTTGGAGGCCTAATACCATTCCCAAATCTGCAGATGGGGGGTCTAAATGCATGTGGAAACTCCCTCAGGATCAACCTTAAGGAACATGACATGTCCATATGTGTATTCTCTAAGGAGGGACGTCACCGCGTAAGTGCGTTTGAGCGAGGATCTCTCCAGCATCAATTATCCTTAAACAGACAGGTCGACGCTTGAAACCATAGGGGTCCAATTGCTCCTTCCCCCTCTAATATATTAGGATGCGTTCAATACATTAATGTTATCATGCTGGAGGCAAGTGCACACAAGTGTGTCCACACACATCTCATTGCAGGAAGTATTATGAAAGAAATATCTCCAAAACAACGGGAGGCAGAAATGAAAGAGGGAGATGGAAACAGGATGTTTTTATTGGGAACACTGTGGCCTAAACCCCTTTCTAAGAAGTTGCAGTTTTAAAGGGAACAGACAAATGATTTGCTTGGCTCGATTTTGCACCTCCTCACGGGAGAATCCTGCGCGCACGGTGTTCACTCAAAAAGAAGGACAAGTAAAGGACAGTATTCCCACAAAAGAAAACCGAATATAGGACATTAATCATCGCAAGGATGATGTCAGACAACCTAAACCCAGCATTCACATCCTAACAAGGCTGTACATGAAAAAATTAGAGCAGGCCTGTAGGGCTCAACACTCTTGCTAGGAGGATGTTTAAATTATAACGCGCATGTAAATATTCCAATTTGCGTAACGTCTGTTTATCTAGAGTCTTTTAGAGTGCAAAGCAAGTTTATAAGTAATCAGACCTGGAAGAACACTCAATCTATGTGGTAATCCTAAACAAACTGACTAATCTATTCACCACCCTGTTATTACTCAAATCCTTAATTTGATTTTGGTCCAGCGTGTCTTGTTTGCCTGCGGGGAGCGAGGTAATATGTCTACACGGGTGACTATATACTCAAAGGCCATAATGAAAGATTTAGCAATGTTATCAAGCAGACAAATGTCATAAACAATATACATCTGCTTTATTTTGCGGTATGCAAAAATAAAGGCGCATGCATGGTAAACAAAAGTATAAATATACATCTCAAATGAGTATGAACAATGTTCAAAACAGACTACTGGCTATTTTCACAGATAAATGCTTATGGCTAACATGTTCAGCATATGTGAATGTGTTGAGAGGCTGTGGCTGTGTGTGCCCCCTGCTGGTGGTAGTGAAATTACACTTTAAATACAGTCTGATTGGACTTGTACTAATAAAAACACAAACTGTTACAACTTAAGGACACTTTGTTGTTGTAGTACTGGCTTAACTTGAAACTAAATTCTAAGTAATCATAGCCTAAAAACGGGCCAAAGGCATTGAATACAGTTCATTAAAATGCAAATGTTACATATGCATCATGACAAAACAATCAACTATTATAAAACATACTAAAACCCTAGTTTATAAAAAAAGGATATCCTTTAGAGTCCATGTAATACCTGAACGGCAAGCAGCTTTAGTGTTTCGGAAGTTGTTAGACTTAATAACTGTAGTGTTAAAGTTAAAATACTCAAAATGCATTTTATAGCACCTTTGATTAATCTGAATGTTGAGTATAAAGGCATATATAATATAGAACTGAAGGCACTGTGGCAAACACCAACACATGCATCTATACATAAACTCTTTAGCATGTGTATTTCATCTTTGGCAGAACAGCTGACAGCTGTTTATATCATAATGTGTGTGTCCCTGAGGCCCTGTACACAAGGTAGCAAACAGACCACACACAACGAGGCACACTGGCACTGAATATCATTTAACACATTTTTCTCTCATCACACAATCAGACAGACGAAAGACAAGCACAAACACAAACATACACACAAAATTATAGGATATGTGCTTTATCTGGGCCGCCAAGTAAAAGTTCATGTTGCATAAAAAAATATAAAGGCAGCGAAGATGAAAGCATCAATACTGTGTATTGAGATTGAAAAATAGATACGAACACAAAAATAATATCAGTCCAGCGTTTGGCGGAATCAGTACTGAAACCAGCATGTGATGAAAGAGTGCAGATCAAGTCCAGTGGTTTTCAAATCCACACACTGCACATATTATTCCTTCTCTGCAGGCAGACAACATCTAAATCATGAACTGAGTGTATCCCTCCGCCCCCGTTACGATAACGTCCATCCATATTCTCATAGCTTCTGGAGAGGGCGCCACCATGTAGTAGACGCGATCGTGAGTCTTCACACTGAATGTGAGTGAAGGGTTTGGACTCTGAGAGAAAATGAGATGGAAGGGGTAAGATTACAGTTTGGCCTCTAGGGGGCAGCATTGAAACGTTAAAAAAATCTTGTTAATAATTATTAAATGGCAGTAATTAACTTATTACAGACTTGAAAGTTGGTGAAAGTCCATCACTGAACATTAGCCATTTATAGAGAAAAAAAATCATAATAAATGTCATGGGCAAATGTTAGTTAATTTTAAATGGTAATATTTTATAATTTCAATGTTATTAATAAATGTCAAATGTTAAAAAAGCTAAATTTAAATTGACATTAAAATATTTACATTATTATTAAAGATTAACATTGTTTTATTTTTATTTTTTTACATCAATTAAATCAAAGTTAAAACAAAGTACAGAGCTTATTATACTGATATACA
The DNA here is from genome assembly GCF_022985175.1 of Labeo rohita. Classification (NCBI taxonomy): domain Eukaryota; kingdom Metazoa; phylum Chordata; class Actinopteri; order Cypriniformes; family Cyprinidae; genus Labeo; species Labeo rohita. Next base: position 11,302,007 of record NC_066892.1, on the reverse strand, counting down.
GTTGAAGTCAAAAGTTTACAGAAAATGTTAATTACTTTACCAAAATAAGAGGGATTGGAAATTTGGAAACACAATGCATTAGAAGCTGGGGGGGTGAAAACTTTTTAAATTTGAAGAACAAGGTATATTTATCTTATTTTGTCTTCCATGAAACATGCAAGTATCTTCTGTAGCTTCTAAAGGGCAATGAAAAAAAATATATATATATTTAGGCTATATTTAGGCAAAATAAGAAAAATGTACACATCTTCATTCTGTTCAAAAGTTTTCACCCCCCAGGTCTCAATGCATTTTTGTTTCCTTCTGAAGCATCAGTGAGCATTTAAACTTTCCGTAATAGTTGCATATGAGTACCTCAGATGTCATAAGTGTGAAAAGATGGATCTCACAAATCATACAGTCATTGTTGGAAAGGATTCAAATACCCAAAAATGCTGAAAAACCAAAGAATTTGTGGGACCTGAAGGTTTTTTCTGAAGAACAGCAGGCAGTTTAACTGTTCAGAACAAACGAGGGACTCATAAACAACTAATCACATTAAAAAAAAAACAGCTGTGTCATTCGGTATTAAGAATCAAGTGTATGTAAACTTTTGAACGGGATCATTTTTATAAATTCAACCATTATTTTCTCTTGTGGACTAGATGTAAATGTTTTGTGTGAAAAATCTTATTCAGGTCAGTACTAAATAAAAAATAACATGCATTTGTATGATCCCTCTTATTTTGGTAAAATAATTAACATTTTGCAGATTCACCGAGGTGCATGTAAACTTTTGACTTCAACTGTATAGATGGATAATTATCAGCTTTAAAAGAAAAGTACCTTGTGAGCGCTCTTTAAGTGGTCGTAATACACTTCCTCTATGGCCTGGAAATAAATCACTCCTTTCAGTTTGGCCTCGTGTTTATCTGCAACCGTACAAAAAGTACAAAAATCAATACTGATATCATTTGAATTGACCAGCTCCGGTAAATAAATGAAGTTAAAAATCACCTGCATAGTAGCTCAGGGTCCTGCGGTTACGGTCGAATACAAACCAGCGCTTCTTCCAGGTTTTGATTTTGCCACCCATCTTAATAAGGAAGCCCCTGCAGGTTTTCTCTGTGATGGAGACGTGGTAACAAGTCTCTGTATTGTGGCCGGCCGAGTCGATGTGGCCACGTAGGTCGAAGTCGTCCTTTCTTACAGGCAGGTAGCGTGTGAGGGGACGAGACTGCGGCAGGGCAACATACAGCATAGGACATTAAATTTCGGATATTTATTCATGTTTATTTTGTGCTGAAACTGGTATTAAAGTGGAGGAGACAATCAGTTCATGTTCTTCTTTTGAACTGAGGCGCTACAGCAATCTGTCACTTAACATTAAACAGTGCCAAAACGCATTTATTGTTTGAATACTGTAATAAAATAAACAGAATTTATAATCTGAGACTTCATATCAAAAGTAACAAAGCACAAAGCTTATCGCGATTCACTAGATGGGAGGTGTGCTACAGTGTTTCGTTTATTAACTAAAAACAGGCTAGATGAATCGATTCTTGAGATTTAAGAATCAATATCGTTTTGTAAAAATGAGATTTGATTAGAATCGAGAAATTACAATTTTTTTACCCAACCCTAGTTTTAGGTTTCACTCATGTCTGTGACGTTATGGGGCGAATTACAAAACAAAGATAATTAAAGTTAGGTGTTTGTTCAATAGTGATGCACATCTTCGCACATGACTCACCTGTGCTCTCTGTTTCTCACGAAGTTTGACCTCTCTTTCGATGAGTTTCTGCCTCCTGCTGGTTTCTTCTTGCAGCCGTTTTTCGAGCTCTTCTCGCCGTCTCCTCTCCTCATCAAGAGCTCTGCTCTTGCACTCCATCTCTCTCTCCTGAGACACAAACAAATGACAGTGTTCTGTACAGATACGCACTGAAACAAGTTGCTTTTTAAAGCTGCACACAATTAGTACTCTCCGTTCCAGCCTAAACTCCCATGAACGACATCAGAAACAGGAAGAACGACTTGTTTCCCACAGCGTTCCTGCATTTCAAACCAAATTTGTTGCCGTTTATGGCTGACCGAGAAACTTCTAACAGAGCAAACAAGCTCACGGCTTAAGATTCCTTAAAGCCAAATGGGGTTCATCTGGGTTTACGGTGTGCTGAAAGACTGGATTGTAAAACTGATGTCAACTCTTGTAGGAAGTGGCAGGTTTGTGTGGCCCTTTCGTTACCCTGTGTTCCAGGAGCCGGTGCTTTTCTGCTTGAGCCTCCCGAAGAAGACGTTCCATCTCCTCCATCCTGGAAACATTGGAGGTGCTGGCGCTGTAGAAAAAAAAATATTGGATTAGGCATTACATTTTACTTCTCAGAGAAATCTTAACTACGTTTATGTTACCTACAGTGAGAAGAATGTGCACGCTTGCAAATGTAAACATTTTGTATGTGCACTGGCATGTATGTATGTATGCTGGAGAACACAGAAGGAACCAATAAAGCTGGTCAGCACTGGAACGCATTAACAGTCTAGGCATAGAGAGCTTGAGAGTGCGGCCCACTCGGTCTGACGTCTGATGCTTTCCATTTAGACTTCAAACAGAACACGCGGAATAGATCTGACCAGCCCCTCCTTTCAGTAAAACTTCAAATTTCCCCCTAAAACCTTCACAAACCGCTTGGCTCCTCAATATTATCCCTGAAACCTTCACCTGTAAAGAATATATGAGAATCATCTTCCATGTCAAACCCCATACCGTACGTTTTGTCATTACTGGCATTCCCAAAACAGCTGTCCATAAAACAAAACATACTCTCCAATAATACACTTTCCAGTAACCGATAATGGACAGTGACAACAGCAGTTGTTCATGAGTCCCTTGTTTGTCCTGAACAGTTAAACTGCCCACTGTTCTTTACAAAAATCAATCAGGTCCCACAAATTCTTTGGTTTTTTAGCATTTTGTGTATTTGAACCCTTACCAACAATGACTCTATGATTTTGAGATCCATCTTTTCACAACTAAGGGACTCATATGCAACTATTATAGAAGATTCAAACACTCACTGATGCTTCAGAGGGAAACATAATGCATTAACAGCTGGGGGTGAAAATTTTTTGAATTTGAAGATCAGGGTAAATTTAACTTATTTTGTCTTCTGGGAAACATGCAGGTTTCTTCTGTAGCTTCTGAAGGGCAGTACTAAATGAAAAAAATATGATATTTAGGCAAAATAAGAAAATTGTACACATCCTCATTCTGTTCAAAAGTTTTCACCCCCCAGTGCATTGTTTTTCCTAATGCACTGAAGCATCAGTGAGTGTTTGAACCTTCTGTAACAGTTGCATATGAGTCCCTCAGGCAGTTTAACTGTTCAGGACAATCAAGGGACACATTAACAACTATAACTAAACAAAAAAGAAAACACAGCTGTGGATCATTCAGGTAACAACAAAGCATTAAGAATCAAGAGTGTGTAAACTTGTGAACGGGGTCATTTTTATAAACTCAACTATTATTTTCTCTTGTGGACTATCGTATTCAGACTATCGTATTCTATTGTGAAATAACGTATTCAGGTCAGTACTAAATAAAAAAATAACATACATTTTGTATGATCCCTCTTATTTTGGTAAAATAATTAACATTTTGCAGATTTTGCAAGGTGCATATTTGATCTCAACTGTAAATGCAGTCAATCAGCGTGCATAATTTTCTGTTTAGGAGTTGACAAGTTGGCTATTGGTGGTTAGATAGATGGAAGAAAGAATTACAACTTGCGCAAATATTAAAAAGGAGGACTAATCAGAATTCAACAAGCATATAATAAGCAATTTCTAATTCCTGTGCCAGTCTTGCATGCACAGTAATTTGATTTTTCTAGATGTATCTATGAACACATGCTGTGCGCAAGTCTACTTCAGACTCGTTTTGGAATCTGAGAATCTGATGACAGACAGCTGTCAATCATGAACAAGATTCCTCTCCATGCAAGTTTTTATGATTCTTACAGCATCAAAACAGGCTTTTTTGACTCTTAGTTGTTAATTCACAACTAAAGATGCAATTCCAGAAGATCCAAAATCCAAATCAAGACAAACCCATCATGCACTTATTAAACCGTTCATGCAAACCTGCTCCATTTCATCTACAACAGATTTAAAATCATTCAAACAAATGATTTAGCTCATGTTAATCATTGTTGTTCCATCTGATCGCCAAGCTATAACATCTGGCCACCTTGTTTCCATCTTTTCCATACCTCTGCACACATTGTATTCCTCTTGTGTCCTTCATCAATCAGTTCTTTCATCTTTATGATATCTTACCGGTGATGCCGGAGATGAACAGAGGTCATTCCTGATTTAGAACCCCAAGAACCAGCAGAGAGAAGTGGAACACAACACACATAACACACAAAGACCCAAGAACAGCCTGGACCCGCGCTCTGCGGCTGATTACATTCAAACTGGGGGGAAGAAACCCTGAATCTGTTTCCTCTAACTGTTCCTGCTGTAACCCGAGTGGATCCATCCCCAGAGCAGAGGAGGGGGTACCAACGGTCCTTCTTGGGCCCCTTAGAACTCACATTATTCAAGCAAACCACTCAAATTACACAAGCGCCGATCCGCTGCCTCCAGCGCGCACACACACACACATATGCGCGCATAGAGCATAAACACACACCGCTCTGAGAAATGACCTCATGTGGTCTCATCTGTCAAAGTCTTTTCACTAAGGTCTTCAACTAATCACGCTTAAACGGACTTGAGGTTTATGGTAACCTACGTGAGACCAGTTGCCAGAGCGTTCAAATATGGCTCCTGGACTTCAGTCCCTTTGTCTTTCTCTCCGTTCTTTCCTCACACGTTGCCCTTGTCCTCAATATTTCATTCAGTGTAACACAGACAGAACTCTTGGCTTAAACTACAATAGGAGCTGTGGAAATGTTTTCAATTACAAAGACATGGTATGTGTCATGAGTTTATACGATCCGTCTGTAGATCTGGAAATGCACTACAGAATCAAAATGGGGACACAGCATAGATTTCGGTTTTATATACATATAAATACTCTATTTTAAAATATTTCTTTAATTATAATTAAATTCAAACCACTGCTTCAGTAGTTTGGGGCCAGTAAAATTTTGTCATTGTTGGAAATTTTTTTATGCTCACCAAGGGTCTATTTATTTGATCAAAAACACAGTAAGAACAGCAATAATGCAAAATATTATTACAATTTAAAATATCTGTTTTGTGTCATATATATTTTAAAATGTAGCTATTTTTTGTGATAGCAAAGCTGAAGTTTTAACAGCCTTTTAGGGCTCTGCGCTGACTTTCTTTTTTTTTTTATTTAATTTTCTTAAAATTTAGGAGCACAGTCAAAATTTTAGCAGCACCTTCTGATCAATAATAAAAAAAATCTGATCAAAAATGAGCCTTCCCATTACGAGGTGATATTTGACTCCTTAAAGTGATTTACAGGGGAATTAATAAAGCTAGAAAAATGCCATACACAGGTATGGCATTTTTCTAGCATTATTAAAAGTATGTCATGTCAAATTTTTTACAAATGATATCTTTTAAGCTTTTTAAATAAATTTCTAATTAAAACAACAGAATAAAGAATAAGAATAAGTTACCATCAAATAAAATCAGTATTAACGAAATGGGACTGTTTAATGGGACTCAGAGATGTACAATCAAATTCATAAATTCATGTTGACAGAAATATTAAATGATTTAAATAACTGAAAAGATACTTTAAAAATGAAACTTAATCTGCCAGTAGGTGGCGGCAAGTCACTGATTTAATTACTAAATCATTCATTCGTTTGATTCGTTAGAATGGCTGATTCATTCAGGAATTAAGCAAGTGACTGTCTTTATGAATGGGAAATTGAATCACTGACTCACTAGATTCGTTTAAAAATGCATGTTCATAAACATTCATAAATGAAACACCACTGTGTTTGAATGAAGATGCACAAGATCTAAACAAGATCTCATTTACTTCCTTAAAACTCCCTTAAAAATCTTTAAAAGCTGTTACTCATGTTAGTTCATCACAATCTCACAAAGTTCCATTAGTCAATGAAACTCTACCCTGCACAGTGAATCTCTTATTTACACTCTCTCTACACTCTGTTTATGAAAGGATTCGCGAGATATGTCTGTGATACATGACTCAACATTGCAGAAACCTTTGAAGCTCCCCTCAGCGCAAACACAAATATGCTAAACGGGTCAGTCCCTCATGGTGCTCCTAAATATTTTTTCATAGTCACAAGCAGTAGTTCTCAGTCGCAAATACGACTGAAATGGTCACACTGTAGAGCCCTGCCTTTACTCGAATGAAGTTATTATTATTATTGCTGCTTAATATTTTTGTGGAAAGTAGTTGTTTTTTGATTTAAGATTTTGTGATGAATTAAAAATTCAAAAGGACAGCATTTTATAACATTATAAATTTATTTTTGCTAATTTTTTTCAATGTAATGCATCTCTGCTAAAAAAACAATAAAATAAAAAAATAAAGGCTTCGTTAGACATGGATAGAATCGTTTTTTTTTTTTTTTTTTTTTTTTTAATTAAATAAATTAAAATAAAATAAAACCAAAAATAGAATCAGTGACAAAAAATAAAATAAAATAAAATAAAATAAAATAAAATAAAATAAAATAAAATAAAATAAAATAAAATAAAATAAAATACTCCCTTACCTGGAGACATTATCAGGTGAGCAGGCAGAGATGCTGGTGTCCATGCTGTCTGAACTGTCCACACTCAGCGTGTCAAAGGCACGGCCATTGTCTTGATAACCAAAGGAGTCCAGGTAGACGTTGGTCTGCGAGGACGCCCGGCCACCGAGATCACTCAACCTCGTTCGGTGCTCCTCGCCAATGTGCTGCTGACTGTGCCCTGGGAAGCCAATCAAAGCAAACATAAATTTAGAAGTAATTAAAACTATGAAATAACACCATTTAATATCAAGCATCCCATGAGTCTTCCTGCCTATTTTCAGGGCTATCTCAGCTTTACCTGAGAGAGCAACATCACTCCCAGGAGCAGATTCTCCATTCCTGCTGCCCAGCTCAGTGTCCTCTGGCAAGGCACTGCCCGGGGCACCCTGGGGCCCTTTACTGTGCTCACAAAGACCAGCCACCGTGCAATAATATCCTGACAACACACACTACTGTTTAAAAGTTTGAGGTATGATTTGTATACTTTGTTTATATTTCAAACGAATGCTGTTCTTTTGAACTTTGTATTTGTCAAAAGAACCCTAAAAAATATCACAGTTTCTGTAAAATATGAAGCAAAACTGTTTTCAGCATTGATAATAAAAAATGTTTCTTGAGTGGCAAATCAGCATCTTAGAATGATTTCTGAAGACTGGAGTAATGATGGTGAAAATTAAGCTTTGCCATCACAGGAATATATTACATTTTAAAACAGTTTGAACTCTTTCAAAAACATAAAATCTTTTCCCAAACTTTTGAACGGTAGTGTATGTGAAAGAATACCTTACTCCGATTCATAGATTGGATCCCTTATGACGCCCTTCTTCAGCTACAAGTCCAAAACAAAGAGACTTATTGAAGTATTTGCGCTTAATATAGATTTAGGTCCCGTCTCCTGGAGATACACTGTTTAACTTGTAGCTAGAACAACTAGGAACTAGCTCAGCGGATATGAGACTCGACTCCACTACTACCTTGATAACATCAACCACATCAAGAAAAAGCAGAGACCCGCCTCTCTGATGATCCTACCCAAGAGACCTTCAGATAAACCATCCGACAATACATTCAAGCTTTTCATCTTCGTCAGTAAACTCATAATGCTCACATTTTTAAAAAAGCTTTAGTGATTTAACAATCAAAGCTGGGGAATTAAACCGAAAAAGTTGACAAACACATCAGGTCAGATATTGGTTGAAAATCGAATGGAAGCATTTCCTCTCCTTGCATCTTCCCAGCATTCTTTCACTATCTTCACAAAACAAATAAATAAATGCCCAAAGTTTCCACCCAGAAGGAACAAACGCTTCCTATTGGTCCTTATAAGGAGACTTTAATTGGTCTTGATTGGCTTGTTTTGATGGTCTAGAGTCTTAATGTGGCAGTGGTTACAGAATTACTACACAAACAACTGAGATCATGAGTCACATGGTGTTTTTGCATGATGGGTAATGAAATGCTTTCATATTAGAAATCTAAAGGTGAGGTTATATTTGCTGCTGTTCTGCAAATTTTTGCAGGTGTTGGAATAGAAATCTATGTGCAAGGGAATTTCGCTTGAACGTGGAAGATTTCCCTAGGGAGATTTTGGTGGCAGTCACTATTGATTTTTTTGGTAATCAAGTAATCATTTGATTATTCTGACGATTAATCAGATAATTATTTTTTTGTGGTAATAATAGACCCAAGCGAACAACTGCCTTTAAAATTACTTAAAATACATACATAATAGCAATGGGGCAATAATACTTTATTCAAACAAAGTATCAAAAGCAAATAATCATATGGTTTTATTAAACAAACTGCTAAAACGCATAATATAAGCTAGGGCTGCCCCCTACTAGTCGACGAGAAGAGGCTTGGTCGACCAAAATTTTATTAGACGCTTAGTCGCAGGAAAAAATTTTTACAGGAAGTGGCGAAGTCACACAGTCCGTGACGGACAGATCGTTAACGACTGGTCTATGTGGTAATATAGTACATTGGGTAGGACATCCAAACGCTCACCTATTATTCATCAACCTTAAATATAGCTTATTATCTGAAGGATGTATGTATTACATGGCCGTTCAATCTAATGCTAAGCTAGAAAAATGTGCGATATTCAAGTGTCTGTGCGGAGTGTGGAAGCTGATTAGTAGCGCTGTCCCTGCATGACAAATGTAGGCGCCTTAAAATACTCCGTCATTTTTGGTCATACAGATAAAAGTAATAATCTTTTGAACCTGTAATGACTCTACGTTTATTTGTGTGCACTGCCAATAACAACAAAACGTTGTGCTTTTGTAAAATAAAGCAAACAGGGTCCACTTTCTGTCCTCTTGGTCTCTGTGAACTTGAGCTTGAAACTTTGAAACTCTATGTATGTGGTTTACAGACATGAAAAATATATCTATAGAGAGTGAAAAGTCTACTTTCAAATAAACCAATTCAAATAGAAAACAAATATTCTCAGATTATGTAATCCGTATAAAACATGCATACAAAGACGGCGCTATTTATCGGTTAATTATTAAAACGTTAATGCAGTCTCCTTGCCGTTTTTTCCCAGACACATTCATAATTATTATATTTGCTGGCAAGCTTTTTGTTGCGCTATTAGGCTATGTAGGCAATAAAGGCTCATTAAACATGCGACTAATAGTCGGCTAATGCTTAAAATGAATGACTACTAGTCGACCAGAAAAATCTTTAGTTGAGGACAGCCATAATATAAACAATAATGTACATTATGCATTTTAACAAATGCCTGCAGAGGGCAACAGTGGCCCGACGATTGTTTTTACACTTAACATTGTGATCTAATTGTCGTTTAATATTGACTAAACAACATTTAATTCAAATGTTCACTTAATCTTTAATATTTGTCTATTTCCTTACAACAGAAATGCTACGGTCACTGTAATTTCTTAAATATGTGGAAAACGTGCAAATAGTTAGCATATTGAGAAATATACTGATGTACTCGCCTGTCCGCGTACATTTATAAATCATTTACCTCATAAATTTGATAAAATGGCATTCTGGACTGAACATTGTAATAAAGCCAAACTCACAGCAGTATACTAAGATGAAGTTTGACAGGCTCCACACATGTAAATAAAAAGTGTTTGTGTGGAGCAGCATTTACTGTGAATGGAGCCAATCTGTACGTAACCTACATACATGTCTATAATTAAAGCGCATATGTTAAACCTTCTTTGTTATGTTTTTTAAATGGGTTTAATATATCATGCAGCCTCAGAAAATGGTCTAATAAAGCATTTCATGGATTCTCATTTGTAGAATTCGTGTCACTTTTGGTATTTTACAGTTTACTCAACACGGACAAATTGCAGTCAAGGATTTTTTAATATCGAGTACTCGAATTGAATCGAGGAATCATGACAGTCCTAGTTTCTAGTTGATCACACAGTGTTTTCGCATTTGCCAACAGAACTCTGTTCGGATTGAAAGTGATTCTGTGTGCGCTGTGCTTCATACAACAGTGAAGTTTGCTGAAACTTCAATAATTTGACTGCATCTAAACTCTGCAGAGGAACCTTGAGGAATTTTATAGGAGCCATGCCTCATTCCTGTCAAAATACACATTAACACCCACCATCGACTCGCTAGACCATAAACAGCAGGGTGACATAATAATTAAAGTCTATGAATAGAAATAAAACAAAAACAAATGGCTACAGACACACCTCATCATGCAGAACCAAATTACTAGAATAACATCACACCATTGTATGAAATAAATTATCTCATGCCTTTGTGATCTGTATAAAATAGCAGCTTTATTTCATACAAAATTCAACCTCGTCCAATAAGACCCATAAAAGGCCCTGGTGAGTCAAACAGTGCATAAAATTGAAGAAACACTACAGGTTCCTTCATTTCTGTGAAATTAGACTCATTAAAAGCAATGGGGTTGAAACTAGCCAATGACTGAGGCAATGAATGTCTCTCAAAAGACACATTATTTGAATAGAAATTATATAACAGGCACGTCGAGGCAGACTACTGTACCTTTTTTAGATTTGCCTGCAGGATACAGAAAGTAATACATGATTAGGTAATGTTTGACTGTAAAGCATCACTTTGATGTGTGTGATGTAATGCTAATTAAAAACAGTGTATATTTTAGACAGTGTGTTGTGTCTGAGGTAGAAAGCCCTACCCTTGTGCAGGCGGTGTGTATCCACGTGTGTCTCTTTTGGGGAGATGGCAAGGGCTCGGTTCAACACACTCCCACAGCTGGAGCTTTGAGCTAAAGGTGGATGGGACTAAACATAGAGGATGATGTTAGAGCGAGCTTTTACTTCATACATACAGTAACATTCGAATTTGAGGTCAGGAAGATGGTTTTTGAAAAATTATAAATGTCTTTACTGTCACTTTTGATTAATTTAATGCATCCTTGCTAATTAAATGTATTCATTTCTTGTATTCATTAAAAATCTTACTCACCCCAATCTTTTGAACAGTATAATAAAAAAATATCTAGATGTTTTCTATTTTTTGACTAAATTATATTATATTACATTATATTATATTAACCAAGAAGATAATATTTGCTTAAATTACTTGCACAAATGAGTGAAATATTTAAAGCAAAAATTAAATGTGCAATAAAATGCACATAAGTGACTTTTTATGTAAATATGCAAATGTATAATATATTCTTACTTTTATAAAATAGAAGTTGAATACAATTACAAAATGAAAACAATTTTTTTAATGAAATTAAAAATAAAAATAAATAAATAAGCCACTGTACATTTAGGACTATAACAAAATGTATATAAATGGAATAAAATGCAATAAAATAAGCATTTTCCATAAGCTTATGGAAACTTATGGAAATATGCAAATGTATAATGTAATTTTAAAAAATGAAAAAAAAAAGAATATCTAAACAATAAAATGAAATTATAAATAAATAAATAAATAAATAAACAGGCAAATGTACAATGTATTCTTTTATAAAATAAAAGTTTAATACAATTAAATAATGAAAATATGAAAAAAATAAAATATTTCAATGAAATTAAAAATAAATAAATAAGCCACTGTACATTTAAGGCTAACAAACTGTATATAAATGCAATAAAATTTGCATTAGTGACTTCTATGGAAATATGCAAATGTATAATATATTTGTACTTTTATTAAATTCTAGTTTAATACAATTTAAAAATTAAGATATAAAAAAAGAATATCTAAAAAATTAATGAAATTATAAATAAATACATGAATAGGCTATTATATATTTAAGACTATAACAATCTTTATATAAATGTAATAAAATGTGTATTAGTGACTTTTGTGGAAATATGCAAATGTATAATATATTCTTACTTTTATAAAATAAAAGTTTAATACAATTTAAATATAAGAAAATTTAAATGAGAATTAAAAATAAAAGAAAATTAATAAAGAAATGGACCACTGTATATTTAAAACTACGACATTCCATATAAATGCAATAAAATGCACATTAGTGACTTTTATGGAAATATGCAAATGTATAATGCATTCTTACTTTAGACGGTATATTACGACCCAGGGTGGCACAGGTGAATTGTGGGGTTATGGTGGGCTGAGTCTTCTTCCGAGGAAGAGTGTCACTCAAATGAGCTCCGCCTTCTTTACCGTACCTCTTCCTTTCTTCTAGAGTGCGGAAATGCTGAGGAACCGAAGGTTAAAGGTAAGAAAAGTCATAATAGTTGCACTCATATGTACACACATACAGTACTCACAAAGTTTACCTGCCTGTGGCGGCGCTGTTTTTTGGCAGGTAGAGGAGGAGGAGGAGGAGAAGGAGAAGGGCTGAGGAAGGTGACCATGTCTTCAGGCCAGTGCACAGAGGGAGGTTTAGGATTGGGGCGAGAGCATGCCGTGAAAGAGGAAGAAGGGATGGAGGATGACAGTGGACAGAAAGAGGGAGACAGCTTTGGGAAAGACAGGTAAAAAGAAAATCAGAAAATAAGTAAGCTAGAAAAAGGGGAGCTGATAGGCTAGTTTGTTTAAAAGGGGTCATATCATAAAACTGAATTTGTTTTGATGTTTTACAACAATATTATATTTGTATGGATGATATGACCCCTTTAATTTAGAAAGAATTAGAGATAGTAAAATCAAATAAAACAAATCCCAATACAAATACCATGAAATCCCACAGTGACCATGTAGCATGACCTTTCCAATACTTGGCATGTGCACACTAAATCCAAACTAAATCCTGGACACGCTTAATTCCTAACACATATAAACCATCCTGATCACACACCTCACCCTCTCCCGGCGGGACTGTGCTTTCCGCAGGACTGGGGTCAGGGCTGGGGTCAGTCCCTGTGGCAGGGGCATCAGGAGAGGACTGGGCTTGGGTGGGGAGGGGGTCTGGGGTGGGATCTACCCCCAGCTGAGAGTACAGTTCATTGATCTCATTGACTGTAACATAGCCCTGGAATAAACCATTCGGAAAATGGGGGGGGAAGAGGGGTGAATAGGAAAAAAATCATATAGTCAAGTAGGTTAAAATGATTAATGACAAGCATATTAATAACAGATGAATCACAAATTTGAAGAAGAAAAAAAATTAAAACATAAAACATATATATATATATATATATATATATATATTTTTTTTTTTTTTTTTTTACAAGAATTACTCAAATAAAAAAAATAAAAATAATGAAATTAAAACACATAAAAACAGATGAATTGATAAAATAAAAAAGTTAAAATAAAAATTAAAATAAATAAATTAAAATTATAATAAAAAAATAAATTAATTAAATGACCTTGTAATGACATGTAATAAATGGCATGATACATATTTAAAAATCTATATATTTATTTATTTTTTAAATAAATACTTATTACTATTATATAATATATGACATCTGTTAAAAACCTATGCAAAAGGAAATCAAATTATAATAATTTAATTAATATTCATTTATAAAAAAATGTGTATATAAATATTCATATTTGTAATATATTATTATTACTAGCATTACTGTTGTTGTTGTTGTTATAAAGTAGTATATGACATCTCATATACTAAAATCAAAGATAAAAGGAAATAATTTTATGAATTATTATTATATAGTATATGATTCATGTTAAAAATCTAAGCAAAAGGTAATCAAATTATTATAATATTTATTTATAAAAATGTGTATATAAATATGATTTACTATACTATTATTATTATTATGATTATTGTACTGTAGTATACTGCATCTAATTAAAAAAAAATCAAAGAGAAAGGAAAATCATTTTTATGAATTATTATTATTATTATTATTATTATTAGTGTTAGTATTATTATATAGTAATATAATATGACATCTAATTTAAAACTAAATCGAAGTGAAAAGAAAACAAATTCAACAGGAAATCAAATTAAAAGTGAAATTTAAAATTTAAAATAAATAACAGATGAATTAGTAACATAAAAATAAAAAGTTAAATCATTTTATGAAATTAAAAAAAACAAAAAAAAAACATTACATTATAAATAAATAAACATTTAATTCAGTTAATCTTTAAGGAAACCAAACAAAGACTTCCAAGGAATTTAAAGCACTGATAAACCAGTAAAGAGGAAATAATTAGAGGTTATTTTAAGAGCATTATAAACTTAACTACCCAGAGAAGCGGCATGTTAGGAGGTATTCTGGAAAGCAGGAAACGAGCAACAAACATTATCTTGCATGCACTTTGCTAATGCGTTACCTCAGCGTTTTTGATAGTCAGAGAGGAAAGAAGAGAAGAAAACATCAGGAGGTCAGCAGGAAGTGGAGACAGGGTTTTGTGGGCATGGCAAAATTCACTATGAGGCGGACACACGTCGGCCAACTGGAAGCAGTCCTGGAATACAGGGGAAAAAGACCCTGTTTCCACGGTGAGGAAACACAAACAACCCTCTGCAACTAAAGATTTCCAGGTTGCAAGGGTCGTGATGAGGGCAAAAAGCGATCAAAGTGAGGTCTTCCTTATTTACTGTAGTTCCCTTCATTGTGTTACAGTAACACTTTGAGGCAGCCACACATGGTGCTCAGGCTCATAACACATGTGCAGACCAAGAGAGGATGTCAAAAGAAGATTTGCCTTAAAGGATTAGTTGACTTCCAGTATAAACTTTTCCTGATAATTTACTCACCCTCATGTCATCCAAGATGTTCATGTCTTTCTTTTTTCAGTCAAAAAGAAATTATTTTGAGGAAAACATTCCAGGAGTTTTCTCCATACAGTGGACTTCAATGGGGATCAACAAGTTGAAGGTCCAAATTGCAATTTCAATGCAGCTTCAAAGAACTCTACACAATCCCAGCAAAGAATAAGGGTCTTGTCTAACGAAACGATCGGCCATTTTCTAAAACAAATGAAGATTTATATACTTTTCAACCACAAATGCTCATCTTGCACTTGCTCGACTTCACGCATGTTTTCCTCAAGAACCTTAAATTCTTTTCGACTGAAGAAAGAAAGAAAGACATGAACATCCTGGATGACATTGGGGTGATGAAATTATCAGGAAATTTTTATTCTGGAAGAGAACTAATCCTTTAAATTCACAGAGAAGACACAATCCAGCCCGACTTACCTCCTTCATACTGATGGGACTGACAGGAAAACCCAATGCTCCAGTGAGCTCAGAATATTTCTTTTCCAAGTTAACAAGATTCTCCTTTTCCTGTAAACAAAAGCAAGAAAACCTATCATGATTCAGAAGCACCAAAAACAACTTGTAGTGTGCAATAAAGGACCAAAAGGCAGCGTAGCATGGCTGTGTATTAATATTGCACAGACATACCCGCTGTAGCATCATTTGAAGATTGTTCTTTTCCTTTACAAAGTTGTCCTTGTCCCTCTGAGCCTGCTGGGAAATCTGGGTATACTGTTTCTTCAGGGCCAGCAGCCTCTCCTAAAGGAGCGACACATATAAACGTGTTGAAATGATCATACTTACATATTTTCTTTGAGCCTTAGCTTTGAAAACTAGTCAAATAGTTAACTACAGTTGATGTCAAAAGTTTACATCCCCCTTTCAGAATCTGCAAAATATTAATTATTTTACCAAAATAAGAGGGATCACACAAAATGCATGTTATTGTTTATTTAGTACTGACCTGAATAAGATAATTTCACATAAAAGATGTTTACATATAGTCCACAAGAGAAAATAATAGTTGAATTTATAAAAATTACCCTGTTCAAAAGTTTACATACACTTGATTCTTAAAGGAGAACTCCACTTCCTGAACAACAATTCACAAATAATTATGTTCATGTCTTTCTGTCTTCAGTCGTGAAGAAATTATGGTTTTTGAGGAAAGCATTTCAGGATTTTTCTCCATATAATGGACTTCACTGGTGCCCCGATTTTGAACTTCCAAAATGTAGTTTAAATGCAGCTTTGAAGGGCTCTAAATGATCCCAGCTGAGAAAGAAGGGTCTTACCTAGGGAAACGATCGGTCATGTTTTTCGAAAAATAATTTTTTTAATACTTTTTAAGCACAAAAGCTTGTGTAGCACAGGCTCTGGGATGCGCGTCCATGATGCTACGAATTAGTGATGGGTCATTCTTGAACGATTCTTTTCATTTTGAACAAATCTTTAATGTGACTCGGGAAGAACGAGTCGTCCCGGGGAGTGATTCGTGCAGTCGCACATGCACAACATCCTATTAGGTTCTGTACTGGAATTAGTTCACCTGATTCGAGTCATCGGGTGTCTCAAGTCGTTCGTTCATCTTATGGTGCTGTCACGTGATGAATGAACGACTCAAACCCGAAAACTTTTTAGATAAGAGTTGAGGTCAAACAGTGTGTAACAATGAATTCATGTTTTCTGTTTCTTATAACATTATAGTTTTGTCTTGTTTGTAGTGTGATCAATGTTTGTGTAAGCAGTAGATGTGTTAGGGAAGGAACACGTAATATTTTATTTATATTTTGCTAAAATGAATGAAATGACTCAAAAAAAGATTTGTTCATTTTGCTGAATGAGACTCAAAGGTCCAAGTCTGTAAAACGATCCAAACTTTCCATCACTACTACAAATCACGTGTAAGTTCATCGTCTGTGTACTGAGTATGCCGAAAAACTCCATCTTATTTTCTCACACAACTTGAGAGGAGGACATCGTTGTACCTTTTTGCTTGTAAACAGTGTTTACAAACGTACTTGCACTTTCTTAGTCTTGCGCGTTCGCTTTGTAAACACTGGGTTTGTAGTTCTGCCTACGTTCCGCGTGACCTTTCGATGCGATATAATAATACGTAGCGTCGTGAACGTGCATCCCAGAGCCTGTGCTACACAAGCTTTTGTGCTTAAAAAGTATTAAAAAAATTTTTTAAAAAATAAAATAAAATGACAGATCGTTTCGCTAGATAAGACCGTTCGTCCTCGGTCTTATCTAGCGATAAGATCATATGAAGCTGCATTTAAACTACATTTTGAAAGTTCAAAATCGGGGGAGTCCATTATATGCAGAAAATGTTTTCGTCATAAACCACAATTTCTTCATTGACTGAAGACAGAAAGACATGAACATCTTGGATGACAAGGGGGTGAGTACGTTATTTGTGAATTATTGTTCTGGAAGTGGAGTTCTCCTTTAATACTGTGTTGTTACCTGAATGATCCACAGTTGTGTTTTTTTGTTTAGTGATAGTTGTTCATGAGTCCCTTGTTTGTCCTGAACAGTTAAACTGCCCGCTGTTCTTCAGAAAAATCCTTCAGGTCCCACAAATTCTTTGGTTTTCCAGCATTTTTGTGTATTTAAACCCTTTCCAACAATGAGTGTATGATTTTGATATCTATCTTTTCACACTGAGGACAACTGAGAGACTCATATGCAACTATTACAGAAGGTTCAAATGCTCACAGATGCTCCACAAGGAAAAAAACATGCATTAAGAGCTGGGTTAATTTGGTATTTATATAAGTCTTATAAAAACCTTTTCTCTTTCTGTCCATCAAATCATTTGAACGCACATAAAATTCCTATTACTCATAAGTAAGAACTTTCCAGGATGACTTAAAGGCAACAATAGGCTGATGAATGCATATCCAGGAAACTCACCTTCCGTGTGACGGTGCTCCTCTGGTATTCAGCGATCTCCCTGAGAATGTGTTGAGTCTGATTTTCTTTCTCCTCATCCTGACGACTCTCTCGTTCCAGCTGTTGAAACTCTAGATCTTCAAATCGCTTGGTCTCCACCTCTAGCGTCTCTGCATCCTGATACACAGAAACATATGAAGGTCTACATTTGTGCTAGAACTATATATTCAAACTGGAAAGATGTTGTAATACTCCCAGTTCAACAAGCCTCAAAGAAGCCAACAAAAGTTCACACCAAATCCCCTCTGCTCCAGCAGCCTCCCCAGGGATGGAGACAGGAGTTAAGGTTTCACCCTGCTGGAAGCAGGCCAAACACAGCTATAAACATGCGCTGCGACATGCCAGGGAACAGAGGACCTGCCACAACTTTCACCCATCACCGCTGACCTTTAGAGATCAATCACGTCAACACTCACATAACGTGAACTTCAGCGACGTAAAGAAACACTGCAGCCATTCCGAGCCATCACAGAAACAGCTACTGTACGCCACACTTTCATTCAACGCCTGCCAGCTTTAAATAACCTCCTTCCTTCCTATAACTTAATTAACATCTTATGTGGTCACTGTCAGGGATTGTGTATCAGCCTATCAGGGTGAATCTCATGAAACTTAAGAATGAAACATGACTGGGACAAGGAAATAAGAAATGATGTTTGTAGATTTTTAGCACTGTGAAATGATTTTATGACTGTTAAGCACCCCTTTTCCCCACAATAAAAAAAAAAAACCTTCATTAGAATAATTTGAAGGATAAACCCAATAATAATAATAATAAATTATTATTATATATTTATTAAAACATATATAGTAATGCAGAAAACACATTTTACAAATTAAATTTACTTAAAAAAAGTAATTGTATTGTAAAACATTTTAATAAATTAATGTATTGTAAAACAATAATTTAATAAAAATGGTTTTTCCCAATATGACATTTAGATCTAAATAAAATACAAAAAACATTATAACTAGTTAACTTGATTTACTAAAACTAAAACGAAAATTTCTATTACATATATTCTATTACATATTTCTATTTCTATTAAAATAACTATTACACTAATAAAATGATTCATTAAAGTTCAAATGAAAATGGAAAATATAAAAATAAAAACTAATTTTAAATATTAAAAATCAAATCTCAATGATTTTAAAATAACAATAATTACATACATAAATAATAATTACAATGCGTTACTATTATGATAATGCAATTTTTTTGGATTATGGTAATGTGAATTTGAGGGGGAAATGTGTTTAATATTTGCACATGCACAAAAATCTGTAAATATTTAGACTTAAAATACCAAAATAAATAAATCAAATAATAATAATAATAATAACAACAACAATAATCATCATCATCAATCATCATCATGAATATATATTTATTAAAATATATATAATGATGCAAAAACAACTACATTTTATTACAGAATTAAATTTAGAGAATTTAGTTTAAACAGAAGAAAAATATTGTAATTGTATTGTAAAACATTTAGAATATTAATAAGAATTTATATTTATATTAATAAGAAATGAATACATTTTTTGCAATACAACATTAATATATAACATTATAGCTACGTAACAATTTAATAAAACTAAAAAGATATTTTATACAAACTATATTTAAAACTTACTTAATAATGCTAAAAAAAAGGAGAAAGTTCAAAAGTAAATGGAATATACATATATATATATAACTAATTCCAAATATTAAACTATAAATCTCGATGCTAAAATAGATATATTTAATTATATTAATTTTAGTTGCATACTTGCACAAAAATCTGAAAATATTTAGACTTGAAATGCCAAAAAAAGGGAAAAAAACGTTAGAATATATTATATATATAATATATATATTTTATAGAAAAACACTACATTGTATTACACAATTAAACTGAGACATTTTTCAGATTAGGGTAATGTGAATTTGTGGGAAAATGTGCTTAATATTTCCACATGCACAAAACTGTATAACTATTTAGACTTAAAAATGATTATTAAGTTTTAAATTACATTAAAATTAAATTGGTGTTAAGAACAGTATTATTAACAGATTATATTAAACAAAAATGATAAAAATAAAGATTTTTTTTTTTTTTTTTTTAATTATGCAATACATTCCAAACATACAGGAAGCGCATGCAACATATGAGAAGAAAGTCAGCCGAAATGTCTCATGGAGATGAGACAGATGCAAGCACAAGGGATGAAGAGGACAAGGACTCGGTTATGAGGAAGAGGCGGATGAAGGCTGTGTGTGAGTACTGACCCTGCAGAGCTGCAGCTGAAGTTGCTCTTTCAAGGCTTCGGGGCAGGTGTCCAACTGAGTCTTCTGCTCTGCAAGCAGATGCGCCAGTCGCTCTAACTTTACACGCTCCGCATCTAGCTTGGCTTTGTCCTGCACGTACGCGCGTAGGATGCAGGGAGAGAGGAGAGAAGGAGGGTTAGTGCCGGGACAGGTGGGGTGGGCAGGGTTAGTTACTACACAGTCAGTAACAGCACAAGTAGGGCATGATGGGGGTGGAGGTGTTGAATTAAATGAAGAACATGAAAGTGAAGGAAAACGATTGCTGATGTTATCAACATAAATAAACAACTGAAAAATGCTTTAGAAATCAGTTTGAGTTGAACTGAAATTAACAAGTGGCAACTTTAAATGCTAACAACTCGAATGGCCTCAATAGGCGGCAACAGCCTAATCGCAGTGGAACTTAAGTGAACAAATCAACCATCCTCTATAAGAGTTAGTGCCCAGAAATGGACCGTCAGCTAAAAAGTTTGTATCTCAAGTGTCCGTGCAGCTGCCAGGCTAAATGAATGAATGAGCCGGAAGTCAGGCTGAACTTGAGACGCAGGTGCCAGGATTTCCACCAGCTCCTGTCTTAGAAATCCCCTGCATCAACACAGTGTGTGGTGTCACTCAGTTTAGCAGAGGTGTATTTAGAGCAGACCTGGGATTACCAACTGTGAGAAGCTGCCAGGAAGTGCAAGTGTGTGTGTATGTGTTTGTGAAATGCAAATGAATCTAAGGCTCTATAATTCATATTTCAGAAGTAATACATGTATTGTAAACTTATGAATTGTAAACTTTATATTCTATATACAGAGGTGCTGGGGCAAAGATACTTTGAAAGCATAGCTTAGCAAAACTAAATTTAACCACCTTTTTAAAAAAAAGCCATTAGCAACACTAGAAGCAAAAGTAGCCAGCTGCACTAAAGTTATTTAAGGGGGCAATATCTTTTAAATACATTTCCATCTGATAATAAAACTTAAAGGAGAAGTCCACTTCCAGAACAATAATTTACAGATTTGTTGCGGCTTCAAACGATCGCAAATGCGGTTTCAAACGATCCCAGTGAGGAAGAAGGGACTTACCTAGCAAAACAATTCATTATTTTCATAAAAATAATACAATATATATACTTTTTAATGTCAAACGCTTGTCTCGGTTTTTTCTCGACCTCTGTTTTTGTTTCGGGTCATGACAGGCTATGTCTAAAAACTCCCATCTCATGTTCTCCCTCAGCTTCAAAATCGCCCTATATCGCTGTTTTACCTTTTTTGTTAAGGGTGTTTGATCTTCTTTGCATGTTCACTTTGCAAAGACTGTGTCGGTACTTCTGCAGTGATGTCGGAGAATTTTTAAATGATTTTTGAAGTTGAGGGAGAAAATACGAGAGTTTTTCGACATACCCTAACTGTCTTGAGCCAGAATACACAGAGTTCAGGGAGAGCAAGACAAGACCAGCAAGATTAAAAAGTATTTAAACTGTATTTTTTTTAATGAAAATAACGCTCTTTTTGCTAGATAAGACCCTTCTTCCTCAGCTGGGAACGTTTACAACCACATCTGAGATCGTTAGAAACCGCATTTAAACTGCATTTTGGAAGTTCAAACTCGGGGCACCATATCAGTCCATTATATGGAGAAAAAACCTGAAATGTTTTCCTCAAAAAACACAATTTCTTTACAACTGAAAAAAGAAAGACATGAACATCTTGGATGACAAGGGGGTGAGTACATTATCTGTACATTTTTGTTCTGGAAGTGGACTTCTCCTTGAACCGCATTTATCTGGCACAACAAAGCAACAAATCTCAATTAGGGTACCATGAATCTACTGGAGCTGCAAAACAATTACTCACGATTATTCGGTTCAAAATTAGTTTTGTTTCACACCGAGGACAACTGAGACACTCATATGCAATTCATATGAATTTTATGTGCGTTAGTTATGTTTACATATTTACATATGTGTGAGCACTGTGTATATTTATTATGTATATATAAATACACACACATGTATATTTAAAAAAAAAAAAAATTGTATGTATTTGTATGTAAACACTTGTATATAATTTCTATTATAGATTATAATATTATATATATTAATATATATTATCTAACAATTTTCCTTAATATATACACGTATGTGTGTGTATTTTTATATACATAATAAATATACACAGTACACACATATAGTATGTAAACATACATTTTTATTTTTAATCGATTAATCGTGACTAATCGTTTTGCAGCTCTAAAATCTACAATAAAACTTAATAACGAAACATGCTAACTTCTGTAACAGACTCAAAACCAATGATAAACAGAAACTGGCTACAAAATACCTCACAAGTACTTCTCTAATTTCTTTAAAGGGAAGCCCGGGTATTAAGACTTGTATTGTTTAATATAACATAAATTATGTTTCTTACTGAAATATGTAGTAGAAAACCCTTTAAAGATTTACGCTATTTAAAAAAATCCTCATCATATTATACAAATTTTGAACTATGGGGAGTGCAATTATTTCAATGACATGAAATAGTTGGACTCTGAGCTACTGGCACTACCTGTTGCTATTTTTACTGCAACACAACTCAGAAAACGAAATACTGATATGATGCCACATTGTGCGGCTTTTGGTTGTAATTTTCAGTCGAAGGGCAACAAGAGAAGTGATGCAAGCCTTCATTGCTTTCTTAGCGATAAGAAGAGGAAAAAAAGAATGGTAAGATGCCTGTGGACGAATAAAACTTCCTAAAGACCTACATCTTTGCTCTCTCCACTTCAGCCCTGATGCCTTTGAGATTTTTAGTAGACCACAGCTTACAAATGGCAGAGACAAGAAACGCTAGATCCCATCCTGGCAGGATGCTTGTATTGACGCCGCAGCCACTGAAGGAGTTTCTCGGTGTGAATTTCACTCGATATCGGGGGCGTTCAGACTCCTTGTGGGGAAAATCGACAGTATGGCATTTGATTTAAGCCTACGCTTGTATCCAGTATTTCATTTTCTGAATTGTGTTGTGGTAGCAGGTAGCACCAGTAGCTCACAGATTGCAACCATTTCATGTCAGTAAAATAGTGGCGCCCCATAGTCCAAAATATGTATAAAACAATGTTTTTTAAAATAACGTCAGTCTTTCATGTTTTCAACTACATATTTTATTAAGAGACATAATTTATGTTATATTTAGCCATAGATGTCTTAATACCTGGAGAAGAAAGTAGTGTGCTTTTGATATTTATATCAAAAGCACACTACTGTCTGAATATATATGAAATGTCTGAATCTGACTACTGTACATATCAAAAGAAAGGACAGTTTAGAAGAGAGCATTTGAGTTAAGTAAGTAGCGTCACCAAGTATAGTTAAGTACTCCCCAGCACTGATAAACAAACTTTATCACGGACGCATACCTGAGATTTTTCCGTCTGCGCTTTGTTCTCGATGTCAGCCATCTTCTCTTTAAGTTGCTCCAGAGCGTCTTTCTCCTGCTGTAGCTGAGCCGTCTCCGAATCCTGCTCGCCTTCCAACAGAGCGCGCTCCACTTCCAACTAAACACACACATAAACTCATTCTTCATTTTTGACTTAAGATCTATTTTAAACAAAATCCAAATCCATCACAAAAATTCAGCATCACTTACAGTAACTACTGGAACAAATTCAATGATTTCGTGGCAAACTGTGATGTAATGTCACTACAATCTGGACCACCTAGAAGGTGCCTCATTTTACACAAATAAAAAGGGGCCCACGTTCTAAACCTATAAAAGCCTAACGCCATAAAACTAGAGCACAACACTGACATTCTGGATTTACTGAATGGGGCTCTAATGGAACAGCTGACTTAGCAGGTACTGCTGGCACAAGACCAACCTAACTACGTATAATTAATCAAGAGATGGGAGTTTCTGCTTGAAGGACAACTTAGCTATAGCTTTTACTTGTGCTTTGGACCTTGGGCTTAATGAACAACTTTTCAGTGACTAAAACCAGCTTAAAAGGATACGAAAATTCTGTTATTAATTACTCATGCCGTTCCAAATCGTTCTGTTATTTTAACAATGTCCTTTCTACCTTTCTGGGCCTTAAACGTGTCAGTTGCATTGCTGTCTATGTAGGTTCAGAAGGCTCTTGGATTTCATCAAATATCTTAATTTGTGTTCTGAAGATGAACAAAGGACAGAATTTTTATTTTTTTGGCAAATTTACCTAGGCCTTTAAACCTTAGTAGAATGTTAAGGAATCAAAAGAATGAGGACATTTGAGGACATTTGGAAAGAAAAAAGTGCATTACAGTGGAGAAGGAACGATGGAGGTATCGAATCAGGAATGAAGTGTATCATTTAAAGGGAAAAACAGAGAAAGTGAGGCTTTAAGTGAGAGAAAGTAAACCAGATTTAGTCTTGGCAGGTCAGACCTTCTTGTCTAGCTGTGGTCCTCATCACAGCTCTTGATTACTTCGCCACATGCACAACTCTCCCACATGCAATAGACACTCTCCCGTCACTGCTCCCACCATCCCTGATCTCTCCCACGTCCTCCCTGACCTGTAGATGTGTCTACTGTACCTCTCTGATGGACTCTTCCATCTGGTTGTCCAGGTCTTTGATCTTTAGCTCTAATTCTTCCATATTGTTCAGGACCTGGATCCTCTCCTCCTCTATGCGTCTCACGTCCAGCTTCAGCTGTGTGTCGTCTTCAGGTGCCTGCTGAAGACATGATAATATAAGCAACCAGACAAGTGTACTGAACAATGCAATATAAAGTGTAATACGTACATGACATTAGGTAAGTTTAAAATAAAAAAAATACATAAAAACTATTAATAATAAAAAGTTGGAAATTCTAAAAAAGCTAAAATAAAATAGACATATAACTGAAATTTTTAGCACTAAAATGACTACAACTGAAATAAGAATAAATTAAATGGGAAAAAAAAATATTTGAAAATTATAAAAATGACAAGCAGCACATAAAATGATTAAACCTAAACTAAAATTGAAATGAAAAATAAAATTTTTATTATAAAAGCCATTTTGAAATATTAATAAATACTATAATACTATACAAATAATACTAATGTAACACTAAACACTTCAAATGTTAATTAAAAAATTAAAGTGAATTACACTTATAACGGTTGCCTTGGGACTTTTTAATCAGAAATTTTTAATTGCGTGACACAGACTCGCAATTCTGATAATTTTCTCAGAATTGTGAGACATAAATTCGCAAATTTTGAGAAAAACATCCGTCTTTTTCCCCCTCAGAACTGGACATTATAACTAAAAATTGTGAGTTTATATCTCACAATTCTGAGGAAAAAAAATCAGAATTGCCAGGATATAAACTTTTGTGAGAAAAAAGTTGGAACTGCGAGATACTTGTGAGTTTACATCTCGCAATTCTGAGTTGTTTTCTCGAAATTGCAAGCTAAATCCCGCAATTCTGACTTTGTAACTCGCAGATGTGAGTTTATATCTCACAATTCTAAGAAAAAAGTCAGTCAATTGAGAGATACTTGCAAGTTGTTTTCTCGCAATTTCGAGTTTACATCCCACAATTCTGAACATAAATCAAAAATGCATTTATATCCTGCAATTCTGAATATAAACCGTAATTGTAAGTTTAAATCTCACAATTCTGAGAAAAAAAATTCAGAATGGCAGCATATTAATTCGCTATTCTGAGAAAAAAAGTCAGAATTGTGAGATACAAACTTGCGAGTTTATTCTCACAATTCTGGGTTGTTTTCACAATTGTGAGTTTATATCCCACAATTTTGAATCTAAATTGCAATTTCAAGGTTATATCCTAAAATTCTAAATATAAATTGCAAGAAAGAGAAAAAAAAGTCAAAGTTGATAGGAAATAAACTCGTCAGAAAAAAAGTCAGAATTGTAAGATAAAAAGTGACAATTACCTTTTTTATTCTTTATTCAGTGGCGGAAACAGCTTCCATAAAAAAATACCCACTAAAATCTAAAATAAAAATTAATTAAAGCTAAATAGAAATATTAAAATTAATTTAAAATGAAACTAATATATATATATATATATATATATATATATATATATATATATATATATATATATTTTTTTTTTTTTTTTTTCAGCTGCTATTAGTGAATATTTAACCTTCCAAGCTTAACTTATTAGTAATGCTGGGTTTTGTATTGATCCCTAATGCTACATGTAGAACTAGGTTAGATGTCAATGCAGGTTGTGTAAAGCCCTTTAATGCAAGCCATCTATAGCATGGCCATGCCCCCTTCTGGCAGCTGCGCTGATCTTTAGCTCCAAGAAACAGGATTCACTGAATGAACACTAACAATGATGAATGGCCCAACGGAAACTTCAAGGAACAGAGGGGCGGAGTTACACACTCCATTTCCTAAACTAATTATTTATCTAGGTTTTCAATATCCGTGAAAGGTAATCTGCTTGTTTTGAGTTTTATAAGCAAAACGTTGACCTTTGACCTGGAAGGCTTCACATGTAATATACGTGCACGTATGCATAGGACAGCACATATAGGTGAGAAGACTGCCATTCTTCCGTTGTGAGGCACAGATCGACCAAACACAATGCACATGACCCTGCTATATTTGGACTGTGATGTTTATATCTGCTCATCACAGTTTATACTATGGAGGGCATGTCTCTGAGCTGCTTCAGCTGTTTCTGTGTGGGCTAGAAGGGAGAAACGGGGCTAATACAGATTTATAGTTTCTATAAACTAGTTTCCAAGGTCATTTTGTGTTGTATAATGTTTATCTGTAGATGGATAAATAACAGAACCAATGCATGACTGCTACTCCTGCGCAGAAGACTAATTAGATTAGATTATACAGGAGTTGGAGGGAAGACACCCGCACATTCCTTCATGGATTAAAGTGTGCGTGAGGTTGTGTGCATGCCAGGGAAGGGTGGGAAACTCTTATAACCTATCCAGAAGGTCACAGGAATTAGCAGTATGGAAAAGGACTAGCTTTACAAATGATTCAATTACCTAACAAGATTAAAACACACAGCATGCATGCAGAAAAGACCTCATGCATGAAGCCATAATGGAATACAATCGGTCAGAGTAAAGATGACTAATATAATATAATATATAATATAATGTAATATAATTGTTGAAACGGTCATTTCAAATAGGTTTCTTGGCGCTAATAGGCTATTTAATAAAAAAATAAAGGTAATTTATTTTTAAAATAAGTGAAAATTATATAATGATTTAATTATTATATATTATAATTTTCATTTTTTTATTTATACTTGATAATTGAATGAATGAATGAATGAATGAATAATTTAAAGACTATATTTCTGTCAGCAATTTTTTAGAATATAATTTAATATTGTTGAAATAGTAACAATTTTTAAACTATTTATTTAATAAAAAAATAAAATATTATATATTTTTTTATTCATAAAAAAAATTAAAAAGAGGTAACTTCTATGCCATCCATTTTTATAATATAATATAATATAATATAATAATATTGTTGAAATGGTAACATACTATTATCTATTTATTTAATGAAAAAAAAAAAAAATTTTTAATGTAATAATTTAAAAATAGTATATTTCTATTTTTTATAATATAATTTAACATCATATAATAGTTGAAATGGTAAAAATACAATTTTTAAACTATTTATTTAATTTAAAAATAAATTAAATTCTAATATATTATAATTTGAATTATAATTGAATTATAATTTTCATTTTTTTAAATTTACAAAATAATTTAAAAAAAAGGTAATTTTTTTTTAAATTATATATAATATAATATAGTTGAAATGGTAACATACCATTATCTATTTAATTTAATTTAATTTAAAAATAAGTTAATTATATAGTATAATTTTAATTTTTTAAATATAATAATTTTAAAAGAGTATACTTCTGTAAGCAATTTTTATATATTATATTATATTATATTATATTATATTATATTATATTATATTAAACTAAAAAAAAGTAATTGGACATTTAAAATGTTTTGATGCAATGCAATGATTGTAAATAAAATGGTTCCAAGGTGATTTTCAGTAGATGCATGAATTCAGTTCCTCTCATGCACTTCTAAGAGTAACTTAAATGGCTTAAGTGAATCTTTACTAATTACCTTGTTTATCCGTGTCAGTCGAGGAGAAGGGGTGGGAGCGGAGCCAAGGACAGCTGTTGTCTCCGCCCTGACTTCTCTGTGTCCACTATTCTTGCGCTGGCGTACCTGTCTCTCCTCGCCGACCTGGGTCTCCCGGGCTTTAAGCCCATAGTCGTTGTCAGCAGAAATGCTGGCTGACAGACTTGCAGAGTCTGAGAACGTAGACTCATCATCTGACACCTGTAATTTCTCCAGCTCCTTGTTGATCTTCTGCAAGTCGGCAACAGCCAAGCCAGTTTTGTCCTGCTCTGCACGGCCCAGCCCAGAACACAGATTAAGGATAGTCTCCAGACGCTGACGTTCCTATGGATCAGACAGAGACAGAATGACAAAAATGCATATTCAGACACATGCAGCATCAGCTGGAGGGAATGACAAATTTGGAAACCTTTCTCACCTTTGAAATGCAAACAGATTTACCTGCAGCAGTTCTGAACATGTTTGTTATTTGGAGAAAACTCAAACACTAACAGCCCATGGATAGCTTACAGACGAACATTACTGCTCAAGAAGGTCCAATATACAAACATCTTTGATTCAATCATGAAATAAGGTGCAAAACAGCACCAATCTGCGATAAGAGAAAGACCAGATGAAGACAACCAGGCATATACATCTAAAAACAACCCTGGCTCATGAAGGAGTGCACTTGGCTTGAAAAAAAACCCTGTATTTATCGACTGATATGGAAATGCAAACAGCAAGTTTAGGCGAGCATTTCCAGAGCCAAGAAAAATGATCTCACAGGTTCATGTAGCTGCGAATGGACAACCCAACCTGCATCACAGGCATATTAGCAGTTATTAAATCCATAAAGAAGACATTTCCTTGTAAATCAAAACCAAGCCCAGCATTTTTATGCATTCGCACAGCCCTATTCTTCAGAAAGGTCTACTCACCATATCAGCAGATCCAGAGGTCAGAGGACACATGGTGACCTCCACCTCAGAGGAGGAGATCATGCCCTCATCAAAAAGATGTCAGGTTTAGTTATGTTCCTTAACACATCAAGTACAAATTACAGAGACGTGAACTCAACAACTTCAGCCAGTGTCAGAAACACAAACCCTCTGATGGGAGGTTGATGAGTCGGTGGGAAGAGAGATTGCAAATGGGAGAGAGAGAGAGACGGAGAGGGAGCTCTCAGAAACTGGGCAGAGAGTGAAACTAGACCCAATAAAAACACTGCTGGCACTGGACGGGAAAGGATATACAAATAGGAGCAGCGTGATTCAATCCTTCCGCTTTCATTCACAGCACGCTATCAGTCCCAGTGCACGAGCAAAGGGCAAAACTTCACTGGATTCCCTCAATTTACATAAAGCGTAGCTTGAAATCCTATTGTAATTGAAAGAATGGCCAAGGATCAGCAATCTTGACGTAAAACTGATCATGGAGACCAAACTGTAAGTTGGGATGGTAGTATTCACACTGCCAACAACTTCACCAAGGTTTGCCCCAATCGGCCTGACGGGTACACTACAGCAATTAAACGTACGAAATCGCTCATGACTCCTTAACCATCAGTCGCAGGTTTTTTTGAAAAACATACTTTTGTGAATTAGACCTAGGTTTTTCACCTGACTGGAACCAAACCAGTGCAGAAAGATTCTATGAGGAGTGAATATCAATAATTATCAAAAAAAAGTTGAACCTTCCACTTTGCCGTCGCAAAGCGACGCCAAAACATTTGAAGGGGGTGGGCCTATAACTCCTGAACAGAATGAGATATCTTCAAACTCAGAACACTTATGCAAGAGCTCAATTTGAGGTCACAGGACAAAAATCACAGAGCTTGTCTACTTGCCTACACAACCATTTTTCCTATCAAGATGGAAATTGCTGTGCACGGTTTTGGTCTAAAAAGTGACACAAGTGTCTACTAGGACATTTGTGTATCTCAAAAAAACATGTCTATTGGCCGATGAAGTTTGAGCACCATTAGACAAAGGTTAACAGAGGCCGATTGGAATGAAACTTGGTGGGCTTGTTTGACTCAAGGCCCTAAAGGTCTGTGAGAAAGTTGAAAGAAATCAGCCACTGGGGAGGGGCCATTTCGCATTTTTCAATGGCGTAAACGATTGTACATTGTGTGGTTTTTCGTACATGCACGCGATATTTGTTAAATGATTGAGATGATGTAAAAAACCTACTTTTGCAAACTAATCCTAGGTTTTTCACTCAATCTGGAAAAAAAACAACTGCACTAGACTCTAGACTCTGTAGGTCAATAATTATCAAAAAAAAAAAAAAAAAAAAAAAAAAATTAATTTACCCGTTGCGAAGCTATAATTGGGTCGTTTAGAAAAGGGACCTGTCCAAATTTGTCCAAAATCCTACAAAGCCTAAAGGAAAACTCAAAACTTCACGAATAAAGGTTAAAAAACAACAATATATTTTTATAATAAATTACCTGGATTTGCCAAAAATGCTTTTTTTTAAATCATTGATTTAAGAGAAGAGAAGAGAAGCCAGAGATGCTGAAGATGAAGAGGGGAAAATACTGTAGCATGCAGAGTAAACTCACCATTCACAATGCGCAAAATATTAAAGGAAAATCCTAAATATTGAATTTGCGGTTTATGAATGTATCTTTGAGGGGAACTGACTGTCTTCAGAAAAAGTTAGATTGTATTTTCTTTTCATCTTACCTCCATATAATGCATAATAATGTAATATTTAAATGAGGAGCGCTGCTTTGTTTACAGCAAGCAAACACTGTATTGCGGCTGTTCCATAAGCGCCACCTGCTGTCAGAGAGTGAATTTGCGTCTCATGCAGCCTGTATGCTGTTTTTATTTAGTGCAGATATGTTTTATGTAACATAACTTCACAAAGCTAAGGTCAGAACATTCCGTTTTTGCTTTTAAATTTTGAAATTATACAATCTAATTTACTTGAAAAACTGTTTGTGCTACATGTATCATGTTTGTTTGGA
This sequence comes from Labeo rohita, assembly GCF_022985175.1. Taxonomy (NCBI): domain Eukaryota; kingdom Metazoa; phylum Chordata; class Actinopteri; order Cypriniformes; family Cyprinidae; genus Labeo; species Labeo rohita. The sequence continues at coordinate 11,270,714 of NC_066892.1, read as the reverse complement.
TTGTGATGTAAAATGCAGCGGTTCTGCAACCATTTCATGTATTCTGATTGATATAAAGGCACAATCAGAGAAAAAAAAGATTAATTTTATTTCAATTAACGGTGGCTAGCAAGCTAACAACTAGACAACTAGCTTAGTATAGCAACAGGTAATGAAAAGTTTTAGCTAGAACAAGCAAATATAAATTTAATAGTGCTACGTTTGCAATCAGGTATTCAGGAACTGGAACAGGATCCTTGCATAGGAAAAAATGGGTAAAACAGCATGTGCACTTAAAGCCATTCAAAGTCATTGGCAAAGCAATTCATATCTTTGCGAGTGACGTATAAAGTACCATTAAATATATAAACAGATCTCAAGTGCATGAAATTAACTTTTTTTACATATATTTTTCCAATACTGCTGCCATTTGGAAATGCTATTGGATAGTTTTCCTCCAACATTTTAGAGCTCATTGGGCTCTGAAACAAAAAAAACAAAACAGCACATGCTACACAACTGTGCCATCGTGAAATAAATGTGTGTTTTTTGGACATGTACAACCATGGCTGAAGTCTGTAATATTACATTCCTCTAAGAGAGTATGTTTTTCAAAGAAACCCACTGAAAGTCTATGTGTGGATGTATTTCTCCACCTGTAGCGGCCTTGTTTTCACTCAGTGCTGGCCTTGTAAAGATCACCAGCCTGTAGTTGTGGTGCTAACTAATGAGTGGGCGGCCTACGCTGATGGTTTGGCCTCTGCCCAGCAGGGCGGCGCCACAGGTGGCCTCCCTTAACCAAAGCGTACAAAAACTCTGTTGCCTTTCATTTGAACCCCACTGAGAGCAGCTGAGAAGCAAGAATGGTGCATGTTAGCGTGGGCAGTTTGCCAGGATCATCTGCAGCTGTGGGCGGCCTCCCAGAGAGAGTGTTTTCTAGAGGCCGGGTTCAATGAAAGTGGATGTGGTTCTGGGCTGTCGAGCTGTCTATTAATAGGAGGTTTATGCAGCCACACCTCTGCTTTGGGTCTTCCACCGCATCCACTACAGAGAACCAGAGGGGCCTTCCTGCACACAGTCTGTTTGTTATAACCGACTGGAATGCCAGAGCGCAAGCTTGGCGGGAAGATAAATTAGCCTGCAGGTGGGATCCCTCATATCTTAGCTCCATATTGCAAGAAAAGTTGAAATATCACCAGCTTTTAAAAGTGATACCCCCTTCACAATGAGAAAAGAAAACAGGGTTATGGAGGAGGAATGTTAAATATTCTAGATGAAATCAATCATCAAAGCCATTTGTTCTTTATACTGGGTGAGTCTTAAGAAGAATATGCTTCTAAAGAATAAAAAATAACAATGAAACAGATTACTGGACTGGAGGGATAATGAAAATTCTGTCATTAATTACTCGCCCTCATGTTGTTCCAAATCCGCAAGACCTTTGATCATGTTTACAAATTAAGCTATTTTTGATGAAATCCAAGAGCTTGCTACATAGACGGCAATGCAACTACCACATTCAATACCCAGAAAGGTAGTAAGGACCTTGTTGAAATAATCCATGTGACATCAGTGGTTCAACTGTAATGTTATGAAGCTACGAAATACTTTTTGTGCGCAAAGAAAACAAAAATAACAGTCTTTGATGAGCGTTTACAAAAGTACAATGATGCCAGCAAGTGGTGCTGCTGATGCAGGAGCTGACGTTCTCACATAGAAAGCCAGATACGTTGCATCTTGGTGTTTAAGCACGATCAAAAAGCTCTTGCATTTCAACAAAAATATCTCAATTTGTGTTTCCAATATAAACAAAAGTCTTATGGGTTTGGAACGACATGAGGGTGAGTAATCAATGACCTAATTTTCATTTTGGGGTGAACTGCCGCTTTACAGCAATACACTGACAACATAAAGTGATAAAAGTCTCTCACCAGTCTCTCCACTTCCTGTTCCCGCAGTCTTTCGTCCCTCTGTCTCTGATGGTAGTCTTGAAGCTCTTCCTTTCCACTTAGAGAGCTGATGCTGCCCTTTCTCTCCCTGAAACCACTCGGCGGACCTAGGCCTGCCTTTCCGAACGACTGCCTCCTCTCCCCGAGTCCAATCTCCAGAGCTGGCGAGGGACCACGCATTGCTTGCCTGTCCACTTCCGAGCAGCAGCTGGCGGAGGTCAAACTCACCTTCTTGGCCTGGCGTGGACTTGTGGCTTCTCCTGATGTCATGGTGACATCTGGAGGGGCTACGATGTGTTTGGTACCAGGTCTGTTGGAGAGCGAGATGGAAACTACTTCAGAATGACCATTCTGGGCACCAGTTGGGCGAGAAAGCTGTCCGTCAGGAGAGCGATAGCTCGGCGGAAGCGTGAGCTGAGCGTCGGCAGGTCGATAGAGGCGTGGTAGTGAGCGACTGTGTGAGCTCATGCCTGTAAGCGACCCAGCGGAGTACTTCCGTTGCCTTGGGATGGGTTCGAGTCCTCCATTACGGCCTGCATCTGGGGTGTTGAATCGACGAGACAGACGAGGGCTAGAAGGCATGCTGGCTGCGCCACTACCACCCACTGGCGTTGGAGGAAGGGAATCAGTCGCACCGGTAGATGAGCCATTCCACATGGAGAGTGCTGAGACTGAGGTTCCAGCACGGCGACTTTCTGATGTATTGAGGAGGAGGCTATCCTGAGATTGGTTACGCATCATCGGTCGAGAATAAGGAACCGATGCGTCACGCTCTCGAGGGTCGGAACGACGAGGAGATGGAGGCATGCTGCTAGACGGATGCGCTGGCACTTTGGAAGCAAGTGGTGGCCTTTCGGAGCTGTACAATCGGCGGGTTTGTTCTTGATAGGATATTGGCGAGGACGTGGTGATTGGTGTCAGCAGATTAGGTGTGGTGGGAGGAGACTGCGTCATGCTGAAGTAGGAGGGGTTTGAGTCCCCATTGGCTCGCAAGCTGTTCTCCAACGCCTGCTTCTTTTTTTGTAAAGTGTCCATCAAATCCCGCAGTTCGGAGACGGAGCGCATCCCTCTCGAGCCAGAGCCACCCAGACAATGACTGAAGTCGCTGCTGAACTTCAGATAATCTAAAAATAAACACAAGAATGGCTCTTCAGAAGAATAAAGAGAGTTTATTACTAGCAGCTTCGTCTTTGAAAAGGTCAGACTATTACAAGCATGAGAAAGTGGTTACGAGGAGTTATATAACTGTCTGCTTGGCCCTTGTTAACTCCTGGAATTGCTTTAATTGTTTGCAGGAGTACGGAGAGCTTGGACGGCTGTACCTGAGATGTATTTGACCTGCAACGACCTGGAACCAAAAGAACATCAGCTTTCCCTCAGGGACAAATAAATTAAGCAAGTATTCAATGTGGCATTACAGCTTAAAGGTAAAGTTCACTTCCAGAATGAAAGCTGATCGTTTACTCACCTCCATGTCATCCAAGATGTTCATGTCTTCATGTGGAAAGAAAGTAAGGTTTTTGAGGAAAACATTCCAGGATTATAGTAGACTTCCATGATGGCCAATGGGTTGAAGGTCCAAATTGCAGTTTCAATGCAGCTTCAAAGGGCTCTACATGATGATCTTATCTAGCAAAACGATTGGTCATTTTCTAAGAAAATATAAATTTACATGCTTTTTAACCACAAATGCTTGTCTTGCACCAACTTGACCTCACGTATTACATAATCCAATCCAGCAAAGAAAGTCAAATGCCCTTTACAAAAAAGTTAAAACGTCAGACGATTTTGAAGTTGTAGGAGAAAATGATATGGAGTTTTTCGCTTTACCCCACCTTTTTAATTAAAGTACACAGATGAAGAACTAAACACACGTGACTTTTCCAATGAAATTATGCAATGTGTGAAGACGCGCATGTGCATTGTAGAGCTAGTGCAAGATGAGCATTTGTGGTTAAAAAGTATATACATTTTTATTTTTTTAAGAAAATGACCAGTTGTTTCGCTAGATAAGACCCATGTTCCTCAGCTGGGATTGTGTAGAATCCTTTGAATCTGTATTGAAACTGCAATTTGGATCTTCAACCCATTGGCCACCACTTAAGTCCACTACGTGGAAAAAAATTCCTGGAATATTTTCCTCAAAAAACAATTTCTTTGCGACTAAACATCTTGGATGACCTGGGGGCGAGTACATTTTCATTCTTGAAGTGAACTTCTCCTTTAAACTGACTAAAGTTCAAAACATTCTAGAAACACAAACAGAAAGTCTCCTCTACACAAAATATTGCACAATGTACAAAAACTTCCTTAATTAACTTGTTGAATTTAAATAACCGTAGATGATCCAGCACAGGCTAGGAAGACATCAGACAAAAGACGTCCATGTTTAATTTGGCCTCTACATCTGCTATTTCATCTCCCTCCTTCACAGACACACTTTTCTCATCTGCTTTCTGGACGAGAGGTAAGCTTCACTCCGCCACGTGCCAAGACAGCAAAGATCAAAGCAATCCCACTTCAGATGACTGACGTGAATGCTCATAAAACACATAAACCTGCATAAGCCAAGAAAAATCCCTTTATCTCTTTAAGGTGCATGTGTGCGTACATTAGTCTGCAGGAACTTAAATCATGGAAGAATCTCTCACGTGAAGGAAACAGAGCAGATATATCATGAAAATGACAGAGTTAAACGAAAGGCATGCAAGATCACACAAACTTTGACCATACATGGGGAGGTTCTGGCTAACCATTTAGCCACAAGCTTCACTTTATATGGCTACTGAAGGAAACTGGTGCATGCTGGTGTATATACCACACTGGTAAGGCCATCACCCCTATAAACTAACTAGACAGCAACATAAGGTTTAAAGTTTAACTTCTACCAGTATACTGAGCATAGTGAGGCTTAGAGAGTGTGTGTGTGTGTGTGTGTGTTTTTCCCAGGTTTGCTATGTACGATCCACTTTGTGTGAGTGGGTGCACGTTTGTTTATGTGAAGGTTCATTCCTGCTGTCTAGCAACACAGTGTGAGTGAGAGAAAGACCTGAGAAGAGGTCGCAATGATTTATGTCACTCTCTACACCTCAACCAAAATGTTCAATCAATCAACAGGGAGAATCCAAACCACATCTGTGTACAGATCACACATTCCACGAGACAGACTGGCTCCCTGAGCGTATGTGGGTTTTCTTAGCTATACTTGAGTTAGAAATACTTCATAAAAGTCATTTATATAAAAAAATAACATTATGTTTAGGGTTTGGATTACAGTTAGTTTAGCAATTGCAATTAACCTAATTTAAAAAAAAATACATAAATAAAAAAAGATTTAATTTATAAATAAAAAAATAATTAGTTAATAATAAAATTACACTACCAGTCAAAACGTTTTAAACAGTAAGAGTTTTAATGTTTTTTAAAGATGTCTCTTCTGCTCACCAAGCCTTTATTTGATACAAAGTACAGCAAAAACAAGAAAATTTTGAAATATTTTTACTATTTAAAATAACTGTTTTCTATTTGAATATATTTTAAAATGTAATTTATTCTTGTGATTTCAGAGCTGAATTTTTAGCATCATTACTCCAGTCACATGATCCTTCAGAAATCAGCTAAATAGAATAGGAATAGAAAGTTCAGAAGAACAGCATTTATCTGAAATAGAAATCTTAACATTATCTGTAACATTATAAATGTCTTTATCATCACTTTTGATCAATTTAAATAAAAGAAAAAAAAAAAAATAAAAGTATTAAATTGCTAAATAAAAGTATTAATTTCTATAATTTTCTTCCCAAAAAAGAAAAAAAAAAATACACACTCCATGCTTTTGAATGGTATAGTATATAATGGTTTATTTCAGATAAATGCAGATCTTTAGATCTTTCTATTCATCAAAGAATCCTAAAAAAATGTACTCAACTGTTTTAAATATTGATGAAAATAATATTGAAATATATTCGAATAGAAGTTAAAAAAATATCTTACAGTATTACTGATTTTGCTGTATTTTGCATCAAATAAATACAGGCTTGATGAGCAGAAGAGACTTCTTTAAAAAAAACATTAAAAATCTTACTGTTCAAAAACTTTTGACTGGCAGTGTATTTATTTATTTATTTATTTAATGCTCCACAGGGGAGGCATAAATCCATATTTAATTTATAAATATGAAAAAAAGCAAACTTAAAATTCTGATACTATAAATGCACTCACAAGGTATAAATGCATTTACACCAATTATTATTTTAGAAATACAGTTGCAGAATTGTTTTAAATACAATGTTTTGAATACAGAAATAAGAAAATGAATAAAAACATGAAATTACAGGTCAAATATGTTTTTATATGGACTAAAGGCATATATATATATATATATATATAAAATCATATAACAGGGGTTGAGGTGGGTCAGGACAGCCATATCTTACATCCAGCATCTTTTAAGGGGCATTTTATACAGAAACTGGAGCAGAAGTGTAATAGCCTTAACTGGTTCTGTAAAGATGCCTTGTCTGTAAAGTAGACATTTAGCACTCTTAAAAGAATTCTGCTACATCAAAGATTTACAGGATCCTATTTCAGACTGCAAAAAAACTGTGGCAGATGACTGAAACCATGAATTACACACACACACACATAGACAGAGAAGATCCTCCATGGATGTTGAGCTGGCATGTTGTGATATGGGATACAGGCCATGTGTGTGTACAAAAGATCAGCGGTTTCAGTTCCTGAGGGGGTTTGGGTGCACAAAATGGATAGTTAAAAAAGAAGAGCATTAAGGTAATATGATAGTGATGTTAAGATAAGTCGGAAGACTTAGAAGTAGGATATGTTACCTGTGCTGTAGACCAGCGGAGAGACGGGACTCTTCTGAGGCAGCATGCTTTTCATACGGTTGGCCTCCTCGGGATGGTTAAAGCGAAAGATATAGGATTTACCCAGACAGAGTGTGTAACCTGCGCAGAGTGGATAATAAACACACACATGGATCAATTTGAGAAAGACCAGACTAGCATTCACGTCACTCAAGTCCATAGTTCACTGAAACCCAGAGCACTAAAATACACCAGTTCAAATGAATCTTTCAACCTCATAATTTAATTACACCGGTTGCCAGTCAGCATAGCTGCAAATTCTGATTAAGAAAAGCTTGTTTTGCCATAAAAGCTGATTTATACATTAGTTTTTCCTTATTGTCTCTTAGTAGAGTACTAGATCCTGAGGGTCTGGGTCTGCTCTTTCCACTAATCTGAAATCAGAGACCACAGAACGGCAGATGGATGCAAGCCCGGAAAAAAAGTCATAGAAAGCGGAATAACAGCTCATGGAAAATATGTAGGACCTCTTTTTCCTCCTCAGTGAAACCCTCAAAATATTTGCCTCAGTGGTCTTTTCGCTAGACGTGAGGATTTAAGAGCTAGTGTGAGCGAAAACAATTGCATCAAAACAAGAATGGGAACTGTCTGTAAATTAACATTGGATTTCAATGCATGAAGCCTAATGAAAAAACATCCTGATCTTCAACTTCATCACAGTGGATAAGTTTGTCCAGTTCTCTGAATGTCCAGTCGATTGTGTCATTAACATGCCAAACCTTTGACATTCAGTCTGTTAAATCTGTCTCACACATTCCAGAGTTTGGTACATTGGCAGAACATTTCTTCAAAGCTTTCTCTGGACTTCCAGTCTGGACTTTAATGTGTCACAAATACAGCTGGAGCTGCGGGTTGCGCCGATTTCATAACAACAGATGGACACAATGTCCAGGAAAATAAAACCCTGAGTCAGTCAGCACACTTCCATAGCCATTGCACGTCCAGAGAAACACTCGTGAAACATAAACAGGCACACGTGTGCGTGTGCACACTTGTAAGTGTTTAGTCTACACAGCTGTGCTCCTAAGGCTAAATAAATACACTTTCAAAGGAACAAAAATGTACACATCTAAGCTTGGCACCTAAGGTGACAGTATTGCAATTCTCTTTCATGTACTTCCATGCAGAATACATTTGTGTAGGTTTGTAAAAACGTTTCCAAGACTTACATAAAAGAGTTTACACTTGTAGTTTACTGCAAAAGTCTTTTCCTGCCCTTCTGCCCCACAAATGAATCCACAAACACAGCTGCTGCATCTTATAAACTCTCTCTTTCTTCTAAAGTCAGGCTTGGATTAAAAATAAGATTCCTTTGATCACATAATCAAACGGGCATGTTATTTTATTAACACTTCCCTGCTCAAAGTATTGGATTAGCCCAGCACCACAAGGAAACAATCTTCTGGTACAAATAAAACTTTTAATATATCTGTTTAACGCTATGAATTAGAGGGGAGAAACAGTTAATATCATAGCACGGATATTAGGTAAATGTTATTTGATAATTAAGAAGAAAAGTGCATCTGGCCTTTTGCTCAGGAAACTTAATGGTTACAGTTCATGTGCTAACATGTGACATACAGACAACCATATGCATGCATCAAAACAACTAAACTTCATTACTGTAAAATAATGCCTCCTACATGTTTATAAGTTTTAATTAAAATTAAACTGGGGTGGCATGATTATCTAAGGATTATTTTAAAAATACACTACCAGACGAACTTTTTTGAACAGTAAGGTTTTAATGTATTTTAAAGAAGTCTCTTTTGCTCACCAAGCCTGCATTTATTTCATCCAAAGTACAGGAAGAACAGTAAAATTTTGAAATATTTTTACCATTTAAAATAACCGTTTTATATTAAAAAGTATTTTAAAATGTAATTTATTTCTGTGATTTTAAAGCTGAATTTTAAGCATTATTACTCCAGTCACATGATCCTTCAGAAAACATTCTAATATTCTGATTTGCTGCTCAAAAAAGCATTTATTATTAATATGTTGAAAACAGCTGAGTACATTTTTACAGGTCTCCTTGATGAATAGAAAGTTCAGGAGAACAGCATTTATCTGAAGTAGAAGTCGTTTGTAACATCATAAATGTTTTATCATCACTTCTGATTAATTTAAAGCATCCTTGCTAAATGGAAGTATTAATTTCTATAATTTCTTAATATTAATATTTTACAATATTACTGCTGTATTTTGGATCAAATAAATGCAGGCTTGGTGAGCAGAAGAGAATTAAAAAAAAAAACATGAAAAATATTTTGAGTGGTAGTGTATTACCACAATAAATCCAAATCATCCAAAATTATTTTCGAGTACTGTCACAACCCACCCTGACTGACAGTGTAGTAAGTTGCAGCAACAGCAGTCTTTGTACTTGACAATCATTTACAAATAGAGATAAGCTGTGAATTTCTAAACTACTTGTTATTTGTAACAGACAAATGCGGGAATATTATATAAAAATTAGACAGTGCAAAAAAAGTCTCCCTCAATAGACGTCTATGACGTCACGCACGTCAATAAAATATGGTTAAATATTTACATTTTTAAAATTACGAAATTAAATATCAAAACTGGTAGGCTTACTCAAACAAGCAGAATCAAAAACAAAGGGGTACTAATTAAAAAAAAAAAAAGTGACCCTAACGTGACACAACAAAATAAGAACATTTCCGTTTAAAATAAACGAAGCTGTGAGCGAGCACGTAGGCGGCTTCGGTTATCGTAACAGAAACGTTCGCGTCCTTGACTTACAGCGTGTATTCAGTGTAAACGTCTAAACCGCATATCTAATCAATTTACTGAAGAAAACGATAAATAAGAAAGGGAAACAAACCTTTCAGGAAGTCCCATTGAGCGAGTACCTCCAAGCGTGAACGGAGCTCTGCAGTCAATTAGTGTTTGACGCCGAAAGCCATGACCCGGTGCTTTTCACTGTATGATAAACGCGACCGCTTCACTTTCCTCCTCTCCTCAGGTCAGTGAGAATAAAGCACACACTCCAAACCCAACGTAAAGGGGTGGTGCTCTTTACATACTCAAGTACAACACGAGAGGGAAGTCCAGTTTCACTTAAGCTGTAACTCGCGTTTGAAAGTAAGTCAAAGCTTTTAATGAACAGTTTAAACGATGCTTTACTATGAACACTGGTAAACTCGAAAATGACCCTGTTTGTTAAAGCAAACACTTGAAAGTAAGTGAAAGGGGCGATTTAACCCCACCCCCTCCGTTTTCTTTGTCTACCTAGCTACTTAGAGATAAAGTTACCTGAGAGAAACCCTAATGAAAAACTTGAGGAGAAGAAACAACTTATAAAATGTAGATTATAGTAGTTTATAAGCAGTTTTTCCAAGATGTTTGCACAGCCATCCACAGGATTTTCCTGTTGAGTAATATTTTGTGCAACTCTGACTGAAACCAATTTAAATCAGTTGTTCCTGTTGCACAAAACTGAGCATAATCTTTAGTTTTCTGACCTCTCCACATCACCATGTGGATGTCAGCACAAAACCCCAAGCGCTCATCAATCATGATGTTGTAGACCATGAGAAATTAGATTCACTGAAAAGTCAATAGTATAAAAAATGACCACCAAAGACCACCAAAATATCATAAAATGAATCCCTTTTCTAAAATATTAAGGCATATATTTTAATGTACTGAATATGGAATACTTTGAAAAAAGTGCAAGATAAAATATTCCTTCCAGTATTATTTTGTTTGAATTTTAACCCAAAAATTGTACAATAATACAAGAGAAATATTTTAAAAATTTAAATTTGCATGTCACTTTTTCATAATAAATATGGCTAGAAAATGGAATATATAAAAACTGGGATCACTAAGATTTTTAATGTTTTTTTTAAATAAGTTTCTTATGCTTATCAAAGCTGCATTTATTTGATAAAAAATCCAGAAAAAACAGTAATATTGTGAAAATTTCTATTTTGAATAAATTTTAAAATGTACTTTATTCCTGTGATGCAAAGCTGAATTTTCAGCATCATTACTCGTCTTCAGTGTTGCATGATTCTTCAGAAATCATTCCAATATGCTGATTTATTATCAATTTTGAAAACAGTATTGCTGCTTAATATTTAGTTGGAATAATAAATATTCCAAACTTTTTAATGAATAAAAAAAAAAAAAAAAAAAAAAATGAAAACACAAATCTTTTGTAACAATAGTGTGTGTGTGTGTATATATATATATATATATATAAATTAGAATTTTTGGAAAGAAATAAATACATTTATTCACTGGATGTGTTAAATTGATAAAACGTGATAGCAAAGACTGTTATATAAATATTCCTATGTTAAATAATGCTGTTCTTTTTAACTTTTTATTTATCAAAGAATCCTGAAAAATGAATCACAGGTTCCAAAAAAAATATTAAGCAGCACAATTGTTTCCAACATTAATAATAAAAGTAATAAATCAGCATATTAGAATGATTTCTGAAGGATCATGTGGCACTAAAGTCTGGAGTACGTAAAATTCAAAAAGAGGTGAAAATTCAGCTTTGCATCAGAGGAATAAATAATATTTTAAAATATATTAAAATAGAAAACCATTATTTTAAGCCGTAATAATATTTCACAATATTACGTTTTTTTCTGTTTATTTGATCATGTAAATGCAGCCTTTATGAGCGTAAGAGAATATATTATTTATTTATTTATTTCAATATTGTTTCAGAGCCAGAGTCTGTTCGGTAGTTTCATTTCTGCTGTTTACATACCAGACACCTTAGTAAGGATTAGATAACTCTCCGGCAGACTCACACTGTCTCGAACAGACTAATAATAGATTGAGTCCGACACGAGTCAGAGAATTTGCCAATCAAATGAACTTTTGCAATTGCCTGGGGTCAAGTGACGGCACTTGTTGCGTCACAATGAGTGGAGGGGGTGGAACAGACCTGTAACTGAGCTCTGCTGATTGTTACCAGCCCTGTAACTCGCGTGTTCTCAGTTTTAATCTAATTGACTCAAAGCGTTTAGAGTCAGCGGAGGTTAGCCTCAAATATGCCTCTATTTCTCATTGACAGAACATCCTTTTAGAACTAGCATGTGGCTTCTTTTTGCAATACACATGTATAAAATGAGTTCCTTTAAAACTAGTCTGTTTGTAGCTTTCTAAAACCATTCGAAAACCAAAAGAAATTTGTCTTAATTTGCATGACAGTCGTGCCTATTGACAGTCCCTCCCACAGAATCAGACACATTTCGCAGTCCCGTCAATATTTGCGCTTTAAGTGTCAGAATAAGTCTGGTAAATGTTTATCTGACTCGCTCTCATTGAGATATGAAAGAAAATAAGCATAGAGAATGATGGATCGTTTGTTAAGGAACTCGGTGAGGCTAAAGAATGCAGGAATTATGGGAAAAAACCTTGGGGAAGAAAAGCTGAGCTTGGTAGCTCACTTTAACACTTCTGGAAGCTCTGAGTCACAGCGCCGCATTAAGAAAAGATCCAAAACCGCAATTAAACTCTGTGTGACGTCCAAAACCGAGATTCGCTGGAAAGACACATTATGCATTTCCAATACATAACGCCCTACATTCCCAGGGTAATAAACCTCTTCCTCTTTTCATTCACTTAGACGCTACGTTTTCCAAAGCAAACAAACAAAAACATACATGTGGTAAATGCATTTTCACTGATTGTGAAAATTAGGGTTACCTTGTGTTAGTTGTGTGGGTCTTGTGACAGGGACTCCATCGAGTGAGCACAGGTGTCCGCATGGGTCGAGAGTGATGACCCCTCCTCTGTTTTCAATCCTGCAGTGTTCGGCTTCAATGCCGGGACCCTCAATAGTGATGTCCTGAGGTACAGGGGCGTCATCACGGCCTATGCGAGTCACTCCTGTAATAAAAAGCAATTTAATTTGCAAATGCAAGTGCAAGGTTAACTGTGAGTTTGATTTAAATTAATGTTGACTGCAAGAAATGTAAGACTGTAAATACATATGTCTGCAGTGTGGTTATCTATATTCAATCGGTGCATCTATAAATCCTGCATTTTGTGCTGCTGTTAGTTCAGCTGACAGGTTATTCAGTGCCAAAAAATTCTCACCAACTGTGAGGCTTTACATTTTTACCTCCTGGGGGCTTTTTAAATTGAATTTTGATGAAAGTGTACACTTGAAATAGGCTTTTAGAGTTGTCAGTGATTTACAAGCAATGTTAAGGTAAACCGTAGCCACTGCTCTACACTAAACATTATTAGTGAAGAATATTCTAGGAGCCTATTTGGGGTATATTTAGTTGTATTCAGTAAAAATTTTGTTTGGAAAAAAAAATCACTATACTAAACAATAACCAATACTATCTTTAAGTATTTGAATTTTTTTTATTAAAGGGTTACTTCACCCCAAAATGAATATTTTGTCATTAATCACTTACCCCCATATCGTTCCAAACCTGTAAAAGCTTAGTTCATCTTCGGGAACACAAATAAAGATGTTTTTGATGCATTCTGCATTCTGACAATTAACACGATCAACGTCCAGAAATGTAGCAAGGGTTTGGAACGACATGGGGGTAAGTGATTAATGACAAAATTTTCATTTTGAGGTGGAGTAACCCTTTAATGCATTGAACAGTCTGGTTTTCATGAGAACACCTGGAGATTTGGTTTTGTGCTCACACTGTACATAGTGTGACCCATTAAATTAAACTATAAAAAAAAAAATAAGAACAGTAATAATAGTATTATTGCACTTTGTTTTTTTAAAATAAAACAATAAACAAAATAAAGTTTGATAGTACTATTATATTTTAAAAGAAATGAGTATTAAATAAAAAGAAAATTATTTTATAGTGTACTTAAAAAATACTTATTTATTGATTATTTAATTTGAATTTTCAACATTTTCAAACCTAAAATCACAGCTCGATCTTACGGAAGTTCTTACGCTTTTTGACAAGGTGGCTAATTCGTACCAATTTATATGACCTCACTCGTGCAGATTTGTGAAGTTTTTATTTTTGTGAGTTGCCGGCAATTATATGTAGTGCCGGTTTTAGTGCTGCCGAGTGAAGCACATCAGTGAATAAAATGTCACAGTTTTGCATTTTGCTCTGAAACCAGCAGCGCCTATTCTAGATTTATGCATTCAGGTTGAATGGAAATCTTACACAGTATTACAGTTTGTCGATCTAAAACAGTGATTGTGCATTAACAACTGTCAACTATGTTGAACTTATTTACCCACTGCATTTTTTTTTTTATTTTAGTCGTGCAAATTGGACATAACTGTAAAATGACTGTAAAATGTTAGAGAGCCATTTGTGAACCATTTGTTAATTGTGAAGTAAGGCTTCTGAATGATTTTAATCATTATGTTTATGATTGATTTAAAAAAAAAAAAAGAGTTCATAAGAGTCATTTGTTCTTGTGTGTTTGCTGAATGCAAAAAAATGAAAACCATTGTTTGCGCTCTAAACCTCACAAGTTAATATTTGACTAAAATAATTACAAAGTCATCTGCATTGTCGCCAGTGGCAACTGGACTTGGTTTACTACCAAAATAAAAATTTCCTGATAATTTACTCACCCCATGTCATCTAAGATGTTAATGTCTGTTTCGTGGGATTAGTGGGTTGAAGGTCCAGATAGCCAAGGAATAAGGATCATGCATTAAGTAATCAGGTTGGAAAGGTCACATGTGGTATGTTATTCGTCTATGTACTTCAGTTCAAAAAGGTAGGGTAGGTTGAAAAACTCAAAATCTCATTTTCTCCTCCAACTTCAAAATCATCCAACATTGTTGTTTTAACTTTTTTTTGTACAGGGTGTTTGACTTTCTTTGCACGTTCACTTTGTAAACACTGGGTTGGTACTTCCGCCTACGTCACGTGTGACCTTTCCAAAGTGACTATGCGCGAGGTCAAGATAGTGCAAGATGAGCATTTGTGGTTAAAAAAAAGTATAGAATTTTAAATGTTTTTTAGAAAATGACCAATCATTTTGCTAGACCCTTATTCCTCAGCTGGGATCGAGTAGAGACCTGGGAAGCTGCATTGAAACTGCAGTTTGGACCTTCAAACCCCATTTAAGTCCATTGTATGGAGAAAAATCTTTGGAATATCTTGGAATTCTTTGCTTAAAAAGCTTAATTTCTTAGAATAAATTCAAAAAACTCCCATCTCATGTTCTCCCTCAACTTCGAAATCATCCTATATCACATGTTCACTTTGCAAAGACTGGGTCGGTACTTCTGCAGCGACGTAGGATGACTTTGAAATGATTTTTGAAGTTGAGAAAATACGATTGGAGTTTTTCGACATACCCTAACTGTTGAGTCAGGATACACAAAGTTCAGGGAGATGAGCGTTTGAGATTAAAAAGTATTTAAATTATATTTTTTAAATGAAAACAACCGATCGTTCTTCCTCGGCTGGGATCGTTTACAACCGCATTTGGGAACATTTGAAGCCGTGTTTAAACTGCATTTTGAAAGTTTAAAATTGGGGCACCATACCAGTCCATTATCTGGAGAAAAATGCAGAAATGTTTTCCTCAAAAACCATAATTTCTTTACGACTAAAGAGAGAAAGACATGAACATCTTGGATGACAAGGGGGTGAGTACATTATATGTGAATCTTTGTTTTGGAAATGGACTTGTCCTTTAAAATTGCTGCTTTTTTTGTGCATTTGTTACAATATTAGTCACAGTCTGAAGACTTGGTGCTGGCATGGAGACGTTCTGTTCCAAAGAACGGTGTTTGTGTGTTTCTGCGTTTCATTTCCACTCTTCTCCGACCTCTGCTGGCTCACACACTCAACCAGTGACGCAAATCAGCCCCTTACAGCTTTACTTCAACACCCTTACAGTCTATTACTAACGGATGTGGTCAAATATTTGCTCTTTTTATATCAAAACATAATTAGACTGCCTTGAAATAGCAAGTTTAAATTAGTCTTTGTGTGTGTCCAGCACTATGGCGATACTGTAATACTTGTGACTTTATTACTCCGTCCCTCTGGGAGGAAGTTTGCTTGACTCCTTGTCCTGTCTCTATTCTGATAGGTTGCATACTTCATTTCCTGCACCATTCTCAGATTGCATTCCAGCGTTTACCATGGTGACCATGATAAGAGGAGCGAGGAATGAGCGGGGGCCATACGCACAGACAAGGTGTGATTAGGACAAGCCTGACACCTGTGTGTAATCAGAGACAGGTGGACCCGTTTCTCTAAGGTAAAGATTAAATAAGATGCATTCCGGCTTTACATCCGAAAATCCCCATCCTTCCGCCCTCTTCCTCTATGATAACCTATGTGCACTAACAATAAAAGCCACATGCATGTGTTTCATGAAGGCACACATAGATAAAGGGGCTTATTCATAGATCTATTCTTTCCAGGCTATTGTTCATGGTTATTTGGGTTTGTGTGTGAGGGAGGGAGATCGGGAGATCAAGAGGGGGGAAAAAGCACATACCCTCCTTCAGAGGTAGTAGAGTAATGGCTACACTGAGTCTTCCACTGCCCAGGCTGACCAGGTGAGGGGTCGCGGTTTGTACCTTCAGTCCTTTTCCTGTGTCAATCAGGTCCAGTGGTGGACTCTAAAACAGAGCATTACAGCTCATTAACAGTTGCTACTTTAAAGAAATGAAGAACAAATGGTCTACTAACCTTAGGAGAACCGAGGCTCTGATCTGATTCCGGTTCGAGGACACTCACCGGGCAGTTTGGCTCTGTATCCTGTACCACACAAGGAGAACAAAGAGCTGAGATGTTTAAACATATACATACTTGTTGTATAAACATTAACGGGCTTTACAGACATAACTCCTCAGGAAATATGAAAATATTCTAACATTTATATTCACTCATATGACTTTCATTATTTGTTAAGTAGAGCACGAATACAAATTTAGCTGGTAAGATTTTTTTTTAAATATTTTTGACAGAAGTCCTCTCTGCTCACCATAAAAAAAAAAAAATAAAATAAAATAAAATTTCAGCAACCATAACTCTAGTAGTATCACAAGATTGCTTCAGAAATCATTCTAATATGGTAATTTGGCACTCAAAAAACATTTCATATTATTATTATTATTATTATTATTATTATTATTATTATTATTATTATTATTATTATTATTATCAGTGTTGAAATTGTTCTGCTTAATATTTTTGTTGAAACTGATCATTTTGTTGGATTCTTTAATAAACAGAAATAATAAAAACTGCATTCCAAATAGAAATCTTTTGTAACATTATAAATGTCCTTCCTGCCACTCTTGATCAGTTTAATGTATCTTTGCTAAATAAAAGTTGTTGTTTTATATTCCATGTGATAACCAATGTTATGGAAGCCGGTTTCTGCCACTGAATAAATAAATAAAAGGTAACTGCGACTTTTTATCTCACAATTCTGACTTTTTTCCTCGCAATTGCAAGATTACGTCTCACCATTCTGACTTTATTCTCTGAATTGTGAGATATAAACTTTCAGTTGCAAGTTAAAAAGTCAGAATTGTGAGATATAAACTTGAAATAGTTGCATTTCTGAGAAATAAAGTCACAATCCTGAAAATAAAGTCAGAATTGCAAAATATAAACTTAATTCTGACTTTTTTTCTCAGAAATGCGTGATATAAATCGCAATTTTGTGTTATAAAGTCAGAATTGCAAGATATAAACTCACAATTCTGACCTTTTTTTTTTTTTTTTTTTTTTTTTTAGAATTGCGTGATATTAACTGCAATTGTGTGTTATAAAGTACATCTCACGATTCTGAGAAAAAAGTTGAGATATAAACGTGCATTTGCAAGAAAAATTGTGCATAACTCGAAATTGCGAGTTATGAAATCACAGTTGCGTCATGAAAATCTCAATTTTGACTTCATAACTCACAATTAGGAGTATATATCATGCAATTCTCACTCTATAACTCACAATTGCGAATTTATATCTCACAACTCTGACTTTATAACTTGCAATTATGTGTTTATAATAAAGCAATAAGCCCCGTGAAGTCGTGGATTACAGTGTATTTATAACAGCTAAGGGGCGTTGTTAGGCACAACGCAAAGTGGAGTGCCAAAAACCCCTTTAGCTGTTGTAAAATAACTGTAAACCACGGCTTCATGGGGCTTATTGCTTTTATAAAACGGTTATTCCATATTGCATGTTTATATCACGTAGTTCTCATTCTAAGTAAATATCACACAATTCAGAGAAAAAAGTCAAATTCTGACTTCATAACTCACAACTGTGAGTTTATATCATGCAATTCCATGAAAAAAGTCAGAATTGCTCGCAATTTATAGTTTATATCTTGCAATTCTGACTTGTAACTTGCAATTGCGAGTTTATATATCACAATTCGGAGAAAAAGAATCGTAGAATTGTGAGATAGAAAGTCGCAATCATTTTTTTTTTACATTTTTCGTTCAGTGGCAAAAATGGGCTTCCATACAGTGTAGTCAACCTTTAGCTTTCACTGTATGGAGACTTAGAACTTAGAATTCCTTCTTTAGTGTTGCAGAATGAACACTGTACATGTTTGGAAAGGCATGAAGGTTAAGTAAATAAAGACAAGAATGTAATTTTTGGGTTAATTAACCCCTTAAATGACCCTAATAAGTTCTAATCCACTGTCTTTCCACTACATCTGTATGATGTTTAGAAAATTATACTTAAATATGTACTCCAGCACACTGGTTTACATCAAATGAAGCCAACATTAGCAAATAATTGCTGTTATCTATCGGTTCTAGTTGGAACACCACTGAATGAATCCAGATAAGAAAAAAGCTATTTTGTTTAATGGCACTCTACTAACAAGATAGGTACTGCAGAGACACTCACAAACAGCCCCTGAGGGCCATAAACATCAGAGCGAACATACTCACACTCTCTAATCCAGCAGCCACACGTAACATAGGTTGGAATGTGTGTGAAAACGATCCCAAAGGAGCAAAAAAACAGAGTGAGAGGAAAAGGCAGGAATGTTCCATGCCTATTATTTCCCACGAGTCACTGGGAGTGTTTGGCATACCATGCCAATGGAGATGTAGTGAGAAATGGCCCCTGCTTTGGTCCTGCCATCCTAGAATTGCAGCTATCATAGAAAGGGGCCCATGTGCATTTCTGCTAACCCTGCTCACCCACACAGATACATATATATATATATATATATGGAGAGGGAGAGATGCTGCAAAAAAGTATTTAGACAATCAAGACACAGTTAAACTGTAATAATTTCATTGCATAAGAAACAAAATATCAAACCAAGTGGTTACAAATGCCAAATGCTGCTGGACTGCAAAACCGCTTTCAATATGACATACAGTATATATATATATATATATATATATATATATATATACATGCAATGGCAATCATACATTTTAAGTGTTTCTTAAGTGTCTTTTTTGGGTTTTCCAGACCTGAAAGCAGGAATTGCATGTGCAGTTCCCGCTCAGCCTGAGAGGAACATATGACCATTACCGCCTCACGCTTTTCCCGTTTCCTCAGATACAAAACTGACTTCCTGAATGAGGTCATTGCTGTTCAAACACCCTCACTTCCAATCCACATGCCACGGTCCAATCAAAGCACACCTACAACCATGCTTCTGTACTACTGTTCGTCATGTCAATAATAATAATAATAATACAACTTAAAATAATTACAAACAATTTAATAAAACATCATCTAAAATAGTTTAATAATTTAGCAATTTAAAATAATTCTTAATTTAATAATTCCTAATATAATAATTTAGCACTTTAAAATAATTCTTAATTTAATAATTCCTAATATAATAATTTAGCAATTTAAAAGAATGTATGTAACATTATAAAAAAATAAATAAATACAAATATTTTTTGTCAATTTAATGTAACCTTGCTAAATAAAAGTAATCTTGTTTTTTTTTTTTTTTAAGGAAAAAAATAATAAAAAACTATACTTACCACAAACTTTTAAACGGTAGTGTATATAGACATGGATATTTATACTATAAACTCACTTGATTTAAAGTGAACAGAAAGTACTGCATTCTATAGCAGCCTGTTACTGTCACTGAATAAAGAAAATAAAAAAGGTTAATTGCAACTATTTATCTCAAATTCTGATATAAACTTGCACTTGTGAGTTATAAAGTTGGAATTGCGAGATATAAACTCTCAATTCTTACTTTTATCTCAGAATATCGCAATTCTGACTTATATACAATTGCGAGTTAAGTCAGAATTGTGAGATATGAGCTCACAATTCTGAGAACATATCAGTTTTTTTCCCCACAAAATTGGACTTTATAACTCACAATTGCGAGTTTCTACCTTAAAATTCTGAGAAAAGTCAGAATTGCAAGGAAAAAAGGTAGAATTTCAAAATACAAACTCACATTTGCAAGAAAAAGTTAGAATTGTGAGTTTTTATCTTGCAATTCGGACTTTATTTCTCACGATTGTGAGTTTATATGATGCAATTCTGAGGAAAAAAGTCAGACATGTACGTTTGTAACACGCAATTCTGAGAAAAAAGTCTGAATCATGATATAAAAAGTCCAAATAACATTTTTTAAACTGAGATTATTTTGCTATATTGAGAAAAAGGGTCAACTTTAAGTTCTTCAAGTCCTTTAGGATACTTAAGACCCTAAGTTCACCTCTGGCCACATCCCAAGAGAGCACTTGACAATAACATGACCTGCTTTACAGCTCAACAACAACTGCACATGAACCATAATCCCCTTCCTCAACTTTCTTTGCCCTCTTTCCTGACAGGTAGACAGGCATGTTCCTGCAGGAATGTCCCAGTGTTTTGCTTTTGAGAGCTACTTAGGTATGTCACCCCAGGATGAAAATACCAGCTACATTCCTCTCACCTCTCAATCTTGGGATTATAGATGTGGGCAACTGTGGGGCGATAAGGGCAGGTTTGCTGTTTACACACTGGCTGATCTTTGTTAGATGACCCTGACTATGGCTTAAGTCATCAAGACCTCTTGATTCATGTTAGTAGCTGCAATGTTCAGGCGTGTTCAGACATCTACAGCAAACAAAAAAGCCAGACTTATTTCATAAAGACTGCAGAGGGTTATTTGCAGGAAAGTAATCAAATAGGGGAAGGAAGAGGGGGGGAGAGTGTTAATTTGAAAACAACATTTATTTTATGAGCCACTGAGACAGGATGAAAGATAAGACTGTGGAGGCAGAAGTTTTACAAGAACATTGAGACATTGGATCTATGATGAAGAAACAAGAAGCGGGCAAGGCCAAAATTTGACACAAAGGGCTTTTTGAGTCTTCGTGCTTTACGCAAGACATAATGTGGGAGGACATTCTTGACGACTCCATCGACTCAGCTGTAATGCACATGGGATGATCAAAGAAGGATCACACATTTCAAAGTCTCACCCAGAGCTGCTGGACGGGTGGTGACAGCCACACACAAGGTTAGCATTTCGGCGGACGGGTGGGAGATTTAAAAAGGGAAACGGTCTGTCAACCTCCCCCTGTTTTCATTCCTTTCCCTCATCAGATCTAACAAGAACGCTGGCAGAAACACGCTTGCTTTCCAGGTCATTTCCAAATGCGTTTGGCGTAGGCTGATCTTGGTTGTGATGGCTGGGTTCATCTTTCTGCCCTACATATGGGCTGCGATCAGAATGGAATACTAGCTTACTATTTTCTGTATACTTTACTGCCACTCTTAAAAGTTCTATATTGGCATCTATGGTTCCATGAAGAACCTTTAACATCCAACAACATACATTACAGGACATAAAATTTCACTTACCACATAAACAAAGTAAGGCGAGATGACAGATAGGACAATGGTGAATGATTTGCAGATCCTGAGCACCACTGACAAACATCTAAACTTGTAAAATATGTGGTATTTACAGAGTACGTGTGATTGCGAATCTTGAAAGTAAAAGAAACAAAATGACCGCACATTCAAAAGCGATTTCAGTGCCCTGCATGTTAATAGTGGCACATTGATGTACGCAATACATGTCATTTCCTTTCCGAACACGGCATTCGGATTCGGGCACATCCCTAATGCAGTGCATACATACTGCTGGAATAGTACAGCAATATTTAGCGCCACCGCAAAATAAATCAGTTGTGGATTTGATTTTGCTGTCTGTATTTAAATCTGATGCAATAAAAAAACAGTGAGCAGTAAACTAAACCCATTTTCTATGGAGCTGTCTTCACGGACTGAGTGCAAAAACAACAGATAATGTGATTCATGTAGTTCAATTCACTAAACAAGTGATCCTTATGAACTAGTTATTTTTAGTGAATTAAAACATGCAGGGTGAGCAGTGTAGTCTGATTCATGAACAAATAACTCTTATGAGCCTGTTCTTTTAAGTGAATCAATCAACATTGTACAGTGAGATCAATGTAGTCTGATTCCTGAACGAATGATTGATTCCAGTTCTTTCTAGTGAATCAGAATTGTACATGGTGTCTTGTGCAGCCTGATTCACCCACAAATGACTCTTTGTTGACTCTTTTTCAGTCTAAACTGTACAATGCAACCAGTGTAGTCTGATTTCTGAACGGATGACTCTTGCAAGCCAGTCATTTTTAGTGAATCAGAATTGTACATGGCATCCAATGTAACCTGATTCACTAAAAAATGACTTGTGTAGTCTGATTCATGAACCAGTTCTTTTTAGTAAATCAGAATTGTACATGGTGTCTTGTGCACCTTGATTCACCAACAAATGACTCTTATAAACCAATTCTATTTAGTGAATCAAAAAATGCAGCATGCGCAGTGTAGTCTGATTCATGAACAAATAACTCTTATGAGCCTGTTCTTTTAAATGAATCAGAATTGTACAGCGCTACCAGTGTAGTTTGATTCCTGGATGAATGACTCTTGTGGGTCAGTTCTCTTAGTGAATCAGAATTGTACATGGCATCTTGTGCAGCCTGATTTGCCAACAAATGACTCTTTTGAATGATTTTTTTTAAATGGATCAAAACTGTACAGTGCAACTAGTGTAATCTGACTCCTGAATGAATGACTCTTATGAGTCAGTTCTCTTTAGTGAATCAGAATTTTACATGGCATCTTGTGCAGCCTGATTCACCAACAAATGACTCTTTTGAACTAGTTGTTTTTAGTGAATCAAAAGATGCAGGGTGAGCAGTGTAGTTTCATTCATGAACAAATGACTCTTGTGAGTCAGTCCTTTTTTAGTGAATCAGAATTAGACATGGCATTCAGTGTAGCCTGACTCACCAACAAATGATTTGTACCTGTTCTTTTAAATGAATCAACATTGTACAACTACTAAATAAGTGAACCACATTTGTGCGGTGCAAACTGTTTAGTCCGGTTCCCGCAAATTACTCTTTTTAGTAGAAAAATGCACATTGCAACAATTGTATCCTGATTCATGAACAAATTAATCTCGAACTGGTTCTTTTTATTTAGATTAAAAAACATACAACACAACGAGTATATTCTGATTCCTGAATGAATGACTCTTGTAAGACGATTCTTTTAATTGAACAGTTCAAAAAGTAAGCAGTAACCTCTTCAGGATTCAGTCTGACGATCCTTCACTGAGCGGTTACTGAATCAATCAAGTTATAATTAAATGTACGTGTCAAAATGCAGCTTTCAGATTCACAATAAACTCGAACATAGAATAAATATAAAAGGATATCATATGTATACATCCATTCTGACCACAGCCTTAGATACAAGAAATGTCATGAATGCAGGCTTTGTGTTGGCTCTGAATTTATATTGTCATGTTAAAGAGATGAGACATGTTTGCCTTTTATGAGGAGTCATCATCTTTTGAGTAAAGGTCACACACAATATCAGCATAGAAAACCCATCTGATCTTTCAAAGGTGGCGAAGCAGCGCTGCTTATTTAGTCCAGTCTGTCACATGTGACAATGATCTCATTGTGCCTGGACCTCAGCTTAATATGGGATTCCCTTCATGGCATGCAGCTCATTTACGAAGGGTTGAAGCAGCCCCCTTGCTTCCCCTGGACACACTCAATGATGCGAGATCTTTTAGGTAGACAAACCACTCTCTGTTCTGAGTTTCCTCCCCTTCAAGTCTTGCACTGACTATCAGGCTGCTGAAAATCATTATGTGGCATAAGGAGGGTGGTATAAATGCTGTTATGTTTAAAAATAACAATAGTTAACTATAAAGACCATAATTGCAACAGCAATTTGGAACAGTTTGTAGCAGTAAGGTGAACGTGACTTGCAGATATTTTGGTTTTTAATTTAAGACGCGAGGAACTGAATGAGAGATTGGTCTAATGCAAGATTTTTTAAATTGTCTGAAAAAACATATTAAGACCTTTTAAATCATTATCCCTGAATTCCAAAGTTAACAAATGAAAGAGTGTGGAATGTTGTTACAGCTGCATCTGACTGCAGGAATAAGAACCATAAGGAAATCCACATTAGGCTGCAAAACCTTACGTAATATTATTCTAACAGTATTCCTCTATATAGATTTCTTTTACCGTAATATGTAAAACATTTTACACGTAAAGCCAATTAAAAAGGTCAGTCTATTTGAGATCTTGTTGTTGAACTTTCTACACTGTACAAGTTTGTTTTTCAGGTTTTTTTGACAAAAAGTTGACTTTACGTTAAAGGAGAAGTCCACTTCCAAAACAAAGATTCACATATAATGTACTCACCCCATTGTCATCCAAAATGTTCATGTTCTTTCTTCAGTCGTAAAGAAATGATGTTTTTTGAGAAAAACAACAACCGCATTTGGGATCGTTTGAAGCCGCATTTAAACTGCATTTTGGAAGTTCAAAATTGGGGCACCATATCAGTCCATTATATGGAGAAAAATGCTGAAATGTTTTCCTCAAAAAACATAATTTCTTTATGACTGAAGAAAGAAAGACATGAACATCTTGGATAACAATGGGGTGAGTACATTATATGTAAATCTTTGTTTTAAAAGTGGACTTTTCCTTTAACACTCACTACTCTAAAATCACTTGTTTGTGATATAATGGTACATTATATAATTTTATATGTGTATAATATACGTATAAATTTGTGTTTAAATATGAAAGTCAAGTACTATATTTTGTTCCAATAATATTTAATTTGATATATTTTGTATTTTAATTGCGCATCATTTAATTCTATATATAAAACACTACAAATGTTATGAATTTAATTTTATATATTTCTAGACATAATTATTTTTAGTAGGTTTTGCATTTGGATATATATTTAGACATTATCAAAGACTACAGTCTACTACAGTCTACAACCCTATGCTGGGTTAAAAAAACAACAGCTCAGGGCTGGGTGAAAAAAATGGGTTGTTTTGACCCAGCCATTGGGTTAAGTGTTTAACCCAACCTTCTGGGTAGTTTTATTTAACTCGACTATTGCTTAAAAATGACTATATTCCTTAAATTGAACCCAACAAAAAGTTGAAAATTAACATTTATTAATATGTTCAATAAATGAACATATAAGTAAATATAATAATAATTGTTTTTTTTTTATTTCGTACACAGTTATGATTACAGCTCCATATGTTTCGCTTTCCAGACATAACAACATTGCCCCGTAGCTCAGCCTTGTGTAGTTTTTTAAACAGTCATTGAGTTAAATAAAATTCACCAAATAAAAGTTCTTTATTGGCATCCATTCCACAAAAGGTTATTTAGATTTTTTTAAATGTTCTTCAAGAACAAAAACAGTTCTTTTCAGAACTGCATACTGAAGGATTTATAGGGATCTCAGCATGGTTCTTCTATGGCATCACTGTTAAAAATCCCCTTTTGAAACCAACAGTGTATGTTTGGTCCACAGTAAATCACCTGACTCTAAATGCAAACAAAGCTCATACAGATGTTTTTTCTCGCCTTAGGGGTTATACTGATTGCCAGAGTCATCACTCAGCAGGTGATTACTATCTTTGTAACTTCGGCACCATCAACAACCTGTCCGCCAGTGAGAGCTATGTGAGTCAGCTGGATCACAGGTTAACACACCTGAGCCCAATTTTGTGTTGAGTGACAGGTCCTCTGCTTTCATAACCATAGCATCAAGCATCCCTCTCTATGTCTGTCCACATGTTTATTTCTTTTTATCCCCTCACACTCACTCATGAAATAATTACTGCTCTTATGCATGCTATAACAATTGTGCTCTTAGTATCATAGACTGTTTTTACAACCATAATATCTGGTTTGAGGGTTTCCTAATGCTGTTGTTTATGCACAGATGGGTCATTTAAGGCAAATGAAACAAAAACAATACACTCAAAAAAAAAAAAAAAAAAAAAAAAAAAAACGCAACTAAACCTCAAATCATTTGTTTGCTTCAGTTTGATTATTCTTTGTTGAATCAGGCACCTCACGGCACTAATATCTTACCTGTTTTCTCTTAGGTTGTTCCAAAAGCGGCTTATTTCTTTGTCTCTGGTGTTTGATGTTTACTCTATGATGCCTATCTCTGAGTTCAGAGTCATGATTCAGTGCCCATGATGAATTCAACAGACAAAACACATCTAACCCAAGCCATGACTTGCACCAAGAGTCGATCATAGATTAGGTTAAATAGAGACTGCGCCAAAATAAACATTATCAATCATATTTATCAGTAGTTAACTTACAAAACATTAGACATAAGCAAACAGGAGTGATTCTACAATTAGGGACACTTGATTCCAGTTCATTCGGTATTAACATGAATCATTTGTTTAGGCTTTTGTTTCTTTTATAGAGATTTTGCATTATGATAGATGGAATTTAACATCTACGTCATAACTAACGTCATAACTAAAATAATCAGTTTAGTGATTTTTAATTGAGAAATCGAATACTTGTGTACGTTTTATAACTAGTTGTGTTAGTAAGTCCAGCTTGATGAAAAAACGCTAAACCACCGTGTTTATAAATATATTAACATAAATCATAAATATCCCAATCACAAACGTAGATAAAAACACCGTGCGCTTATTTCCAGTTAGCCTAATCTTAACAAAGCACAGCTTTTTAATAAATAACGTTTTACTTACATTATTTGTGTAAAACACAAAAAGTCTCACCATTGCCGAAACGACGTCTGTCATTTTGTATGGCAGCTCCAAAGACACTTATAGTGAAGGTGCGCAGCGCTCTTCTTTAAATATCCTGTGCGCTTCCAAATGACAGAAAGAAAATATCAAGCCTATCCAGTATTTCTCTTTCTTTGTAAACTCCACCTCGCCGGCGAGCGTTATTGATAAATCCAAAAACAAGCCCTCTGTTACAAATAATTATTTTCCAATGAACTTAAGCCAGTCCTGTGGCTCTTTAGTGACTTTAAGGCGCTGTCCTGTCGCTCTTGGCCAGCGGCGACTCCGCTGTGCTGTGGAATGCGCAACAGCTGGAACTGGACCGTGCGCGGATGTGCGCGTGCGCGCTGGAGACCGCGGCGCGTGCACTTCAGCCAGCACTGACAGTTCAGTGGTTCTTGAGATATGGGACAAAACAAACCAGCCTGTAGTTTTTTAAAGCAACAGTCTGAGTTTATGATAGAATGCTACATATATAATCTTAACACAAATGTACGTTATCATCTTCACTTTTATGAGGAAAACATTCCACATTTTTTCTCCATGTAGTGTATTTCAGTGGTGTTAAACGGGTTGACGGTCCAAATTAGCAGTTTCAGTGCAGCTTCAAAGAACTCTACACGATCTTATCTAACGAAACCATAGGTTATTTTCTAAAAAAAAAAAAAAAAAAATATATATATATATATATATATATATATATATATATATATATATATATATATATACTTTTTTACCACAGACTCTTTATTTATGTCTTATAGTCTCTTCACTGCAGTGTCATTCTTCACCTTCATCCTTGGAGGAGGGCAACGTGAGTATATTGTTTAGTATTTTGCATGTTCTGTATGTATAATGCACGATTCTATATAATATATTAAAACAGATATCCACCTTTTCCTTTCAGTAAGAGTAGGCGAGGTCATTTGTAAATTTTATGTGTCTGCCTTCCGGTCGCGTCGTCCAGCTATTTAGCTATAAAAAAAACAAGTCGTTTTGCTGCTTGATATCGCAAATTGGTGTGACTTACCATTATATTATCTTAATTATGAACACACACCGCAAACAGTTTCACCATTTACTGCACGTTATTCTTCTCGTTACTTACTAGAGAGTGTTTTCACGACGCATAATCAATGGATCATATTGGCGGCACTGAATGTAAACAATGGCACTGAACCGAATGAAACTCGCATATTTTTGCTGATTATTGCTGCTGAAGATGATCAATTATTGTCATGTTTTGGGTTGTACTAATCGGTCGGACTGGGAAAACATTTGGAATATTATAGACTGCCAAAAGTTATAACAAATCAAGAAGAAAAGTGCAAAAAACTATCTGAGGAACAAAAGGCGTTTGTGGTTGGCCAAACTGAATCGGGATTTCCCAGAGTCTTGACAACATTAGCGTTTGTTCTTATCATTTCCAGTCAGGTAGGTGAAATATTAGGCTAATATCTTAATTAATTCCACTCGTATGTATCTTTACCACCTATTAACTTTAGTTTGTCAAAATATTGCGCCCTTTCCTGCTTACTGAGTCCATCTCTATATGATTTAGCAGATTTCCACACCTTTTTTCCGTGGTTTAAACAGCAAAATTAGCAGAACAACATATTCAGTAGTACATTAACCGTGCAGTCAATCCTGTTGTTTACATCTGAGTATCACCAGTATGGATAACTGACCGGATAACTGACCAAATCGTGAAATATGTACAAACCCTCTATAGCAGCTAATGAACTGGAAGTATCACACATAGGCTTATTTCTGCACTGAAGAAAAAGGTGGATAAACAATGATACAATCAACCAGCTTCCTCCTATCTTCATCTGAAAATATCCACTGTGAAACTATTTAATCAACATACACTGTCTACAACAAGTGTCATAAATTCACACCCACCGCTGTTCACACCCTACATCCACTTAGTGATTTGAGGTCACGTGTGACTGCAGTCTTTTGGTAAACAGGATGCTCCAGCACACGCTCATCCAATTATCTTTATCTCCGAAACAAGACGAATGCCTTTTACTTAACAAATAAATCAGTAAAGAAACCAGCATCACCTGTTCTGTGCAATGTATGTTTACCTAAATGCATCAAAAATGCATCATTACTTTTTATAGTTCCCAAATGAGCTGGACAAACAGAGCGAATGGAGAGCTGGATGACCTTTGGTCAGTTCGCAAAAGGCCAGTGTTGCCCACACAGCCTCCCTTCACCCTGAAGACCAGGAGAACCCAGCAGAACCCTCAAACAAAGATGCAGAAGCTTCAAGCGTTAAGCAAGTTAGAGAAAACACTGGAGGAAATCCACCGTACCCACAAAGCCACATCGCCGTGTAATTACACTGCAGTTAGTGTCCCTTTATATAAGTTACTGCACTGCTGCCGACATGAAAAAAAAACAACAACCCCTGACATTCTTTCAGATTCTGGAATGAAATTAAGAGTGGGAGTGAACAAAAGGAGAGGCGAGAGTGTGAAAGAAAGGATGGAGAGAAGGAATTTTGTTTGTTAAGGTCTTAAAAAGACCACTGGCGCACACTTTCATGGAAAGAACAAAGAATATCATAGTTTCAGAATGCAGCTGGCTAGGCCGTTTTGCCTTGAGCTTCTGAAAAATTTGGCAAGATGCTTTTTTAAGGATTGGTATTACATATCACTGATATGATGTATAAAAGCATCCAAAATTTCCCTGATTTTTTGGAACTTATTGATAATAGGCCTCGCTGATCTGAGCAGATGCACCTTTTGAGCGCACCCTACGGTATGCCTTCTGGTTCAAAATTTGGCATTTCTCATTTGAAATTCACTATCAGTGACCAAACTGAAAAACCAAAAGGGAAACATTTTCTTTACGATAACGGCGGTGAACAAAAACTGATTTTGAAGCCAAAGAGAACGAGAGCAGCTGTGCTGATTAGATCTGTCTCTTTTTTCTTTCTCTCTTCCTAAATGCCTTCATGCTTTGAGCACGTAATTGTTTCTTCATTGGATTGAAATGCTCTGTGTGGACTCGTTCACATGCTCCTGATCATTATCTGATGGCTTTCCCATCCCAGATACCACAGAAAACACTCGCTGGAATGTGGACATGGTCACAGCGAATTGCAGGTGTGGAAGATCTTCTTGCACTCTGAAGGGCCCTTGATGCGCAGCGATCACATTGTTTCTGTGAATACTGGTAAGAACATTTTTTTTTAATACTGAGGAGTAATAAAATGAGCTGAGAATATGAATATGATTACATTTGATTATATTTTTGTAAAGGAATTTCAGCAAAAAGCCTTCCATGTTTGTGTCATACTGTGTTGTTACTATTAAACTAGTAAAAATAATTTTCATTAATTTAAATAAAACTGAAATAAAATAAAATATATTTATAAAAATTTGTGAAATAGAAAAAACTAAAATACTAAAAATATGAAGTAATAAAGAAATATTAAAATATAAAGAAATAGAAAAAACTAATTAATAAACAATATTAAAATAGCACTGAAAAATCAAAATTAAGGTCACAATGTATATTTGTTATCCTGGACCACAAAACAGTCATAAGTCATATTTTTTTTGTAAATAAATAAGCTTCCCATTGATGTTTGGTTTGTTAGGATAGGACAGTATTTGGCTGAGATACAACTATTTGAAAATCTGGAATCTGAGGGTTCCAAAAAAACAAAATATTGAGAATATCGCCTTTAAAGTTGTGTAAATGAAGTTCTTAGCAATGCATATTACTAATCGATAATTAAGTTTTGATATATTAACAGTTGGAAATTTACAAAATATCTTCATGGAACATGATCTTTATTTAATATCCCAATGATTTTTGGCATAAAAGAAAAATAGATTTTGACCCATATGTATTTGTGGCTATTTATAGACTGGTTTTGCGGTCCAGGGTCACACTTTAACTTATAAATAGAATTTTTATATCAATAAAAAAAATACAGAATGTACTTACTAGTCAAAAACACCCCAGTCTTATTACTTCAATGAGGAAAAAAATATATTATTTAAGTTATAAATTAATATCCACCATGGTGGTGTTTATTATTTTGACCAATTTCTGAGAAAATCGAGGCAATGGAAAATAGAAAAACTGTTTATTGTATTGCACCGGCTGTCAAAATAATGTCCCTGCCATGACCGTGGCCCACATCTTCCAAACACAAATAAAGACCAGAAACTGTTGATCGCATCAGGTATACACATGAGCCATTGCTAGTACTGAGATTTTATTAAAAATATGAGAAACTTTCTTTTTTTATAATGTAACAAAACTCTCAATGACCCTGTGTGTTCTTGCTCTGATACTGCGATATAGAATAAACATTTAAAATTTCTTAAAATATGTTCTACATTATAATTAATCCTAAATCACATTAGTTTCTTTCAATACCTGAAGTGTAGGTGAACAGGTGTTGAAATAATAAAAAAAATCTTTTGAGTTTCAAAATTAGCAAGACATGGGTATCAGACTGATGGCACTTAAAGCTCTGTTGAATTAAATATATAAAATAGCCAATTTAGAAGTCATATAACCATAGGTTTCATCACAAGGTCTTGATGGTCAGCACACCTTCAGTCTTTATGGCAGTCAATGAAAAGGTCATGAGCCTAACCGATCCTGAATGAGGAGGTTATTTAATTTAATGACAGTGTTTGCGAAGTCCACTAGTTCTACGAAGTCTGAAGTGATGATATTAACCCCATCTACGCCTGGCTTTTGCGCTTCTACCCACGTCATTATGGTTGGAAGGTTCCTGTGAGAGAACAGAAGCACATGTAAGAATAGACATAATGCATATGGATAAATCAAATAAATGCTGTTCATTTAAACTTTCTATTCATTAAAAAATCCTGAAAAAATATAATGGATTCCAGAAAAATCTTAAGCAGCATAAAAGGTTTCAATATTAATAATAAGAAATGTTTCTTAAGCAGCAAGTCAGAATATTAGAATGATTTCTGAAGGATTCAGAAAATTCAGCTTTGCATCACAGGAATAAATTAAATTTTAAACTATATTAAAATAGAAAACAGTTACTTTAAATTAGAATAATATTTCACAATATTACTGATTTTACCATGTGTTTTGATCTAGTAAATACAGACTTGATAAGCATAAGAGATCCCACCAACGACTTTTGAATGGTAGACTAAACATTTGCATAAATGCATGAATAATGAATAGACAAAACCCTCACTTGTCTACAGGGAGCTGTTAAAGCATTAGCAATTGCTGTGTTAGTTCTATTTCAGGTCAGCCGAGTCAGCTCTGACTAGAAATAAACTTCCCAAGCTCTACAACAGTGGCCTGGACAAAACCAGGAAATGGGAAGCTCAGACTGTGTTTATTCTAGAATAATAAACAATCCAACTTCCACACTCAAGCAGAATTAAACAGCTTCCTCCGAGACGGCTGTCTCACTAGGATGTCCGCTAAGACAGCACAAGGCTCCATACTTCTGCATATATATGCCACTCTGTCCTATTAATTCATACAGCCTTAGTTCACAGGATATGCTCAAAAGAGTACACAATATATAGTTTGTATACTATATGTACATAATATGTAAATGTTCTGCATGGATGGATCAAAACCAGCACTGAATTTCAACAGGTCTGGGAATTTTTATGAGGGGCCTCTTCAGCTGGGGACCAATGATAGACTGGGACCTTAATGGACTCCTGCATTGTGTCCTCAAGAAGGGTTTGTCCTTAAGAAAGGTTCCTCAGACTCCACTTACCAAATTTGCAGTGTTGCTGGTGCTGCCACCTAGTGGATGTTTTTAAAATGATTCCAACACGCAAGCTCTCTGACTGATATCTCATACTGTATATACATAGAATTAGATTTTCTGCTTTGTCAATTTTATTTAAAGTTTATGTTTGTAATTTTATTGTGTTTTTGTCATTTTTATTAGTTTTTGTTTCTTTTTAATATGTAAATACAGTTTTTATTCATATTTCAGTTTTAATTTAGTGCATAAAGTTCAACTGAATGAAACTACCTGAAATAAAATAAGCCTATATATATGATTTTTGTTAGTATTTAGAATTAATTTTAATATTTAATTTGAGTTATTTTAGTACTCCAACTTAAAGTAAATGAAAATAATATGCTAAAATAAGTTTATGCTTTTACACTTTATTGTATTTCAGTTCATTTTAGTTTGAATTTTATAATTTAGTGCCGTCAAATCGATTAATCACAATTAATCGCACATATTCATATGAATAATTGTATTTATTCATATTTCTATATTACTTATATATAAATCACATATACTTATATTTACATGTACATGTGTATATATGATTTTTGATAGTATTTTGAATTACATTTTAATATTTAATTTGAGTTGTTTTAGTACTCCCAACTTAAAATAAATGAAAATAATCTGCTAAGTTTACATTCATTTTAGTTTGAATTGTATAATTTAGTGCTGTCAAATAGATTCATCACAATTAATCGTATGTATTCATATTTATATATACTTTTTTATAGTATTTTGAATTACATTTTAATATTTTATTTATTTAGTTATTTTAGTACTCCAACCTTTTTGCATTGCATTGTATTTCAGTTCCTTTTAATTTGGAATTTATAATTTAGTGCTGTCAAATTGATTAATCCAGTTAATCGTATGTATTCATACAATTTATTGTATTTCTTCATATTTCTATAATACGTATTATTATATAAATTACATATATTTCTTATATTTACATGTATGTGTATATTTATATAAACATATAAATGTACACAGTACGCACACATATATTATGTAAACACAAACTTTTATTTTGCACGTGATTCATCGCGATTAATCAATTTGACAGCACTAATAGAGAGAAAGACACATTCCTCCACTTTAATACTCACTTCTCCACCAGGTAGTTTCTTAGCCCCCGTACCAGGCCCCTGGCGATGGTCTTGACACGTGGTGTTAAAATGGCCTGAGACACATGAAAGCTGCCGTATTTGGCTCGTTCGCCCAGAGTTGTTTCCAGGAACTGTATGAGCTTAGAGGTATCTGTGGTATTGGCCCAGGGGGCAGGAATTTTACTACCAGGCCACATCACAGGACAGCCCTCAGCAGATGGATGGTGATAAAACACTAGGACCTGTGAAAGCAAACACAAACGCGAAGGACTGCATAAGTCATTATTCTAAAATTGCACGATGGGTGCT
Organism: Labeo rohita; assembly: GCF_022985175.1. Lineage (NCBI taxonomy): Eukaryota > Metazoa > Chordata > Actinopteri > Cypriniformes > Cyprinidae > Labeo > Labeo rohita. The sequence goes on along the minus strand of NC_066892.1, from coordinate 11,236,606 downwards.
AATGATGATGATATTATTAGTGCTGCTTCCAAAATTCATGCTATAGCATATATATATATATTTAAAGTTACAGAACAAAGCATATTGAAGAATTAAACTTCATCTCATACAGTCTTAAATAATAAATGGAATTATGCAAATTAATGGGACAGTCCAACCAAAAATGAAAATTCTGTAACACTTAATTTTGATGGTCCCCTTTATAGAAATTGTTGACTTTAAGTAACTTTGCAGTCTAATAATTTTCTGCTTTGTCAATTTTATTTAAAGTTTATGTTTGTAATTTTATTGTTTTTGTCATTTTTATTAGTTTTTGTTTCTTTTTAATATGTAAATACAGTTTTTATTCATATTTCAGTTTTAATTTAGTGCATAAAGTTCAACTGAATGAAACTACCTGAAATAAAATAAGCCTATATATATGATTTTTGTTAGTATTTAGAATTAATTTTAATATTTAATTTGAGTTATTTTAGTACTCCAACTTAAAGTAAATGAAAATAATATGCTAAAATAAGTTTATGCTTTTACACTTTATTGTATTTCAGTTCATTTTAGTTTGAATTTTATAATTTAGTGCCGTCAAATCGATTAATCACAATTAATCGCACATATTCATATGAATAATTGTATTTATTCATATTTCTATATTACTTATATATAAATCACATATACTTATATTTACATGTACATGTGTATATATGATTTTTGATAGTATTTTGAATTACATTTTAATATTTAATTTGAGTTGTTTTAGTACTCCCAACTTAAAATAAATGAAAATAATCTGCTAAGTTTACATTCATTTTAGTTTGAATTGTATAATTTAGTGCTGTCAAATAGATTCATCACAATTAATCGTATGTATTCATATTTATATATACTTTTTTATAGTATTTTAGTACTTTAGTACTTTGCAGTCTAATAATAGTTGACATGTAGTTGCAAAGTTACTTATTCAAAACAACTGCAGTGAACAATCAATGGAAAATCCTGTCATCTCACCATTTAATCATCCTTGTATCATTTAAAACATGACTTTCTTTCTTCTGCTGAACACAAACAGGGCTAGGTAAAAATGATCAATTTCTCAGTTTTAAAAGATTTGTATTTTTATGAAACGATATTGATTCTTTAAAGAATCGATCAGGCTATTTTCATTTAACCAACAGAAAATTTTAGTGCACCTCCCATTCAATAAATTGCAATCAGCTTTGTGCTTTGTTAGTTTTGATGTGAAGCAAAGTCTCAGATTTCAAATTCTGTCTGTTTTATTACAGTATTAAAACAATAAATTCTGTTTTGGTGCTGTTTAATGTGGAGTGACAGATTGCCGTAGCACCTCAGTTCAAGAGAAGCAGTGTGAACTGATCATCTCCTGCGCTTTGATACAGTTTCAGCAGGAAATAAACATGAAAAAACATCTCAAGGTATGTTAAAAGAAACAGTACAACCTACCGAAATCTGTATCCTGTATAATCCAATCGCTAAATAAGTGTTTCAAACGAGGAAAGACGTCAATTAGCTTAAACAAAAAGCTAAAGCTTGTAAACAATGTCACTATTTCGGTTTTTCTTTTTTAATAATTCTGCAAAAATGTCAACAGTTCTGTGTTTTTCTGTCAATATGGGGTGCTGTGTGTACAATGAGGAAAAAATGAACTTAAATGATTTTAGCAAATGGCTGCAATATAACAAAGAGTGAAAAATTTAAGGGGGTCTGAATACTTTCCGTACCCACTGTATATATATAAATGTAGTAGAAATAATAGTATTATAAAATATTATTATTAAAGCTTCATAAGCCCCTTTCACACTGCACGTTGATTCCGGGAAAATTGCCGGTCCCTTTTGTGTGAACGCAAACACGTTCCGGGATTGATACCGGGAATAACTCTCACTATCAACTCTCACTATCCGCTCTGAAGCTGAAATCGTTCGCCATTTTAACGGTACGCATCGCATTACAAGTCACATCCAAATATCACGTGTCTTTACGGGAACTTTACTGGTTGTGTGTGAATGCATGCACAGATTCCAGAAAATCACTGGCAGTGTGAATGAGCCAAAATCAAACGATTCCAGGACAAATCACGGGACACATTATCTGTGTATGTTCCGGAATTGCTGTGTGAAAAAAAAAATCTATAGAGTGACATCTACATTTTTCACGGAGAAAGGAAAGTCATACAAGTTTGAAACTAAATCCCAGATAGCACACTGTTAAAGATCACTTGATCTGGAAAGCATCTGCAGTGCACAAACATCTGGCAGACGTCTGTAAGATGTCAGTTTTTACATACATTCTAAATCATAAACATCTTAAAGACATCTAATAGACATCTGTTTGTCATCTGATCAGAAATGTCCTATAGATGTATTGCAGATGAGCAAACAATCTAAAAAATATGTCTTGGAGATGTAAATGCACATCAGATAGACGTCTACAGATGTCAAATAGCACATACCTGTGCTATCAGGATAGTAAATGATGAGAGTTTTCATTTTTTGATGGACTTTCCCTTTAAGGAGAGGTGTGGTATTACTCTTCCTGTGGATAAAAATTGACCAAAAAAATCTCACTTGAGACATAATTACACTTAGTCTAGAATTACACTTAGTCAGTAGATGTTGATTCTAGCAAGTATGCATATAGGAACCTCTCAAAAACACACTAGAAACCACTTTACAATGTGATAAAACCTTACACCTTGTCCTTGCACATTAGCAAGCACATAGTAAGCACCCACAACAGCCAAGAAAGGTTTTTCTCCACCATTTTGACTATATTCAAACAATATTCGAAGGCCCCATGACTTTTTAAATTTTTTTGTGATTCTAACAGGCCTTAATCATTTGGCTTTTTTTTCTTTGTTTTTTTTTTTCAAAATGTAAAAATCTACTTGAACCTTATATATATAGAACCAAAGAAGGTGAAATATGACTCGTGCTCTTACAAGGATTTTGCTGTCCAGTTTTTGCCATTTGTACACTTGTCTGTCTCCATCGGAATGAAGGTGAGACATTAATCCTATAGTGATTAGGGTCAGTACACAGCAGGAATAGCTGACCTCTGGTGCAACGCACCACAGACACACAAAGAGTTGTCAGCACTAGTTCCGACAACCAAGGTTATTATAGTGAACTTAAACTAAAAGTAAAACTAAAACCAAAAAAGAATTTTCATTACTTAAAATAAAAATGAATATTTTATAAAATATAAAATGATTATGAATGTTATAATAAAAACTTAATATAAATAAAAACTATTATATAATAATAATATCTCAAGGATACTAAAATAACACAGGAAACAACAAATTGGTAACAAAACAGTCAGAACTTCAGGTTTCGTTTTATAGTAAAGAGCAAACCCACACAAAAAATTACACTTATTTCCATATCTCATTTATAGTGCTGATGCAAGTACAGATCAGATACACATTTCTCTAACAACAAACTAAAATATCAAGTTTTTGTCAGAAGCTCTAGCCAGAAACAGCATGTGTATGAGTTTGTGTATCTGACACAGTGAGAGAGAACAAGCATTTGTTTCGGTAACAGGAAAAACTGTTTTCCAGTTTTTGACAGCTGTTTTTAGCTAGTTTCAGTTTGACTGATCACTCATAGCTATGACGTAGACTTGAATCTTTTTAAAGTGTAAAATGAGTGTCTCTGTTTTTTCCTTCATCTAAGGGTAGTAGCTGTTATCACAAGTTCTCACAGTTTATTTATATATCATGCAGATTAATCTAATGCTGATCTAAAAGCGTCTTTCCGCCAACACTTTCCATCAATGTTTGCTGTTTGCTGTTTTCTCATTTCGTCAAAACCCATTTAAATTTGTAATCTTTATGTAAAGCCATTGTTACTATCATCATTACATGCTCACCTGGTACTTGTTCTCCCACAGGTAGTTGAGAGTGATGTCCTCCACCACGTCAATCTTGCAGAGCTTGTGACCAAACACGTCCTTCAGCATCTTGATTAGGTAAAGATGATGCTCTTCGCTCATTGCATAATGATGGTTGAAGTCTAAAAAAACAACCTCTTTCTTGTGCAGGTTTAAGAAACTGTTAATGTCAATAAGGCCATCGCGTACTTTGTGTCCAAACAGCCCGTGTATGAAGTAGATCTCGTGGCCTGGTTCTCCCGGTTTGGAGGAAACACGCAGGTCGAAATAGCGTATTCCTCCCTCGAGCTGTTCTCTGAAAGTGAGGTTTTGAGTCATGGACCACTTCTTCATCACCTTCTTGGCTAGAAAGCGAAATATCGCAGCCAGGTGCTTCACGTATGCTTTCTGGTCTGGACCGACTGGAGCTTGCTCATCCACCCAGAAGCTGAAGGAATCATGAGAACCTGGAGCATGAGCATAAAGGTAGCATCAAGGCAGTTCTACACTTCATTTAGCTGACACTCCAAGTTGTTTGTTAGATTATTAACAAAATTGACAGGATCTAATAGTAATGTCCTCTAATAGTAGTGACAAATAATTTTGATGTACTCTGCTTAACCGAAACCTGGCTAAAACCTAATGATTATATTGGTCTAAATGGGTCTACTCCACCAAACTACTACTATAAGCATAAGCCCCGTCAGAGTGGTCGTGGTGGTGGTGTTGCAACAATATATAGTGATATTCTCAGTGTTACTCAGAAAACAATGTTACTCTGCCAGATATGCAAAAGAAATCTCTCCTATCTCTTGTTTTAGCTACTGTGTATAGACCACCAGGGCCATATACAGATTTCCTAAAAGAATTCGCAAAATTCCTTTCAGAACTATTGGTTAATTTTGATAAAGTGCTAATTGTCGGAGATTTTAACATTCACGTTGATAAAACAAATGATGCGTTAGGACTTGCGTTTACTGACCTAATAAACTCTTTTGGAGTCAAGCAAAATGTCACCGGGCCCACTCATCGTTTTAATCATACGCTAGATTTAATTATATTGCATGGAATTGATCTTACTGATAAAGATATCGTACCTCAAAGTGATGATGTTTCTGACCATTTCCTTGTATCGTGCATGCTGCGTATCACTGATATTAACTACATGGCTCCGCGTTATCGTCTTGGCAGAACTATTGTTCCAGCCACCAAAGATAGATTTACAAATAACCTGCCTGATTTATCTCAACTGCTCTGTGTACCCATTAATACACAGGATCTAGACAAAATGACTAGCAATATGGGCACCATCTTCTCCGATACGTTAGAAGCTGTTGCCCCCATCAAATTGAAAAAAGTTAGAGAAAAACGTATTGCTCCATGGTACAACAGTAATACCCATTCCCTCAAGAAAGAAACTCGCAATCTTGAGCGCAAATGGAGAAAAACTAACTTGGAAGTTTTTAGAATTGCATGGAAAAACAGTATGTCCAGATACAGACAGGCTTTAAAAGCTGCTAGGGCCGAGCATATCCGCAAACTCATAGAAAATAACCAAAACAATCCAAGGTTTTTATTTAGCACAGTGGCTAGATTAACAAATAACCAGACGCCACCTGATCTAAATATTCCTTTACAGTTTAATAGTAATGACTTTATGAATTTCTTCACTGATAAAATAGATAACATCAGAAATACAATAACCAATGTAGATTATACTGCGTCTAATATGTCAACTTCTTTCGTCGCACCCAAAGAAAAACTGCAGTACTTTACCGCTATAGGACAGGAAGAGTTAAATAAACTCATCACTGTGTCTAAACCAACAACATGCCTATTAGATCCCGTACCCACTAAATTACTAAAAGAATTGTTATCTGTGGCAGAAGAACCGCTTCTCAATATTATCAACTCATCGTTATCTTTAGGTCACGTCCCTAAACCATTCAAGCTAGCGGTTATTAAGCCTCTTATTAAGAAACCACAACTAGACCCTAGTGAACTGGCAAATTACAGACCCATTTCTAATCTTCCATTTATGTCTAAAATTTTAGAGAAAGTTATATCTGCTCAACTGTGCTCATTCTTGCAAAAAAATGATATCTATGAAGAATTTCAGTCAGGTTTCAGACCCCATCACAGCACAGAAACTGCACTTGTTAAAATCACTAATGACTTGCTTCTTGCATCAGACCAAGGCTGCATCTCATTGCGAGTTTTACTTGATCTTAGTGCTGCGTTCGACACTATAGATCATGACATACTAATAGATCGACTACAAAATTATAATATTATTAGAAAGCTAGGATTATTTTCCATTGTTATGCTGATGATACTCAACTATATATCTCAACAAGACCAGATGAAACTTCTGAATTATCGAAGTTAACAGAGTGTGTTAAAAATGTAAAAGATTGGATGACCAATAATTTTCTGCTATTAAATTCAGATAAGACAGAGATATTACTTATTGGACCTAAAAACAATACACAGAATCTTTTGACTTACAATTTACAACTAGACGGATGAACTGTTACTTCCACTACAGTCAAAAGTCTGGGTGTTATATTAGACAGCAACTTGTCTTTTGAAAATCATATTTCACATGTTACAAAAACAGCATTCTTCCATCTTAGAAACATTGCCAAGCTGCGAAACATGTTACCTGTTTCTGATGCAGAAAAGCTAATTTATGCATTCATGACCTCTAGACTGGACTATTGTAATGCACTACTAGGTGGTTGTCCTGCATCTTCAATAAACAAGCTACAGATAGTCCAAAATGCAGCTGCTAGAGTCCTTACCAGGTCAAGAAAATATGATCATATTACCCCAATTTTAAAGTCTCTGCACTGGCTACCTATTAGGTTCTGCATCAGCTACAAAATAGTACTTCTTACCTATAAGGCACTTAACGGTTTAGCTCCTGCGTACCTAACTAGTATTCTACCACGCTACAATCCATCACGCTCCCTAAGGTCGCAAAACTCTGGACTGTGGGTAGTACCTAGGATAGCAAAGTCCACTAAAAGAGGTAGAGCTTTTTCGCATTTGGCACCCAAACTCTGGAACAGCCTTCCTGATAACGTTCGGGGTTCGGACACACTCTCTCTGTTTAAATCTAGATTAAAGACACATCTTTTTAGCCAAGCATTCAAATAATGCATCTCATAAACTATTCCTGCAGCTATATCTGATCAAATGTTCATTATTAATCTTTTAGCTCTGGTTTAACAAATCTTCCTTTTCTTAGTTTGAACAGCAGCTATGCTAATTATGTTCCTATTTGTTCTCTGTTTTTGCCATGGGATTGACATCCCATGATAACTAGGAATTTACAAGCTCCAGTGTGGATCCAGAACACTTAAGAAGAGATGATGCCAACCCCACAGAGGACTTCAGATGATGCCAACCCTGAAAACATACAGCACTACCGAATTCTGCTACTAATTTATAGTGTTTTTTGTCTGTTTGATTATGTCATTAATTGATCTTTACCACACATCTCTTCCATATGTACATCAAGCTACTACTACATATATTGTAAAAATGTCAATTTGGTGTAAAGCTGCCTTGCAACGATATGTATCGTGAAAAGCGCTATACAAATAAATTTGAATTGAATTGAATTGAACAAATTGACCAAAAATGGGAGACACATATTTGTACTTAAAGAATTAACATCCTGAAAGGATTATGATTTTATTATGACACCATATTATTTATTTATTTATTTACTTATTATGTTTAGCATTTTTTTTTAATAAGGGTGGATTTTATGTCAAAAAATTTAAATATAAATAGTAATATAAATAAAATATTTCTGATATATTTAATGTTATTAATATAATATTTATAAATATATAAAAAGTACCAAAAATAAATGTAATATATAAATATATGTGATATATAAATTTTATGTCTACATAAATAATTTAATTATTTATTTTATATAATTATATACTTAATTAAAACGAACAATTAATGAGTGTAATATTAAAGAAACAGTACTACTGCTACTACTACTACTAATTAATATTTAATAAAAATTATACATTGTCAAAATATGAATATGTATCATATATTAATGTAAATAAAATATTTATATATTCAAAATGTTCGTGTTTATCATATTTAATGTTATTTATATACTATTTATAAAAATATTAAAATATTTATGTTATATATATATATATATATATATATATATATAAATTACACATACATTTTACATTTGAATATTATTTAATTATTTATTTAATTATATTTATATAATTACATTTTCATAAAATTAACAATTAATGAATGTAATATATAAATACTACTACTACTAATAATAATTAATAATAATAATGATAATCAAAACAATATTTATATATTAATATTAATAAAATAGTTATATATATGATATATTTAATGTTATTTATATAGTATTTATAAATGTATAAAAAGTATCAAAATGTATATATGTAATATCTAAATATGTATATTATATAGATTTTACATTTGCATATTAATTATTTATTGATGTATTTATATTTTTACAAATATACATTTAATTAAAACAAACAATTAATGCATGTAATATAAATACAGCTACTGCTGCTAGTACTAATAATTAAATAATAATTAATAATAATAAATTATCAAAATATTCATATTCATAATATATTAATAAAATATTTATTTTAAAATGTTATTTATAAAATAATTCATATGAATTAAATATTTTACATATATTTTGTTATTTATATAATATTTATAAATGTATAAAAGGTATATAAATATAATATGTAATATATAAATATATATTATATATAAATTTTGCATTTGCATATTTATAATTATGTATTATATATATCTATCTAACATCTAGCTATCTATATTGATACATATATGGTATTTATATTGCTATAATTATATATTTAATTAAAATGAACAATTAATGAATGTAATACAAATACTACTACTACTACTAATAATAATAATTATTATTATTATTAATAATAAATAATAATACTTTATCAAATATATAATATATTATAAATATTAATATTTATGTATTTAAATGAAATGAACAATTTAATGAATGTAATATTAAATAGATTCTACTACTAATAATAATAATAACAACAACAATAATATATGAATAATAATAAATTATCAAAATATTAATATAAATATTGTTAATACAGCAAGAAAATGGAAACAGGGCTAATATGTTTTCGCTAATGTGTCGAGAAAATGCTATGTAATAACAGTCACAGTTTATACTTTATCCTCTTTGTTGTCTTTGCAGTGTAACAAATCATAGCATTAGAATAAAATAGCTATAAATGTAAAATAATACCTTGTTTTACTTGTACCTACATTGTAGTATCTTATTTGATTTCAGTTAAATGTCAAAAAGGTAAAGATCTCCTCTCACCAGGAACCGCCAGGTGTTTGAGGGGCATGGATGTGAGGGCAGGGCACAGGGAGCCCATCCAGTCGGCGTTGGAAGTGTTTCCTATCGGTCGTGTCTTCATTTCCTCTAGTAAAGCGTTTCAGCTCTAACATTCACGATGCCAATTCAACACACATCTAGGCCAAGCCAATCCAGCAATGCTTGGTAACCCCCGCGAAATCATTACGGTCAGTTGGGTCATCAACGCACGATTTGAATCAAGATAACAATGATTTAGTCATTGTAACATCACTGGATGCGTGAGGCAGACTGCAGATGGAGAGCGAGCTCTTCTACAAAGTTAATCTTCTTAAACACAAATTACAATCCTTATCCTCCTCCCCGCTTCCCTGCTGGAGTCTAAACGTCTTGGTCAGGGCTGATTATCCCCGCCCTCTCCCTCTCCATTAGACAGGTAACAGATGGGACACTTCACCTTCAGTACCTTCAAGTGGATATTGTAAAGTTTTAAGAGCATGGCGGTTTAGACATTCACTTTTGACTTATGGACCGCACCAATGAGTGTGATCAGTGGATAAATTAACTTTTACATGTTGTTTGAACATTAATGTGTGTTGGCAGTGTATGTACACATCTACCCTATAATGATAAAAATCCATGCAGTGCTTTTTAATTAATCTGTAAAAATAATATCTCTTTTTTTCAGATCGAGCCATTCTCAGATGCCGCTCTCACGATACTTGATTGACATGAGCGTCTTACCTCAGATCAGCTGTAACAGTCCGACCTCCATTGTTTCGATGCCAGAGCAGGAATGTAAGTTGGACAAGAATATCTCCAGTTGAGCGATTGAGGTGTTTTGTTGCTGGATGTAATAATGAACATAGTGGTCATCATTTACTCCCGACATCTGAGCCGCTGAAGATGCAGTGGATTAAGTTTGTTTGTGAAGGGAATGGGCCTCCCGATCTACATAAATGCGTCTATGTTCACGCAAATCATTCGTGATCCAGCTTTACCTACAACAGAAGTCAGTATAAGGGTTTTTTTATGAATCTCTGCAATCACCTTTCCTAATAACGTGCTAGTTAGCAAGTTTCATGGTTAAACGCGCTAAATGTGGCTAAAGTAAACAATCTTTCAGAGCAGCACCTCACTCCACAGAGAGAAGAGAGGGGCGGGGCGAGCAGAGCTCATTTGCATTTAAAGAAACAATCCCTCAGAATGGGATGATTTTTGCAGAGCTCATTTTGACAAGGTAAAAAGGGTGTTGTTTTACACTACCACTGAGAATTTGTAACCAAAGTATATTATAAACTTTTTATTAAGATCCTAAAGTATCATATCAACTTGTGGAAAATGGGCATTTGATGACCCCTTTAATTAAATAATTTAGTCTTCTGCATATTTTGCACCCGACATAGTGGTTTTGATTCTCAGTGACTCAAATCTTTTGAATCATTTCACTAAAAAGATTTATTACGCCGGAAAGAGGTAACAAGCGATTGCGTCATTGAGTAATTCACTCAATCAATTCATCTCAAATGGACCGAGACTATGCAATAAGTCTACTGACTGAGATATTCCATAGTAGGGATGTCAGTAGTTGGCATAGTAGTAAGTGAACAATAGCTTTTAAAATGACGTAAAATACATATAAGCAATAATATTTAGTTCAAATAAAGTTTCAAAAGCAAGTAAAAGATTTTATTGTTAATGTATTATAAACAATAGAGCCAATGCCAAAATGATCTCATGGTGAAAACGTACACTACCGTTCAAAAGTTTGGGGTCAGTACATTTTTATTGTTTCTTTCTTTTTTTTTTTTTTTAAGAAATTAATACTTTTATTCACCAAGGATGTATTAAGTTAATAATTAAAAGTTTATTAAAAGTTCATAATAAATAATTTACATTGTTATAAAATATTTGTATTTTGAATAAACACTGTACTTTTTAAACTTGTTATTCATGACAGAATCCTGAAAAAAAAAAAAAAAAATCACAGGTTCCAAAAAATATTTGGCAGCACAACTGTTGATATTATCCAACATTGATCATTCTAATAATAAATCCACATATTAGAATGATTTCTGAAGGATCATGTGACACTTAAAACTGGAGTAACAGCTGATAAAAATTCAGCTTTTCATCACAGGAATAAATTCTATTTTAAAGTATGTTAAAATAAAAAACATTATTTTATATTGTAAAAACATTTTGCAATATTACTCTTTTTTTCTATATTTTTAATCAAATAAATGCAGCCTTGATGAGCATAAGAGACTTCTTTAAAGACTATTACAAGTTTTACTGAACCCAAACTTTTGAACGGTAGTGTACCTGTGAGAACTCTTTCGCAAGATGCAAAATACATACCGGCATGTACGTTTCGTGACATATTCGATGTAAAATGTCCACTAGGTGGCCCTAAAGGAGTGTTCGTCTTTCATCGTGAGTCATGTTTTTCACGGGATTCGTACCCAAGTCCAATTGCATGCCAGCTGAGCTACCGAGCAAGCTTGTTACGTCCAGAAACCAAATTTGGAGCCATGTATGTTTCTTGAAATATTCAACGTGAAATGTCCCCTGAGTGGCGCTAATAAAGTATAGCTATAGTCATTTCTGTTGGAAACTGCGGTAATATATACTTATTGGTATTTAAGCTTTAATATCTGGCCATTTCTTTACGACAGCAAAAATGTTTATTTTGGCCTGGGGAAACCATTCAAAGCTCACCTGCCCAAAGAAGATCCCCGTCCACATGTGCTTTGTCGACCTGGTAGATATACCCATCCATGAGCGTGCTACCACAAGTAAGAGGTCAAGCTTCCACCTCACAAGTGACACACGTTTACGTGGCAAGCAAGACCAAAGTAAAAGGAAAACTAGCAACCCAAAAACCAAAAAGCCCAGAGGAAGACACATGTGGTTTGTTTGCAGCAATACAGGGCCCCAGAAGACCCTAAAAAAGAGGAATGGATCTCAACTCTTTCACCTGCTAGGACTGTCTGTTTTCGGTGTATGTATTTGACAATTTATTGGGGATGAACATAACCCCCTGAGGGGGTTTCGGGGGTTCAGCTAGAGGAAAGAATGAAATGTTCAATGAAATTTGGGGGAGATAAATGTGCTCAATAAAATCTGAGAGTGAGAATGAAATGTTCAATGAAATATGAGGGGCGATAAAATGTGTTAAATGAAATTAAGTAATAAATTTGAACAGAAATAAACAGGTAGTCTTAAAGTTCACTTCCAGAACAAAAATGTACAGATAATGTAATAGCTGTGTTTTCGCCAGAAATAGAGAAGTATCTAAAATAGTACTACAGAAATGTATCTGTATCTGATGTTTTTAATTTATGGCAAGAACGTTTCATTCAGTTGTACATAAACTGAGATTTCAAATAAGAGTTATCTTACATACGATACGAATGTTTAAATAACTAAAAACTTAATTTGAATGTGAACCTGGAAGCTCGAAAGTTTTTTTTAGAATGAAGCGATTACTTTCCTATTTGCATCCGACTATTTTTATTATTATTATTATTTCAGCAAAGATAAAGTCGAATAATAAAACGTTATGTGGCGTATACAGAGCTTAAATTGTCACCTCACAAACACTTTTTAAGTTTAACATTAAGTTACACTTACTTTGACCACTAGCCAACTAGTAAGCAAAAGCACACGCGCAAATCGACTTCCTGTGTGACATTAGTAGATCTGCGAGTGCAGCATAGCCGCAGACGGAAAGATGTTCAGACTATCTTGCTGTGTATCAGAATTTCTGAGCGTGGGCATAAAGGAAGATTATCTCCATTAAGTTAATTGTGGACTTGCGGAAGCAGACGTGACGTATTAGTATAATTTGAGCAAAGAACAGCAGTGACAACGCGCTTCTCACACGTGCGATGTAAAACATGGATCATCCATCGTATCATGGACCTATAACCAAGCAAAGATGTGAGGAGTTGCTCGGCAAGAAAGGACGGGATGGAACATACCTCATTCGGGACAGCGAAACCATTCAGGGAGCTCTCTGCCTTTGTGTGTAGTGAGTATTTATCTATTTATTTACACTATTGATGATCAAGGAATCATAGAATAATGTGTTCTTTATGATATAATCCCCCGTTTAATTCAATTTCCTTGCCACTATTAGATTAAATGAATGATTTGAAACTAAAAGATGGCTTAAATTGATTTTCTACGTTTTTTTTTTTAATTAGTTTACTACCTGGCACCGTCAGAAAAGAAGTATTGACAGCCGGTAGTGTTGAGAAAAATATCTATATTTTGCATATCACACATTATTAGTATTAAATGCAGTAGCTATTTACTAGCTGCTGTTAGGAACTAAGTATGTAAGTCAATATAAATCCCAGAGATTTTATTCGCCATTACTGGGACAGAAAATATATGCATAATTACCTAAAATTATTTTATATATCTTATTATATATATAATAAGGAGAATATTTCTTACCCTGGACCATCATAAGTCATAAGGAGCACGAGTATATTTGTAGCAGTAGCCAAAAATACATTGTGTAGATCAAAATGACATTTTTTTATGCCAAAAATGATTAGGATATTAATTAAAGATCATGTTCCATTAGATATTTTGTGAATTTCCTACCGTAAATGTATCGCAACTTAATTTTTAATTAGTAATGTGCATCGCTAAGAACTTCATTTGGACAACTTTAGGTGATTTTCTCAATATTTGGATTTTTTTTTTTTTTGCACCTTCAGATTCCATTTGTTCAAATAGTTGTATCTTGGCCAAATATCATAACAAAGCTTATGTATCCAGCTTTCAGATGATGTATAAATCTCAATTTTTTTTTAAAAAATGGACCCTTATGACTGGTTTTGTCGTCCAGGGTCGCAAAGCAGAGAATGTTTAATTTGTAAAGTTTTTTCATCCCAGTATTATTTCTAAATTTCTCCAGTTTCTGTGTTGCGGTTCAGTTTTGACAGTTGCTGGTAGTGCTTTGAAACCAATGTTTTTCTTAAAATTTTCAGACTTTTTGTCAGGGTCATGAAAATGCCTGCATACGGAATGTGTAGAATGCGCATACGAAATTTGGATTACAATTATGTTGTGTGTTTGGTCAGTTTGAACCGTGTATTTCAAAGGCAGATGCACAAACCAGAAAAAAGTGATGCGTGTAGAAAGTATAAAGTATTTTACGTCAGTTTTCTCAGCAAGGTTTCACATTTGGCAGGTGCTTTTATCCAAGAAAACTGACGCATGCTGTGAGTTCATGTAAGTTCAGTACGCTGGGAATCAAACTCATACTGGCGCCATGCTCTACCATTTGATCTTCAGGATAATATACGGAAGTGCCTTTTCACACTTCTTCTATTAAAAATCACGTTTTTATTATTTATTGTAGTACGTGATGTGTTAATGGTAAGCTGTGCTGTTTTTTACCAGATGTTTGTTTGTTTTTCGTTATGCTGATTCTAATTTATCTTCAAGACAAAAATACAATATGTATTTACATATTTTCCATCCAACTTGTAAACTTCCTGAAGAACAGGTATTAAACTATGATAAATTAGATGCCTTAGGTAAGTTTCACATGCTTTTATCTAATGCAGAATTATAAAAAGAGGAAATGAGTGGCTTGTGTCAGTGGAAAAAGAGAACTGGTAGATCTGTAGATAAGTTCACACAGTAGAGAAAAGATGACAGGCTATGCAGTGTACAACATATATAAACTGATAAAAGCTAGACTATGAATTGGAAACTACAATAAAAGTGTCTATTGTATATTTAGGGGCCAGGGGCCATTCAGTGAAACATGAGCAATATGCTGTATAGTCTGTATATTCTCTGGCCATTCACAACGAATGTGTTCCTGCAAATCTTGCTTGTTTAGATAGGCTACATTCAACAATATGGACGATTAGCATTCATTGCATAGTTTTCATTGCTTCATGTGCTGAAGCGTGCATTTAATACACTGTCCAGTTAGGAGTAGTTCAACTTTGAAAAAAGGTGTCTCAAGACATGCATTATGTTACATTCCACTACAATTCAAGAACGAATCCTGTGCGATTGTATATTTCTTGATGGATAAGTGTTAGAGTTTGAATGTTTTCAGACAGTATATGCTAAGACTGAACTTCTCCAAATGTATTTTCTCTAGAAGTCTATTTCTGCCTGGGAACATCTTAACTTTGTTGTGTCTAAAAAAACTTAATGAAAAGAGAACTGAAAGTCATATCAGTCAATCTAAGATTCAACCAAAATATACCATTACATTTACTGAAGGTCTCTTTACTAAGAAAGTGTCTTCTAAGAATATACAGATTAATATACAAAATGATACTGTTATCAGGGTTTATCACAACCATACTGTCATTTCAAAAAGGGGCAATTTCTTTACCATGTACACTACCAGTCAAAAGTTTTTGAACAGTAAGATTTTCAATGTTTTTAAAGTCTGTTCTGCTCGCCAAGCCTGCGTTTATTTGCCCCAAAGTACAGCAAAAACATTAATTTAAAAAAAAATAAATAATTTTACTATTTAAAATGTGAAATATGTTTGTAATATGTTTTAAAAATTTATTTATTCCTGTGATCAAACCTAAATTTTGAGCCTCATTGCTACAGTCTTCAGTGTCACACGATCCTTCAGAAATCATTCTAATCTTATTATAAATAAACTAAAATAAAAAGCTTTTATACACTATGCCATTCAAAAGCTTGCAGTCAGAATATTTATTTATTTATCTATTTATTTATGAAAGAAATGATAGAAATTAATACTTTTATTTTGCAAGGATGCTTTAAATTAATCAGAAGTGATGATAAAGACATTTATAATGCTGTTTCAGATAAATGTTGTTCTTCTGAACTTTCTATTCATCAAAGAAACCGGAACAAATTTTACTCGGCTGTTTTCAAGATGATAATAATAATTAATGTTTTTTGAAGCAAATCAGAATATTAGAATGATTTCTGAAGGATCGTATGACTGGAGTAATCATGCTAAAAATTCAGCTTTGAAATCACACATATTACATTTTAAATTTTCAAATAGAAAAGAGTTTTTTTAAATAGTAAAAATATTTCAAAATTGTACAGTTTTTGCTGTACTTTGGATCAAATAAATGCAGGCTTGGTGAGCAAAAGAGACTTAAAAAACATTAAAAATCTTACTTTTGACTGGTAGTAAATCTTGATTGTATTGGAAAACAAAACTAAAATACTGACGATATTCATTTTTTGCAGTGCATGCAACATTTATTGCCATGACTTCATGAATTTAAGACACAGAATTATTTTAAGTTTAAGATGGAATGTAAATTAACCACTTATGAATTTGCTTATGCATTTTTACAGCAAACAAAAAGTGGTCTATACTTACAGGATCCTCCAAACCCACAACGGGGAATTCACTCTACAGGTAGAATTCATTGAAATAAATATTCTTTACTTTAAAAACTTTGATTTACTGCCGTAATCTTATTGATTTGCATTGGTTTACCAGCAAATATGATTTATATTTATATGTATTTATATCATATAATCAATACACAATTTGTTTCAGGCTAGTTCAGGTGTAGAGGAGAAGTTTTTCAAGACAATGAATGAACTTATTCATCATTACAAGAGAAAGAATCAAGGACTTGCAACGCACTTACGCCGATCGCTAAAAAGAAAAACGTTTCAAGATCAGCCTTTGCAAAGTGCTGGACCACTAGTGCCTAATGAGGACAATGACTATGAAAGTGAGTGTCGACTGTTACCACATAAAACATTAGCAGTCATGAGACATTACCGAAGTCATTACAGTGACAAAATATTAGACAATTACATTTAGCTTTGAAGGAAATCTAAACTGCTCCTTACCTAAATTAACTGTGAACGTTTTTGTTTTCGTCTCTCTCAGATGTCGATTGCTCGGGGGACTATGTTGTTGTTCTGCCGGACTGATTTAGTCACAATGTGACCATCTGATTGGATCACTGGATCAGCCAGTATGAATAATATAGATGTGCTGTTACAGCTTCCAAGAACTTTCTGGCATTTTCACCTCAAATATGGGAAATGCATGTGAAATCGCATTACTTGAATCACATTTTAGCATGTTTTTATGTGTGGAAAATGCATAAATTGGGGATGTTAAATTTTAATACTGTAATGCTGTGAATTTTATGAAAGCCTGTTTTCTGCTATGGAATAAAAAGGTCATTGCACATTTTTATCTCACAGTTTGGACAAAGTACCTTTTTATTTATTTTTTATTCTGCAGCAGAAATGGGCTTTCATAGGATTTTGGTGTTATTTGTTCATTGCGAATTATAGTATTATCACGGTCATTTGAGTGAAAAGCTGAATTGAAAGATTAACATGGTTTTCTGAATGTTTTAGTATTTGGTATTGGTTTAATGCCAATGATTTAATATACAGAGGAGTTCACATGGCCAATGTCACATGTTTGATTTAGTGTCCTAGAAATAGTGCTAAATATTAAATATTGTTTATTTATTTGACAACATTATAGAAATTCTAAAACATGGTTTTAGATTTTTAATGTGACCTCAGACTTTTAAATTCCATTGTTTGTCACTGGTCAGTAAAGTCTGGTTGGAATTGTAATACTAATCTGGTGTGCGTTTCCCAAAAGCATCGTTAGCTAACTATGTTCATTAGTTCCATTGAAATCTATTGGCAACGACGGAACTTACGACCATAGTTGCTTTCGGGAAACGCACCCCTGGATGGGAGATAAGTGTGTCTGATGAACTTATCATAACTCAGATACAAGAAGAGATTTTTGATTGTATATATTGTATATTGTATGTACAGTTTATAAATATAAACAGAGTCTGTAATGACCTATGCTATGTTCCATGAATGTGCTGTCTTTAGGTTTTAACATGTAAATATACAGGTGCATTTCAGTAAATTAGTGTTGTGGAAAAGTTCGTTTATTTCAGTAATTCAACTCAAGTTGTGAAACTTGTGTATTAAAAAAATTCAATGCACACAGACTGAAGTAGTTTAAGTCTGGTTCTTTTAATTGTGATGATTTTGTCTCACATTTAACAAAAACCCACCAATTCACTATCTCAACAAATTATTTGGCTCTCAATGCCTTGACCCCAGCCTCAGTCCATTCCTTGTGAAGTTCACCCAAATTCTTGAATCAGTTTTGCTTGACAAGCCTCTCAAAGCTTTTTCTTCCACACTTTTTCCTTCCACTCAACTTTCCGTTAACATGCTTGGATACAGCACTCTGTGAACAGCCAGCTCTTTGGCAATGAATGTTTGTGGCTTACCCTCCTTGTGAAGGGTGTCAATGATTGTCTTCTGGACAACTGTAAGATCAGCAGTCTTCCCCATGATTGTGTAGCCTAGTGAACCAGAGAGACCATTTTAAAGGCTCAGGAAACCTTTGCAGGTATTTTGATTGGCATGTCACCATATTCTAATTTGTTGAGATAGGGTTTTTGTTAAATGTGAGCCAAAATCATCACAATTAAAAGAACCAAAGACTTAAACTGCGTGCATTGAATTTATTTAATACACGAGTTTTACAATTTGAGTTGAATTAGTGAAATAAATGAACTTTTCCACGACATTCTAATTTATTGAGATGCACCTGTATATGAAGAGTTCAGATGCAAAACCAGCTAAATCCATCTGACGTTTTTCTTTAAAATGAGCGTTTCTTTCTGGCTACTTTGTATAGGTTTCTATGTAAGTACTGGTACTTCTGATTGTGCTGAGGCTGGAATTTAGCGAGTTTGAAGTAAAAGTATTTGATGGATGTATAATATGTGTCAGGAGCATTAACTCAGTATCATTATTTCATTTTTGACCGAGATGACTTTTAGCTGGTTTTGCATCTGAACTCTTCAAATATATATATATATACGGTCTTCTTTACCACAACTTAAAATAGGTTGGCCCACATGAGACGGTCAAAAAGTTTCCACTGCACCGTTCCTTTTGGTCAAAGACGGGAAACAATGTAGTCTGATGTGACTGTCTGATTTGAAGTTTGGTTGGTGTTTTAATAAATATATCACTTGATTAGCATGTATTTCTCCAAGTGCCTCATGTGTCTTCATGATCAAATATGTTACGTTCTTTAAAAAGTGCAGGGGCCAGTTGCATGAGCAAAGCCACAATGGTAAAACTTTCTTAAGAACTAGTCTGATGTACTAGCAGTTAACCAAGTCATAATCAATCTTACTATTCCAATTCATATGCAACTGTAATTGACTTGAAAAGGACCAGTCTTGGGGGGAGACTTAAAACAATCTTCGTAGGGAAATGCTTATATCAATAGTTTAGATGGCTTGTTTAAAAACACCAGACAACAACACTCTTTTTAATAAAGACATATTTATTTTACTTTTACTACTGACAGTATACTGTATACTGACGATTATAGCCTAAGGTATCTGAAATACAGATGACTCAAAAAGGAACAACAGCTAATGCTTATAACGTATACAGAATAGTACTCCGTCTGTTTAGAATGACCAAAGTCCTTTTCATATCTATCTATATATATCTACACTACCGTTCAAAAGTTTGGGGTCAGTAAGACTTGTAATAGTCTTTAAAGAAGTCTCTTATGCTCATCAAGGCTGCATTTATTTGATTAAAAATATAGAAAAAAACAGTAATATTTCAAAATGTTTTTACAATATAAAATAATGTTTTTTATTTTAACATACTTTAAAATAGAATTTATTCCTGTGATGAAAAGCTGAATTTTTATCAGCTGTTACTCCAGTCTTAAGTGTCACATGATCCTTCAGAAATCATTCTAATATGCGGATTTATTATTAGAATGATCAATGTTGGATAATATCAACAGTTGTGCTGCCAAATATTTTTTGAAACCTGTGATTTTTTTTTTTTTTTTTTCAGGATTCTTTCATGAATAACAAGTTTAAAAAGTACAGTGTTTATTCAAAATATAAATATTTTATAACAATGTAAATTATTTATTATTAACTTTTAATAAACTTTTAATTATTAACTTAATACATCCTTGGTGAATAAAAGTATTAATTTCTTAAAAAAAGAAAAAAAAGAAAAGAAACAATAAAAATGTACTGACCCCAAACTTTTGAACGGTAGTGTATATATATCTATCTATCACATATCTATCTGTAGCCTTTATAACACACACCCCTAAACCATGACGTAGTTGCGTCAGTGCGTCGTCGAATTCGGTCTCTCAACCATTCTTCTTAGAAGGGGTGTGTAATCCTTTCTTTAGAATATTAAAAAATATATAGATTAACACAAAAAGAGCAAAACGCGTACTGATTCAGTACTTAAGGTTTTTGTTGCTTCGTTATTTTTTACTCTATATTTTAAACGCAAATACGTAGACATATTTGTAAATGTTTCCGGTATCCCCCTCCCGTTTTGGACAATGGACTCTTCCGTCGATTCGAAGCGTTAGCGGGAAGAAGTTGCTGTTGTAGCGGACAGTGGGGAACTAAAAATAAGGTTTTTGGTAAATACTACGTAAAAATAAAATACTAGTAAATGTCATTGTTAAAATAGAATTCACCTCCATACTTGATAAAAACGTTGTACTGAAGAGAATACGATATATCTGTTCTTTAGTGTCAGTAACAGCGTCTGTTATAACTAGCATAGCCTACTGTATGTTTACAAAATCTACCGAGAAACTGTTTTGATAGTTTCCCACCTCAGTTATTAATTTATTTTTGGTTCAAGGCCGCTGTTGACCGTCCTTGGGTGTAAAGATGGATGTATCAACCTGTTTGAAGTCTCTTCTGTTGGCCATTCGTCAATATAGAAACAACAGAAGCGCTTTAAATGCATCACAGCTGCAGAAACACATTGAAGTGAGTGATAACATTTTTCTGTGGGATTATAGCAATTTATTTGTGTGTTGTGTCCAGTTCTGTCATCATTTAGTCCAATCCAAAGTCCAAAAAGACTTTAGAATTCCTGTGTGAAACACAAAAGGAGATGCTGGGGAATGACAGTCAACAATCACTTACTTTCATTACTTTCATACAAAGAAAGTGAATGGTGACTGAGACTGTCATTCATCTCCTTTAATGTTTTGAAAATAAAATATTTAACATCACTTTCATCAGTAGTAAAAAATCTTGTAGATGCCACAGACCCTCAAATATTTTCATCTTTATGCAAAGGATCCTTATCCTAAAATGTAAAAAGAATCTGAACTGTGTATTATTTTATGTATATTATTAGTGTATTATTTCTATATTCGTTTACTTAAATCAAATTTATATAATTTGTTAGTCAAAAACAGCAAATGTGTCATTTTACATGTAATTTCCTTTAATACAAAATATCCAGTATTATAACTGCTATTTTTTTATTCCACAGGATGTTTCAGGGCTGAAATGTGGTGGAGTGCTGTTTTCTGGTCAGGTGCTGCCCAGCGAGTGTCTGAGTGGACTCATGGAAGTAGCTGGAGATCCCAACACCAGTCACGTGCTGACGGGATCCATTATATCCCTGTTGGCACAGTTTGGTACTAAATGCTTTAATATAGTTACACAATCATTTTGTAGTCACATCTCCTGTTGTTTACCCATGCATATACACTTTTTAATGGCTCAACAGCTTCTGATGGTGAGGCTAAAGAGGCTCTTCACAGCAGCTACAATTTCACCGGCACTTTGGCGGCCATAATCCACTGCAACAGAAGCACACCAGAAGAACCTCTTGTGCTGCAGGTGAGAGTACTGCAGTATCTTAAGATGAAGGCCTTGTTTATTTGATAAAAATACAGAAAAAAAACTGTTATATTGTTAAATGTTATTGCAATTTAAAGTAGTGGTTTTCTATTTTAATGTACTTTAGAATGGAATTTATTCCTGTGATGCAAAGCTGAATTTTCATCATCATTACTCCAGTCTTCAGTATCACATGATCCTTCAGAAATTATACTAATATGCTGATTTATTATCAATGTTGGAAACCGTTGTGCTGGTTAATATTTTTTTTGGAACCTGTGATACTTTTTTTCTAGATTTTTTTGATGAATAAAACATTCAAAAGAACAGCATTTATTTTAAAATATAAATCTTTTGTAACAATGTACACTACCGTTCAAAGTTTGGGGTCAGTAATTCTTTTTCTTTCTTTCGTTGTTTAAACAAAATTAATACTTTTATTCAGCAAGGATGTGTTAAATTGATAAAAAGTGATAGTAAAGACTTATATTGTTAGAAAAGATTTCTATTTTGAACGAATGCTGTTCTTTTTAAAGTTTTATTTAAAATGTTAAACTTTTGAACAGCAGTGTACATTAAAAAAAACCCACTTGCTTACCCCAAACTTTTGAATGGTAGAATATGAATCACTTCATTAAATTTACACCATTATTAATAATTAATTAATCCGTGCAAATTAATCAACTGAAAAAAATTTGTTTGTCTTGGTAATCTTTAACCAAAATCTGACATTTGCTTACGCTCTGAAATGACAAATTTTCTCTGATGTCAATTTGGTGGATTTTTTGTTAACCACTCCCCTCCTACATTTAGTAAACTGGGATGTGCGCTAAAATGAAACCCTGCCCTCTACTAAATGTTCTGTTTCAGTTGGAAATACGCCATAATACTGTTTAGTACATATGCAAATTTTGAGGGTGGTTTTATTTTGTTATGTTTAGTTGAAATTATCCAAAAGGGCTGAATTGACAAAAACAAAACAAAATAAGATTACTTTGGAGATTATCTAATTTGGACAAATGAATAATGTCTCTAATGTTCTCCACAGTGTCTTAATGTGCTGCAGCGACTGACCTACAACGTGAGGACTCTGCACTGTGCCTCTCACATCCATGAACTCATCAGCTTCCTAATGCAACATGTGTAAGACTCACAACATTCAATTTTCTGCTTTGTACATAGATGTTCGTTTAATGTAAATGACATCTTCATGTTAATAAAGATGATGTACAGTTGAAGTCAAAAGTTTACATACACCTTGCAGGATCTGCAAAATGTTAATTATTTTACCAAAATAATAATCATACAAAATGCATGTTATTTTTTATTTAGTGCTGACCTGAATAAGGTATTTCACATAAAAGATGTTTACATATAGTCAAGAGAAAATAATAGTTGAATTCATAAAAGTTGGTTTTTCACCTTTTTTGTGTATTTGAACCCTTTCCAACAATGACTGTATGATTTTGAGATCCAACTTGATTGCCACTGAGGACAACTGAGGGACTCATATGCAACTATTACAGAAGGTTCAGATGCTCACTGATGCTCTAGAACAGGGGTCACCAGACCCGGTCCTGGCGGGCCAGTGTCCCTGCAGAGTTTAGCTCCAACCCTAATCAAACACACCTGAACCAGCTAATCAAGGTCTTACAAGGTATACTTGAAACTTCCAGGCAGGTGTGTTGAGGAAAGTTGGAGGTAAACTCTGCAGGACACCAGCCCTCCAGGAACAAGTTTGGTGACCACTGCTCTAGAAGGAAAAACTATGCATTAAGAGTTGGGGGGTGAAAACTTTTTGAATTTGAAGATCAGGGTACATTTAACTTGTGGAATAGATGAAAATATCTTTTTTTAAAAATGTCTTATTCAGGTCAGTACTAAATAAAAAAAAAATAACATGCATTTTGCATGATCCCTTTTATTTTGGTAAAATTAAAATTTTGCAGATTCTGCAAGGTGTATGTAAACTTTTGACTTCAACTGTATATAATTTTACAGTACTGTTCAAAAGTTTCAGAAAATTTCAGAAAGAAGTCATTTCTATGCATTAAATTGATTTAATGAAAAGTTTCACAGTGTATAAAATATAATAAATGCTAAAGTTGTTCATGTTTGAGGGATGTATTAATCAACAGTCAGGGCTGTAAATAGAATCTTGATATTGAGTGGTCACAAACCTGCAAAACATTTTTTTTTTTTTTTTTTTTTTTTTCTTTTCATTAAGAGGAAGCAGACATGCTACAGCTTGGGTGGTAGAAAACCACAACACTAAACTAAAGCATAGTTTTTGCGTGTCAATACAGAGGCTGGCTGTATAGTAGCACCCTTTATAAGGTGCATTAAACTATTGCACAGTAGTAGTTATGCATGCAAAAGCTAGCAGAATTGTGAATCTGACACAAGCATACTAAGAAAAGCAAAGCAAAAACTATGAATAAATTATGATTTTTATGATTGTCTTTAGCCAGTCAAATAATGATGACATTGTAAAGGCCTGCTTGGGCCTGATGGCCAACCTCTGTCGACACGACATTTCCGTGCAGTCACACATCAAATCTCAGGTCAGTATCGGCATCAGCTCCGCATGATAAACTCTCAACATGAACTTTTTTTTTTATTAGTGAACTAACCTGCTGACATTTATTATACCCTTTTTTGCAGAGTAATGTGAAGGCTTTCTACAGAGCTTTGATTAATTTCCTGGGTCATAACTGTTTGACTGTAGTCGTCTTTGCATTGTCCATATTATCAAGTTTAACACTAAATGAAGAAGTTGGGCAGAAGGTAGGTTTGAAATGTAGCACTGGTGTTGGTTAGCGCATGTATCTTTTTCGTCATCTTGTGGCTGGAAACTTGTGGCCCCATACTTATTTTCCATTTGAGGTTGTATTACTTAAGTGTTTTTACTTTTGCAGCTCTTTAATGCAAAGAACATTCATCAGACCTTTCAGCTAATATTTAACATCACCGTCAACGGAGATGGCACATTAACCAGAAATTATGCTGTGGACTTATTAGTGGATCTCCTGAAAAACCCCAAAATTGCTGATTACCTGACTAAGTATGTTTAGTGGCAGTCTGGTGGCACTATTTTAAATAGCTTTTTAGTACAGTCTGAACATCTGTTTTTTTCTCACGCTAGGTATAAACACCTCTCAGTTTGTCTGTCTGAAGTTCTTGGGCTGTTACACAGCAAAGATCCCGATACTGCATCAAAGGTCAAATGCATTCTTTGTATTTCATTTCATTTAAGAAAATGTATTTAATTTCAAGCCTTCAAGCTAAAAAGTGTTACATTCATGTACACAATATGGTGCAGAGAGTCATAAGCTCTTGTCTGTGCAGGTTATGGAGTTGTTGGTTTCTCTGTGCTCAGTCCCTGTCCTGCGTAAGCTCGTCTGTGAGACGATACTCCGACCTCCAGCCCCTCGACTGCAGCCTGGTACCAGAAAAGGAGTTCAGGCTCGAGGGTCTGAACCGAGTTTAGCGCTCGTCCACTGGGTCACGTCACCTCTGGATGGTCCAGAGCAGTGCTACATGCAGGCTCTGTCGCTGCTGGCTGAGCTTTTTGAAGTATGCTTATGTTTCAGTTCAGTTTTGAAAAATCCTTTTCAAAATACATATTGTTCCAAAACAGTTTTACAAAGAATAGTGCCTAACAAACACCCCCACTGAATAAGCTAAATGTAAGAGTGGGAGGAAGAAAATTCATAAGATGTTTTGTGCACAAAATAGGGATGCACCAACATCACAAATCTGGACAATATTTTTTTATTATTTTATGTCTTATTTTGTAACCAATTTTAGTAATAATAATTCATTTATTTATAGGCACCTTTTCAGATACTCAAGGACACCTTACAAATAATAAAATACATAAGGCATAAATGAAATCAAAATTCACAATAATACACAAAACTATATATATACAGTACCGTTAAAAAGTTTGGGGTCAGTAGATTTTTATTGTTTCTTTTTTTTTTTTTTAAGAAATTAATACTTTTATTCACCAAGGATGTATTAAGTTAATAATTAAAAGTTTATTAAAAGTTAATAATAAATAATTTACATTGTTATAAAATATTTATATTTTGAATAAACACTGTACTTTTTAAACTTGTTATTCATGAAAGAATCCTGAAAAAAAAAAAAAAATCACAGGTTCCAAAAAATATTTGGCAGCACAACTGTTGATATTATCCAACACTGATCATTCTAATAATAAATCCGCATATTAGAATGATTTCTGAAGGATTATGTGACACTTAAGACTGGAGTAACAACTGATTAAAATTCAGCTTTTCATCACAGGAATAAATTCTATTTTAAAGTATGTTAAAATAAAAAACATTATTTTATATTGTAAAAACATTTTGCAATATTACTGTTTTTTTTCTATATTTTTAATCAAATAAATGCAGCCTTGATGAGCATAAGAGACTTCTTTAAAGACTATTACAAGTCTTACTGACCCCAAACTTTTGAACGGTAGTGTGTATATATATAAATATATATACTGTATATAATTTTTTTTAAAGGAAGGATAGATGATGTTAGATACAAAAAAAAATGTGATAATGAAATGCTATTATGTCTACATAAACGGTAAAAACACTAAAATTAAAAGTCGTTTTAAATGCTTAAAATGAATTTAGGTATTACAACATACTGTACAGTATGAAAATAAGTAAATACTTTTTGAGATTTCTTAGAGATTACATGTAACGGTATAATTGATTTTTTAAAAATAATTTGTAATTAAATTTTTATTAGTGTTTCTAAAGATTAACTAAATGAGAATTTGATGTATTCGAATGTAACTGTTAGTTGAGATGCATTAAATAATATTACCAGATAATTTTTTTTTTTATTTTAGTAATATACAGTAGCTTGCAAAAGTTTTTTTTTTTTTTCACGTTTTATGTTGCAGCCTTATGTTAAACTGCTTTAAATGACCTTTTTCCCCACAAGAGTTTACACTCAATACACCTGAATGACAGAGCAAAAAGCAGATTTGTGACAATTTTGCAAATTAAAAAAAAATAAGCGCTGAAATGATTACATTGCATAAGTATTCATGAAGCAACAAAACCTCAAGTCAACCTTAACAACCTCAGGTATTTTTGAATATGGTGCAACTTTGCGTATTTGCATTTGACAATTATCTGCCATTCTGCTCCTCACCTCTTCACCTCTCAAGCTCTGTCAGCTTGGATGGAGGATGGCAGATATTTTTTTAGGTTTTTTAGGTTGAAGCCAAGGCTCTGTCGGGGCCACTTAGGGACATTCACAGAATTGTCTGCGCTTAGTGTCATTGTCTTGAGATCTACAGGCAGTTATTTTGACCTCAGGGCTTGGTTTTTGCTCTGATAAGCATTTTTAGCTGTTAGCCCTTTTCTGAGAAATGTGCTTGTTGCATCATTTTCAAAGCATACTCATTCAAATGAATTTCCCACAGTTTAACTCCACTTGAAGTGTGTAAGGTAGTAAGATCTACAAGCAATATGAGTGCTCTTGAGCTTAATTTCAAGTGTCCAAGAAATGAATACTTATACAACAGAATAATTTCAGTTTTTTATTTCTAATAAATGTTTCTTCTTTCTTCTTCTTCTTCTTCTTCTTCTTCTTCTTATTATTATTATTATTATTTCTATTATTTATTTAATATTATTTCTATATAATATGTCTTTGCATAGTTGTTACTGTTTTGTGCTTTGTCATTATGGTGTATGGAGTGTAGATTGATGTGGGAAAAAAGTAATCTAAAGCAGTTTAACACAAGGCTGCAACAACAAAATGTGAAAAAATGATGGGTATGAATACTTTTGCTAGGCACTATTATTAGGAAATATTGAAACTTATTTTGATATATTGAAAAAAAAATGTATGTCAACTAATGTAGTAAACAAATGAAACCTTGTTGTAAAGTGTAAGCATTTTTCTATTAGTTTCTGTAATATTTTTCTGTAATAAATTAGGAATCCATGCAGGATGCAAATATTTGGCTTGCGTCATGTGACATTCTGCCCTATTAATCTAAATTTTTGCTTGTGGCTATCCAGGAGGCGATCGATTCCTCTCTGTGCAGCTCAGCACAGTCGTTTGTAGAGCTCCTCCTGCAGGAAGTGTTGGGTTTGCTGCAGTCACCAGACTCCACTGAAGGAGACCAGATGCTAAAGAAACGCTGTCTGCGTGCAGGCTGTGTTGTTGACTTTCTTTTGGATATCCTTTCTTATTAAGCACAATAATCACACTTCAACACACCTCACAGGACAAGCTGTCTGGTTGATGAGCTAGCGTTAGTAGCCAATCACTATAGGTAAATATCAGATAATTAATTAGTCAGGATTATCCACCTAATTCTTTAACTCAGAAGTAAGCCTATGGGTGAGACTTCTGGTTGATTATCCGCTATAGCGAAATAACGAGAAGAAGCTAGTGTGTTCATAATTAATATAATATGGTAAGACACACCTATTTGCAATATCAAAAGGCAAAAAACTAGCTGTTTTGTACAGCTACAAATAGCTGGACGTGGATGAGACCGGAAGCCAGAGCCATAATATTTACAAGTGGCCATGCCTACTCTTACAGGAAGAAAAAGGTGGATATATGAATTGACCAGCAATGTATTGTGATTGTCTGATTTTACTATAATAGTATAGATATCCTTGACTCTTTCACTGCTTTGTGGTGATGATGCCCTGAGGATGCTGGTTTCCCAGCGCCTCAGTCCTGAGGTGTGTGTCTCACAGGTGGAGCTTCTGCTGTCCTACAGTCAGGACCTTTCTGGGTCCACCTGCACTACTTCCAACTACCATCTCAGGTAATGAAATGCTCTGAAAGTAATGCTTAAATAATAATCAAAATGTATTAATGTGATTGCAAGGTATTCACATGATCCTTTAGAAAAGTTGTCTCCTTGTGCGTCTCTAGTCAGGTGTGTTCTGAGGTGGTGCTGAAGACTCTAGAATTGATGAGCCATCTTAGGCAGCAGATGCCAGACATGGAGACGTCCTTCTACAGGATTTTACAGGTTAAAGTCTACCCACCCCCAGATTTTCTGTATCAGATATTTATAACTCTTCCCTTTACGTGACCCTATTTCCGTTGCCTGCAGGACCAACGCATGGTGACACCTCTATCATTAGCATTGACATCAAACTGCAGAGAACATGTGCAGGTTGCCCTTCGAATGCTTTTTGAAGCCGCCCCGCTGCCCAATTTCCCCTCCGTCATGTGAGTCAGAATAACAACACATAGCCACGGTGTGAACGTTTACTTCTGAAGTGTCAAAACCTTCAGCTTGACAGTACTACAAGCCTAATGACTAATAAATGAGAAGATATATACATTTGACATAGTTAATATTTTTGTAGAAACCATTATATGCTGAAAAATAGAAAGTTTAAAAGAACAGCATTTTATTTGAAATATAAAGCCTTTGTAACATTAGAAATGTCTTTACTGTCACTTTTAATTAATTTAATGCACACTTACAAAATAAAAAAATGTTTCTTAAAAAAAAATAATTGAACGTAACATTAGTGCCTTTTTTAGGGCCCTATGAAATCCGTTTTTTGCCCCCCAAGTTTTATTTTTTTCCAAATTCCATTTTTTCCATTTTCCTAGATTCTGTTTTTTTGTTTGTTTTGTTTTTTGTTTCATTTTTCCTGTACTCTGTATTAATGGTTAAATTTAAAAAAGAATGTATAATTAGTTAAAATCATGAAACTTGCCAATTTTTTTTTTTTTTTTCAGTTAAATTTTTCTACACTCTGTTTTAATGGTTAAATAAAAAGAATTAATCAAAAAGCATGTCTAATTAATTGAAATCATGAGACTTGCAATTTAACAGCAGTTTATTCAAACTTTCACAAAAATTACATTTTTAATGTCCTATCAAAATCTATTTTGACCAAATTCTGTGTTCTGTTTATTTCCAGTATTCTATTTTAATGGTTTCATTAAATTTTAATGATCAGAAGCATGTCTAATTAATTGATTTTATTAAAAAAAATACTGTATTTACATTTTTCTGGTAAACATTCCCTAAAAATAATGTTTTAACAACAATTTTATTAATAGTAGTACTGTCACTAATTTAAGTAATATATTTCTGTCACAGTTTTTTCAAGTTAAACCAAACTTTTAGATTGACTGGTTGCTGTGAAGACCTTTATGTTTTTGTTTGTATGTGATATGATGATAATTTTTCTCAAATACTCATGAAGTCACTCTCAGAGCAGCTCTGGAGATTGTTTATGCGTTTATGTTCTCAAATGTTGAGGCGGCAGAGGCTAAAAACACCACAACATACGCGCTTTAGTACGTGTGCACTGAACAAAACCACATGTCTGCCCCATTCATTCACACAGAGACACAGAACATGCAGGCTTCATATTTAAATAATCTTATTGTGGCTTAATATTCACAGACACAAGTTCATATTGCATTTTGATTTAAGTGTACTGACCTACTTTCGATTTATTCATCCAAAATGTGGCAAATTCAGTGACACATTCTGCGTTTCCGTCCGCATTTTCTGCATCACGGAAATCATAGGGCCCTACTTATTAGAAATAAATATTGGGACTAAATTCTGAAAAGAAGTGTTTTTCTATTTTGTTTTAAGTCTGGGGGACAGCATTGCTGCCAATAACGCATATCGTCAGAAGGACAGTGAGTTGTCGATCCGGAGCATTTCTGCTAACGAAGATGTGTCCTTCGTGGGGAAGAGTTTTCCCACGGTGCATGCCGAACCTTCTGGTTCTGCTTACCAAAGTATCGACAGCCTCATCGAGAAGCTTCAGAACGGAGTGGAGGTGATTGTGTTTGTCTTGACAGTGACTCATTAGTTCTGTGCCCACAGTGTCAGCAGACGTTCCGTTGTGGGCTTAGTTGCCCTTAATTCCATATTGACAATAAAACTGTGGCCACAAACGGATGGCATGCTTGTTTTTTTTTATTTTATTACTAATGTTGTGGTATTGCAGTTACAGGAGAAGGTCAGAGATGTACACATGTCTGAGATCATTGATGTGTATGAGCAGAAACTTTCAGCACTAGCGGTAAGAGACCAGGTTACGAAGGAACTTCCTGTGTATATATTTACTACATGCGGACTTTGTAATTGTCTGTGCTTTTGTATATATAGTGCAAAGAGGGCCATCTCCAGGACCTCTTGGAGGCCAAAGCTCGCGCGCTGTCACAGGCTGATCGGTTCATTGCTCAGTACCGCCGTCAGAGAGCTCAGGCGGAAGCTGAGGTTAAACACTTTTTTTTTTTTTTTTTTTCTTCCTTTTTTTCTTTCTACAATGAGAGCTGACTTTTTTTGCATGACCACTATTTATGCATGTTTTTTTGGATATATGTGTTATATGTGTTTATATATTAAGCTTGCAAGACTTTTTTGATTTAAAAGAAAACAAAATATATATTCTTCTGTATATTCAGAATACACTACCAACAAAAGTTTTTGAACAGTAAGATTTTTTTTTAAAGAATTTTCTTCTGCTCACCAAGCCTGCATTTATTTGAAGTACAGCAAAAGCAGTAATATTGTAAAATATTTTTACTATTTAAAATAACTGGTTTCTATTTGAATATATTTTAAAATGTAATTTATTCCTGTGATCAAAGCTACATTTTTAGCATCATTAGTTCAGTCTTCAGTGTGACACTGTCCATCAGAAATCATTCTAATATGCTGATTTGCTGTTCAAGAATCATTTCGGTATTATCAATGTTGACAACAGTTTTTGTTGCTTGATATTTGCACTATTATTAACTGTTTATTTGCTGTTTTTCTAGGCA
Source organism: Labeo rohita (assembly GCF_022985175.1). Classification (NCBI taxonomy): domain Eukaryota; kingdom Metazoa; phylum Chordata; class Actinopteri; order Cypriniformes; family Cyprinidae; genus Labeo; species Labeo rohita. The sequence continues at coordinate 11,204,758 of NC_066892.1, read as the reverse complement.
CGTAAATTGGCTTCCCTACTCAAAGATACAGAGCGGAAGAAAGAGGATCTGCAGACAGAGTTGAATGATCATCTGTTGGAAGTTGAGAGATTGAAATCTGACAGCCAGCAGCTCTTGGAGCACAATAGTCGTCTGCAGGCAGTCGCTGACCAGCATCAGGAGCTGAAGGGCACCTACAACCAGCTGCTCAGTAGGTCAGTGTGTCTCTCTCTCTCTCTCACACACACACACAAAAACACACACTCTGATCCAACTTTTTAGTCCTCTAGGAATGGATCTACCACATGTTTTGTTATAGATAAGCAACCTCTTCTTTTTCCTGACCCTTTTTTTTAGGTATGACAAAAGTGAAGGAATGCTAAAGGAACTGCAGGCTGCCCATATATCTCTTAACCAGCAGGCCGAGGGGCTGAGAAAGACCAATGAGGGATTAAAGCTCCAACAGGAGAGGTCAGTGTTTGAAATGGTGGATTGAATGTCAGGTATTTTATATTAATATTAATTGTACTATTAATAATAATATGCTTATGCTGCATGACATTCTTAAGTCAATAATAATATTAATAATAATAATTATTATTGTTATGTTTTTAGTTGTAGTTGGGTTATTAATGGAAAATTAATAGAATTTTATAAAAAAAAATTTTCTGTATTATTATTATTATTATTATTATTATTATTATTATTTTTATTATTACTGTATCATATAAAATTATTAATATTATATTACTATTATTTGTTGGAACTAGATTAAGCTTCATTCCGCCCTCCAAAAAAAAAGTAAAAAAACAAACAAAAAGATAATATAACTTGTTATTATCATGGAGAAAAACCCGACTTCAAGAAATGTAATATTAGTAGTAGTAGTAGTACTATTTTTTTTTTTAAATGTAATGTAGTAGTAGTAATTAAAAAAAAATAATATTATTATTATTATTTAAATATAATTATGTACTTATGTAATTATTTTTTCTGTATTATCATTTTGAGCTAGCTTTATTATTATTATTATTATTATTATTATGGAGAATAACCGAACTCCAATTAAAAGAAATGTAATATTATTATTATTATTATTAGCAGTAGTAATATTACTTTTTTTTTTTCAATGTAATATAGTAGTAATAATAAAAATAATATTTATTGTTGTTATTATTATTATTTAAATATAATTATGTATTTGTGTGTATGTATATATATATATATATACGTGTGATACAAAAAAAAAAAATTATATATATATATATATATATATATATATATATTTTTTTTTTTTTTGTATCACTTTTTGAGCTAGGTTAATTATTATTATTATTATTATTATTACTCTTATTATTATGGAGGATAACCGAACTGCAATTAAAAGAAATGTAGTAGTAGTTGTAGTAGTATTTTTTTTCAGCGTAATGCAATAATAATGAGTTGTAATAATAATTTGTTGTTGTTATTATTATTATTATTATTATTATTATTATTATTATTATTATTATTCATACACCCTTAATAAAAAGTAAAAGAAATATATATGTTATTACTATTATGAAGAATAACCAAAGAAATGCAATATTATTACTAGTATTTTTATTTTTTAAACATATTTATATATTTTTATATTAGATATTTTTCCTGTATTATTATTATTTTTATCATCATCATCTATAATTATTATATTATTGGATTATATTGGAGCTAGGTTAAGCTTCGTGCTCAAAAAAATCAAAAATTGATAATATATTATTATCATGGAGAAAAACCTGCCTACAAAAAAAAGAAATGTAATAATAATAATAACAGCAACAACAAAAATTATTAATATTATTATATCTTTTATATTATGTATTGTTTTCTGTACTATTATTATTGTCATCATCATCATCATCTAAAATTATTATATTAATATTATTTTTGGAGCTAGGTTAAGCTTTATGCCACCCTCTAAAAAGAAAAGTAAAAAATCTCTATTGTAATAATAATAATTATGCCACCTGAGAATGGGTCAATAGTAGTAGGTTATTGAATGATCTTCAGTCCTTGGATTTTGTCTGCTCAGGACTCTTGCAGAGGTGGCAGATAAAGAACAGCAGATAAAGAGCCTAAAGACAGATGTGCAGGAGAAAGAGAGAAAAATAACAGGTGAGAAAAAAAGCAGTGGAATTAATTTCACTTTGCTTTTATGCTCTTTCTGCTGTTTCAGTCATACACACTTATGCATTTGGGATAGTGTACTATAAAGCCTGTTTCTGTTCTGTACCAGGTCTTCAGAATGATCTGAGGAGACACGAAGAGCAGATCCATGAGATGGAGGAGAATATTTCCATCCTCAGAAAAGAGCTTAATAAGACAGAGCAAGCCAGGAAGGACACCAGCATCAAGGTACCATCAGCACTCACTCAAACCTATCAATCGACAGTCTCAAATCATAGTTTACCATGATTAAACAAACAGTGTGTTTTCTGTTGTTCTCATCTTGCAGGCTTCCTCTCTGGAGCTGCAGAAATCCCAGCTAGAGGCCAAGCTGGAGAAGATGGAGGAAGAACTGGGCAAACACACACAAATGATCGCCATGATACACAGTCTCAGCAGCGGCAAACTCAAGGGCGACATCACTGCCAACCTTTCTCTGTAACACGTGCACACCATCAAGCCATGAAATACTTCGCATGCTTTATGAAATGAAAATAACTTATTTTATCTGTATGTTTTGTCTGTTCTAATCGGTGTATGTTTTTGTATGTTTTCTTACATTTATGTTCTTATGTACATGAGCGAATGAATAAATGTCTGTAGAACTTGCATTCATCATTTGAAATCATTTTAGATTTAAGTTACTCGGATTTCAATGTAATGTGAAATTTTTGAAATGTTCATTTTTGACCACCAGAGGGCACCGTACAAACACTGTTTAAAGATTGTGACAGGCACTATTTAAACTTTTCCCTTTTCATTTTATCAATAAATAAGAATAATTGTCTGTGTTTTAACTGCTTACATTTTTCCCCTCATTGTTTTATCATTACACATGTTCCTGTATTTCTCCAGATGTTTTGCCACTAGTTGGTGGCACAATTGAATTTGTCCTGTCTTGGACAACAGAAAAAAAAAGTCCTGTGTTCTTTCAGTTTCATAATTGATAAGAATGATAACAGTGTACTTTATAAGGGCCATTCATGTGAAAGATATGACTTAAAATTAAAATGATTTCTTCATTTAGGCCTTTGAAAAAATAAATGATTTAATTCATAGTTTCTGTTTATTTAATATATAAGTACACTGCTTCATTAAACAAAAATGCTATCATATTTTGTATCTTCATGAGTTGACACTTCTCACTCTTAACGTAAGTTTCAGTGTTTCAATGGCCCATCCTTGACTTTACGTGTTTTAGAAACCTGATTTGTTACATAGTTGGCTTTGACAATCTGTTAGTCAGATAATCAGAGGAATGTGACACAGATAAACAGGACTGTCACTGTAATCATAGTACCATATGCCTGTGTGCAAAACTCCACACTCATGTTAAACTGGGAGTTTTTCTGATACCTGAGTGTGAATATTTTTTAAAAAGACACCTGTTAATCTTCATCTGTCTGTTTAAACATTCTCACAGATTGTCAGAGTAACTTACTTTTATCAGCAGACTTTGTGATAAATCAGTAACCACAAACAACAGACTTTTAAAAGTAACTAAAAAGTGGGGACTTGATTTTTGCTGCCCCAGGACATGAAACAAGGAAGCCAGACCCATAAAATGTACAAATGACCCACGCTAAGAAAACACACTGTGTCAAAAGCAGCTTCACAGATTAACATTAAATCTCCGTGTTGGCTTGAGTGAGCTCGAACGATGACGTTTTTCTGTAAATAAAGTGATCCTGCCAGAAGAATTGGGTGAAAACATATTATGTCTGTTCCGTCTGTATCATCTCAGTGAGCTTTTATGAGGTTTTACACATTAGTGATGGGAAGTTCGGATCATTTTACCGACTCGGACCTTTGAGTCTGGTTCAGCAAAATGAACAAATCTTTTTTCGAGTCATTTCGTTCATTTTAGCAAAATATAATTAAAATGTTACGTCTTACCTGCCTAACACATCTACTGCTTACACAAACGTTGATCACACTACAAACAAAACAAAACTATAATGCTATAAGAAACAGAAAAGAGGCAAGAACCCAGCTGCCTTAAATTTTTAACTTGATTCAACTCAAATATCTAAGTTGTCACTTAGTATATTTTAACATTTCAGGTTGAATAAACCTTTTTTTTTAAGTTGACTGAACTTAAAATTTTAAGGCAGCCAGGTTACAAATTATTTTAAGTTGACTCAACAAATTGTTTTTTACAGTGTACAACTACTACTATTAACTAATAAAAATTTATACAAATTCCCCATACAATATTTCTTCCATGTTTTAAATTTGAATAGTAAATCCCCTTTATTTGCCAAAAAATACACAACACAGAATTCCATAAGGCTATTGTAAAAATAAATAAAAGTTGTTTTTATGCATTCAGACAAACAGACATGCTAAAACATATTTGGTAACAATAAAATGTAAGGTGAGAAAAAATGAAAATTTTAATGGGGTCCTAAACGTAATTTTTCAGAACTTTATAATGATAAATTGACGGTAAATCATATAAGATTCATGGTTTTAATTAATTACACATGATTAATTACATTTTGATTAATAAAATTAAATTTAACCATTAAAAAGAAGTCCAGAAAAATGAAAACAGAATTAAAAAAAAAAAAAAAATCCACGATATTTGGGGGAAAAAAATATATTTGCTACAGTTATAAATACATCTTCAAATTTATTCTTTTATTTGTCTAACATATTTTTGTAAAGTTATAATTTTGTTATAATACTTTGATGTGTTTGCTATTTGCAGTGATTACTATTTACTATTGTTCATAGTGTGACAAGGTCTTTAACCCCCAGTTTAATGACCCTGGACCCCATCCAGGTTCAACCACCTGTGTCTAACAAAATCTTATGTGAGCATGATGTGAGCTCCCACCCAACACCACTAGCCCCTGATGTTTTGGCATCAGCCCCAGATGTTTTAAAGTCCTAGAAATGCCCCTGCCTGAGTCTTTAATCCGTGATTAGCTCACCTCACCTCTCATTTGATGAGTTTTCGAGTTTGAGTCGCTTGTTCATCACGTGACAGCCCTATAAGCTTAACCTATGCAGTCTGAGTCGGAAAGAGAATCGATTAGTTCATCTCTCGAGTCTTCGGGTTGGAGTCGTTCGTTTATCACGTGACAGCCCCATAAGGTGAAGGAACGACTCCAAAAACCCGAAGACTCAAAACAGGTGAACTAATTCCAGTACAGAACCTAACAGGATATTGCGCATGCGCAACTCAACGAATCACTCCCCGAGTTGAACGAATCCTTCAAGAACGACCCATCACTATTACACATACGCAAAGAGGTGAATTTAACACCCTAAAAACTGCTGGGTTAAAAACAACCTAGCGCTGGGTAAAATATGGACATACCCAATGACCCTTCTGGGTAGTAACCCAACCGCTGGGTCAAAACAACCCAGTCGCTGGGTATGTCTATATTTTACCCAGCGCTAGGTTGTTTTTAACCCAGCAGTTTTTAGAGTGAAAGTTTTCCAACATTTCAGAGTGGATGAGAAACTTTTGGAAAACGCTAATGTGGACGAAGAGCGTTTTAAGACGAAAACTCCATTTACAAATGCATCCGGGTTAATGTAGACGTAACCTAAAAGACGATTAATCGATCATCTGTGGAGAGTTCTACAATGGGCCTTTTTCACGGTCCGCGTTCGAAGACCGGAAGCGTCGAGTAGTTGTGTAAAATAACTTCCACTGTAGCCTGTATGAATGGCAATGCCCATAGCACCAGATGGCTGTGATTTAATTAATGAACAATTCATCATAGATGTTTCATCAACATATTAAACGCAGTTTCCAATCATTAATCGAGTATTACGAAACGAGGAAAAATTTTGTCATGATATTCTGACGCACATTTCATGATTTAAATGGGAGCGCACAAGATGTGTATACACAATACTTCAAAGACAGACCAGCTTTTTATTTAAATGCAAGACAACATTTTCCTTGTTTCGTAATACCTGATTAATGATTGGAAACGATGACTTGTTCATTAATAATTCACAACCATCCCGTGCTATGGGCATTGCCATTCATACAGGCTACAGCGGAAGTTATTTTACACAACTATTCGACGCTTCCGGTTTCTGAACGTGGACATGACAAAGGCCTATAGGCAGCAATGCTATTTGCAAGCTTGACTCAGTTCATTGTTGCGTCATTCATAGTTCTTTTAAGAAACAGTTTAGGTCGGATACGTCTTTAAACATGATAGACAGGCTGCACTTGTTCACTAATTCTGATTAATTTGTAACCTAATTGTATGCTGAACACTATGAAACACTGTCTTATCTTTTTGTTGTTGTTTTACAGCTGAAGGTGTGTCTCAGGTTCAGGCTAAAGGTATGATTTCTTTTATGACTTCATCATTGACTATATCTGACTCAGAGTTTCTCATAGTTTTGTTCTTGAGAGTGATTTACCAAGCCCTGTTATGGAATGAGGCAGCTTTCACGTCATATTGAATTTTAAAAGTTATGTATTAACATCCTTCATAACCAAGATAATTTCATTAAAGTGAAGCATAGTGCAATTCCGGCAGGAATTTACATATTTACACATCAGGTGAAAGAACAGCAGAAAAACATGACTAAAATGTAATAGACAGGTAAATAGACAGGATAGATCATTGTAGGGTTGGCATGAAGTTTCAGATTAGCACCTTCTGAAAAAATCAAGCAACAAAACAAAAATTGCTCGTTCATTTGTTGTTGCTGTCGTCGTCGTTTTTTTTTTTTTTTTTTGGCTTAATCTGTAGTAACTTTTAAGAACTGATTTCCTGGTTTACAGTGGAATGAGAAAAAAACTGGTTGGCCCTGAGACGCTAGAAGGGTAATGAAATCTGATCTATCCACTTCTAAGGTAAAGTATGTTAAAAATTAGCAGGAACAGTCCTTCAACATAGAGAAAAAACTGACTAAAACCTTGAAGCTTGAAAGTCTGTGATCTAGCAGTGAGTTTACAAGTGTACCCTTGAGTTTGGTGTTCGTTCCCATTCAATGTTCACTGAAATTTCACACACACTTTATTCGCCTCTCTGCTCTCTCTTGTTCGTCCCAGCATGCTTTTGCCTTCAAGAATCTTCTTATTTATCTTCAGGCTTGTCTTCATTTAATTCCTGAACAATAAATATGAATACTGACAATATCCGTGCCGGATTTCCTTGTCATTTTTCATCCTCAAGACTTGTCACATGATTATTGCGTTGTTCCATTTAACTGCTGCAACTCTTGCTCTTTAGCAGGTTTTGATGTCTTTTTTGTGCTTGATGTGTCTTTAGATTTCTGCATGAAAATGAGAGCTCAGTTTCAGTATACCATGTTAAGGTAAAAGACTTACAGTTTTGAGTTTAAAAGTTAAAAAAGAAAGGCAGATTCATGTAAATAACACAACTGGTGTATGATGTTTTGGTCAATTTCAAATTTATACATAAAAATTATGGTATAACAGAAGAACAAAAATAACTCACCTTTGATAACTTCCTTCTAATTACAATGAAACCAGAGGCAGCAATAATAATTATAATAATGGCTGCTATAATGCCGACAAGTATGAAGGCAATTCCCCCACCTGTATGGAAAGTAAATAAGGGTTAAATCTCTTTTTAAATGATGTCAATCAGCACATTTTTATCTGCTTTATATATATTACTTTTGTGTCTGTTTAAATGCTTTAATAAACTGAATTTGAAGCATAGATAGTAGAAATTTTGAAATGTTACCACTTGATTGGATTTTGGCTTGTGTAATGTATCTGTTGTGGGCTGTAGTGCTTTCACATGTGTATGTTCCCATTTGTTCTTGATTAAGATCAGAAAGTATAATGGTTCCGTTTTCTGGATGAAAGGTAACTTTGTTTCTCCACTGCTCTGAGATTTCTTTCATAGAGGTTTTGCTGTCATATGTCAGGATGTTGGTGGAAGATCTCAAGGTGAGAGTGTAGTCAAAGTCCTTAGGGACTGGACATTTGAAAATGAACTCATTCTTGACTTCTGAAGCTGCTAAATATATACAAAAAAAGTTAAAAATATACATTCAACAACAAAACTGACATAACAATTTCACACATGCCTTAGGAATTCTATGTTGTGTACTACAGTTTTTTACCCAATCAGATGCTTCAGAATGAGAATGCCCAGCACCCTAATACTACTGTGGTGTAAAAGCCCATTGGATGTCTATCTACAGTGACACTGTAACACAAAAATCAGTGGATTTACCTTGTTGTTTTAGAGTAGCTGTATAGCGTGCATTTTTAGTAGTTATCGAGCAGTTATATGTGTCGGTATTGCTTATGACATCCACTTTAAGTTGACTTGTCACCGTAAACAGGTGATCTTCTGTTTGGCTGAAAGTGTTCAGTGGCCTCTGAACTGCTGGAGGGTCTGAGGACCACAAGACTTTTGGTTCTGGATAAACTCCATTGGTGGTGCAGATCACTGTATCATCTTTTAATCTGATATCCACTGCTTTAGCTGGAGCTAAAACAAAGTAAAACATATAGCAAAAGAGATACTATTATTTTCTGATGTTTCCTCAAACCAAAAAAAAGTAATAGATCATTTTGCTGCTGTTATTTTCATTATTATTATTTTCAGTTAGCTTCCCATGTATAAAAGGAAAGAAGAGTATCTCAAATTATGTGAGATATATTGTTTCTGCAGATACAGTAAACAACTTTAAATTAATAGTTTTATATTTGGGGAAGACCACTCTGTCACTGAATTCAAATTACAAGACAAAAACTGTAGTTAGTAACATAATCCATTACATTACACATTTTAGATAATGTAATCAGACTACATTTTGATTACTTTTAGATTACTTGTGACCTAACTTGCTTATTGGATTGATTTAAATAACATTATGTTCTACAATACTGATATAAAAGTCCGCCAAGTGATGAAAAAGAAACTCCTAAACAACACAAATTCCCCTAGGCAGCTTGTTTTTTTGTTTTTGTTTTGTTTTTAAAAAAAGAGTTTCAAAACTTGTCGCTCTCACCTTCCACTGCCACAACCACGTACTTCTCATCATTTGTTCTATCATCAGCAGCGTAGCACCTGTATCTGCCTTCATCTTGGACGCTGATGTTTCTTATCAAGAGTGATACATTTCCATTTTTAATTTCAGGTTGCGAAAACAGGGATGTTCTTCCCTTGTAGTCCTTGTGCTGATAGCCCAGCTGGTCTTGATTGTTGTAATATGAATGCACTGCTTTTTTATCCAGATACCAGTGGATGATATCAAGGTGTGTGGATGTGCAAGGTAACATGCATTCCTCAGAATAGATACAGGTGATGTGAGTGTCTGTAAAAATGCCAAATTACAGTGTAAATAAAAACACACAAACATACAGTGTCATGTTAAGACTGCAGGTGAACCTACTGTATACATTAAGCTAGCATTCACACTTGCAAAGCAACCCCAAAACATCTCTGAACCTCCACCATGTTTGGCTGTAGGGACTGTGCTCCTTTCCTTGAAGGCCTCATTTCTTTTTCTGTGATGTCCTTTACCAAAAAGCTCTACTTTTTTCTCATCTGTCCACAGTACGTTCTCCCAAAAGGATTGGTTTTGTTATAAAAGTTTTGGCAAACTCCAGTCTTGCTTTTTTATGCCTTTGTGTCAGCAGTGGTGCCCTCCTGGGACACTCCTAGCACTACCATAGCATCCCTTTTCATTCAGATGGCGACGGACAGTGCAAGCTGACACTGTTGTTCCCTGTGTCTGCAGATCAGCTTGAATTTGTTTGGATGTTAATCAGTGTTCTTTATCCTTTGTTGTAATCCTTTGTTGTAATTTTTCATTAATTTTACTCTTCCGTCCACGTCCAGGGAGGTTAGCTGCAATGCCACGAGCTGTAAACTTCTTGATGATATTGTGCACAGTGGACACAGAAACATTAAGATCTCTGGAGATGGACTTGAGATTGTCCATGTTTTTCCACAATGTTTTCTCTCAAATCCACAGACTTTTTTCTTTTCTCCATGCTCAGTGTGACACACAACACAAAGGTTGAGTCAATGTTTCTCCATTTTAATTGGTTGCAAGTGTGATTACTGTATTGCCCACACCTGTTACTTGCCACAGGTGTGTCTAAATACAAATTACAGGAGCATCACATGCTTGAAAAGCAATTATTTCTTACATTTTTGACATGGTGCCAATAATTTTGTCCAGTCCATTTTTGAGTTCTGTGTGAAATTTTATCAAGTTCGACTTTTCTTCTCTGTTTTTTTGTGCTGTCGCAGCACAAACAAAAACAATAAGCACACAAATACCAAAACATTTGCAATCTGAAAAATTTTCTGAGAGAAGTGTTGTATTTTCTGACGGAATTGCGAGGGTGCTAATATTTTTGGCCATGACTGTAAGTCCTTTTATTAAATAAAATAAAATACAAAATAAAATACAAATAAAATGAACTTCACAGAGCCATTGAGAAATACACTGAAACAGCTTTTGCAAAATACCTTTGGGTATTTTCTGTAATCATTTACTTGTGTATCAAGGCAAAGGTCAAATCTGAGTACGCATTTACTTTCAGCTTAATGTGGTTTAAACAGCTGAAATTGTTACTAACTCATAATGTTCTTAATATAGGATAAAAAAAAAAAAATATATATATATACACACACACACACACACACACACACATTGACAATAATGTAATATTAATTGGTAATTCTTTTGAAAAGACAGAGATTCTAACGTGAGTATATGAGGCAGTCATAAGGCACATATCAGACATGTAAGTAAATGTCAATAGAAATGTTGGTTTCTTACCTCCTAAGGTTACAGGCAGAATCCACAGCAAGAAAAACAGCTTCATAGTTACATAGTTCAAAACTATTTGAAGGTAATAAGTAGTCTGTCTACCAGTTTAACATTTCAGCAGATTAACAGGCTTTAGGAGTTGTCTCGTTGGTCAGGTTTGTCTTAGAACCCTCCCATCAATACGTCTATCCAAATCATTATAGAAAGAAATGTGCTGCCTCCAACTGGCTTTTAGAGGACATGGGAGATATAGCCTAATTTTCTTTTTATCCTGGCAGGTATACAGATATAGAACATATACTTTTAGTCTAAAATTGCACACATTGATATTTCTTAGATCATAGTATAATTTCTTACTGACTCGCAAAAAGTCAATCCTCTGCAGATCCATCTGTCAATATTGTGTGTTCATAATTCTAACTAATGTTTTCATTTAATGTTTGATATTTTATATGATCTTTTGGTGGAGCAGCATCACCCTGGGGAATATTTTTTTATGACTTCAGTAACATCTGTATGGACGAAAATGAGGGTTAAATCTCTAAATGTCTTCAGTGTATTTTTTAAAAAAGTTTTAAATATGCATTTAACAACAACATAATAACAATTCCACATTTACCTTAGAATTACATGCATACTTCAAAATGCAACTTTATTTTTCTTAATTTTCACTTTCTTTCTTTTTCTCAGCAGATATGAAACTAGAATAGCACTGCATTTATTATCCATCTTATATACAGTATGTCCTATATACTGTGACACTGTAACTCCTGTAAATCCTCGTGCTTATAGTCCAGCTGATCTTTGCTGTAATAGAATACATGCACTGCTTATTCATTCATATACCAGTGGATGACATCAAGATGCGTGGATGTGCAAGGTAACATACACTCCTCGGAATAGATACCCATACGGAAATGTAATATATGACATATATGTACCTATATCAGAAGTGCTACTCTCATATATGTTAAATATAGGGCAATATATTATTATCACATATATCCATTTTCTGGATATATGTAGATATATGTTTATAACATATATGAATTTCCCATAGTACAATTTGTATATAAACATATATTGAAAGTATATATATGTTTAACTTTTATATGGTATTGTATGTTATGACCATATATGTTTACAATATATATCAAAATTATATATTGTATTATAAGTTATGACCATATATGTTAACAATATATATCAAAATTATATATTGTATTATATGTTATGACCATATATGTTAACAATATATATCAAAATTATATATGGTACTCTATGTTTTGACCATTTGTTACCAATGTATATACTGAATTTATGCAAGTTTATTAACCATATATGCCTAAAAGATACTGCTTATTGTAAATCATATAACACAATTCATTGCTTAACTTTATTAATTGTTTCAATTTAGTTTTCTGGGGGAAAAAGTAGAGATGAATATATAACCTGTTCAAAAAATGCCAATGTACTAAAAGTTACTTGTAGGAATGTATTATAGAGTTATTGAGGGGGGAAACACTTCATGTAACTGTTTGTCCATATGTGCTCTCATCATCAATGAACTAAAATGCATTTTATTAAAATACATGAGCGATTGTATGTGAACGTCACAATAGCGCTTTTGCGCATGCGCCAAAATTCAAACACACCCGCGCTAACGGCAGAGTCTGAGCAATGGCTGCGGCTAAACAAACAGTCATCTGCGGTAAGATGTTTTTCTTAGTGGAAGGATAACAAATGTGCCAGTACCTTCACATAATAAACGACAATGATTTTATAGACGGGCACGAAGACAGACCGACATCACTGAGTGGAGTGGATGAAACGCCTTTGAATGTGGCAGCGGTGCAGGTAATTTACACTAATTTACTCAACGCTTTATTCCTACACTAATATTACATAGAAACTAAGTGTTATATGATTGTTTTGGTCTGCAAGAGCCTCTGTCTCTATATAGATCAGCTAATGTTTTAAATATTCCCTGTCATTGTTGTATATATGATGTTATGATTACAGCTGCATTGATGTGTTTTGCAATTTGCTCGCGTTAAAGTTAATTTTAGCTTTTGGGTAACAGGTTAATCTGTATGGAGATACTGTGAGCTCATTGTTTTCACTTGATAAGCAATGCCACGTTTGGAAATTATTTAAAGCTGTCTGACAAAAATAATGGATGAAAATTATAATGTTTATCTCTGAGATGTAGTCTAGACTAGAACTATAAAACTGCACGAAATGGAATTATTTAAATACAAGCACCTTGAATTCATATAGTAAATGACAGTACTTGGTTATATTGCACCAAGTGCATTGACATGTCCGTGACATGCCTAGAGTGGGTGCGTAAGCACATGTATGTGCATATTGCATAAAGGTACAGTAAGTTACACTAAAGGATGTGATTGTGGGGTTTTAAACATATGGTTAATCTATCGTAGTAAATTTTGTTCATATCATTGCTGATAATTGTGCTATTCTTGTTTGTGTCCCATGACAAGGTAATGAGTCCCGACATTCTCAGAAAATAGAAATGGAGGCCGAACCTGCAGATGTGGATGGCAGTGATGTGAATGATGGAGCATCTACACAGAAAAGGTTAAATATTTTATTGAAACCAAAACTAGCATCTGCAATATACATGTAAACAAATCAAATCAACAAAATATTTTAGTTAAAAATGTGTCTCCATGTACTATTTAATACAATTCTAGTGCATTTAATCTATTAAATAACAGTGGAGTGAGTGAGTTTTGGGATATGGTTAGATTAAACTTATTTTAGTGAATGAAGTACCACATTTCAGCTCTAATTTTGTTAGGGTGGGTACACAAAATATTATTTTATCCTTGCTTCTAGAAAATCCTTAATCTGTCTGCTTTCTAACAGCTTCATGTGGCCGTAACGTGGCTTTAAGCACTATAGATTATTAAAGTTTCACTTTGACTGTGACAAAGGCAGTAAATGTGTTTATATGGAATAATTGTAATATTTATGGTACAAATACAGAGAGAGTCCCCATATCAGTAGGAAAGCGATCAAATGAGCATCTTCCATCCGAAGACTTGTGTTGCATGCGGGAAACTATTAATTGGTTATTCTACAATTAATTGTACCATAAATTATACTACAATTGGAAAATACTGTAAATTGATAAACTGTTCAGCGTGATGACGTTTAATGCCTCCGACAGGGCCTGTAGTCCCATTTAGCAGCATGTTAGCAACCACCTTTTTTAAGAAACATAACAGTTTAAAAAAAAAAAAAAATAAATAAAAATCAAGAGTGGGGTTTAACTGGTGTGTTTTATGTCATAGAATAAAACGTGAAAATATTATGAGTTTGTGTAAACCGCAGACCTTATTTTAGGGGATTTAATCAAAATTGTCATTCAAAAACCCATGTCATAGTTCCACCCCTCTATTTCTTTTCTCCAGGCCACATTCTCGATGCACATATTAGGTATTATGAATGTAAACACTTTATTTCATTGATGCTAAATAGCAAATTAAATTGTAACCTGTGAACTCTGTCATTGAGCATTTGGGTTACTATAGTTTAGTTCTTCATGTATATAGAGACATATAATTTGAATGGGCATGCAGGCTGTGCTCTGTCGTTGTTCTGCCATGTCCTTGTGGTATCTGGGAATATTTTACAACTACAATTTATAATTATTACATAAATAATGAGTATTCTGCAGTTTTAAAATAATCTTTAACTTTACCAACCATGTTTAATACTCAGTATATTTGTCATCTTATAGTAGTTAATCACTTTAAGATACAGGCACAGTTCTAACTAAAAACCTAAATTAAACTTTGGTACAATGTTGGATTGCAAGATTTAAGCAGGTTTTATATTTTAATATCATGTTGACTAAAATCAAGTTTAGTTTACTGTACCACCCAACACTACCAAAGCTAAAAAGTTGCTTTTGAATGTGGTGCATTTCCTGAAATCATATATGGTGCAGAAAATTTAATGTAATTATCTTATAAAAACCTAACTTTTACTTTTTTTTTTTTTTTTTTCTTTTTTTTTTTACAGATGCTGGAATCCAGAAATTTCTTCACCTGGGGCCTACTGGGGATGGCAATAAACAAAAAACTAACCAAGCTGTGGGAATACAAACCTGTAGACCTTTAGCTGAACCACTACAATTGATGTTCTGTTTCTTATGCCTGTTCAGTGTTTTGATCAGTTATATATGTAATTGTTTCTTTTTTGTCCTGTTTGATTGTGCAGGTCAGTAACTTTTTTTTTCTATTTAAATAAATTCTGTTTAAATAAAGATGCTTCTTTGTGTAACTTTCTGTACCATTTAACATTTAAGGCTAAAGGTGTGAAATGTGCAATGCACTGCAACTTTGTAGAGTGTCTTACATGTGTCTACAACCTCTATTTAAAGATCAAAGATCACATATTAAAATATTAAATATATGATACCATATATTTCATGCATATATGTCTAATTTGTATACAACCTAATAAAAACATACATATATCTCACATATATTAATAATTATATACATTTCATATATGGCAATGCATGTATTATACATACATAAACATATATTTTTGTATGGGGTAGACTTATATGTCAATATATGAAATTGTTCCATTTTCTAAAAGGAATCATATATGGATATGGCATATATAAACATGTATTCAATATATGGGTATTTCATATAAGCACATATATTACATTTCCGTATGGGTACAGGTGACATGAGGATCTGTAAAAACACCAAATTACAATGTGAAAAACAACACACAAACATACAGTGTCATGTTGAGACTATGGTTGGGCCTACTGTGTTCAGTATATTCAAACAGCAGTACCATTTCGCTGTACTGTCATGTTTGCTATAAGTCATTTTATGTAAATGAAATATAAGGATCTCCATGAGGCTAATGAGAAATGCACTTTTGCAAAATACCTTTGGGTTTAATAGAAGAAGTGATTCCAACAAGTCTGTAAATATAATTTTTAACCTTCAGCTGAATCTGATTTAAATAGCAGAAGCTGTTGCTAATTCATACTGTTCTTGATATAGATATTATGTAATATAAAACATTGTAAATAATATTATTTCTTAAAGGGGTCTCTTCTCTCTGTGGAGTGACGAGCCTGTTTACTTTAGCCGCATTTAGCCGCTAAATTTCCTAACTACCGCGTTATAAGGAAAGGCGATCGCAAAGATTCATAAAAAACGCTTATACTCACTTCTGCTGTGAGTGAAGCCGGATCACGAATGATTTGAGCGAACATAGACAGATATATGTAGATCATGAGGCGCATTCCCTTCACAAACAAATGTAATCCACTGCATCTTCAGCGGGTCAGATGTCAGGAGTAAATGACGACCACTATGTTCATTATTACATCCAGCAACACAACACCTCAATCGCTCAATCTGAGATATTCTTGTCTAACTTACATCCCTGCTCTGGCATCAAAACATGGAGGTTGGACTGTTACAGCTGATCTGAAGTAAAACGCTCATGTCAATCAACTATCGTGGGAATGGCCTCTGTAGGTGTGACGGCCATCTGAGAATGGCTCGATTTGAAAAAGGGGATATTATTTTTACAGATTATTTAAAAATCACTGCATGGATTTTTATTATTATAGGGTAGATTTGTACATACACTGCCAACACACATTAATGTTCAAACAACATGTAAAAGTGAACTTAGCATCCGATGACCCCTTTAAGGTTTTTGATAGAAAAATGTCTTTAGTATTTAATGTGAACTACAAAAACAGTTCAAGCATTGGCTTAATTTAATTTAATACATTATATTAAATTGGGTTAATTTACAGGCCCGTAGCCAGGCTTGCCGAAGGGAGGGTTCTTTTTTACAAAAAGTGGACCTTTTTCAGTTCCCACCCATTTTGTATTTAATTATGAAGTTCAAATATATAATTTTAGTTACTTATCATGCACCAATTTGTACTGGATTAGCATGTCTGCTGGTATCTCGGCGGGGGATGGGTAGATGTCTATCTCCCCTAGAGACAATTTTAGATATTCTAAAGTTCATTTAATTTGGTGCACTTTGAGAGTTCAAAAATAAGAGCTCCAACCCATGTTCTGTGTGCAAACTGAACAAACAAAAAAGGTTGATGACAATCTAAAAAGGGTCTAGAACCGCCCCTGGTCAGAATGTACTGTGTTCTTCCTTGACGCATGATACACCCTTCCACTGAGATTTCTGGGCCCCTTTCAACCTCTGGGCCCTATGCAGTCTGTCTGTCTTTTCAAAACACCAATATCAACAAATATCAAGGAAGGAATTTTATTTTACTATTTAAGCCTACATGGTATCTGCAGGATTTTTAAAACCAAATTTAAGGCTTTTTGTTACCTTTTTTAAGACCTGTAGAAATAGAATTAATATGGAATGAGTATTTAACCGATATCATGATTTACAGCTCAGATGATGTTCATTATTAAAAACAGTAACATCTGTAAAATAAACCTAATTTTTATAGGACGAAATGTAATTATTCATTAAAATTAACATTTGGTCTTCACTAGTAGACTATCACTATGCAACTTCATACCTAATGATAACCAGTAAAAACACATAAGCCTGTAGCACCTCAGTACCATGGTATAAAAATTAACTACATGGTTTCTAGGTATTTGTACGAAGAATCGTGAGTTTTTGAAGTGTTTAAAATAAGACAACAACAACAACAACAACACAAAAATCATTTAGTTTCAGCTTTGAGTTTATTGCATTTCATTGAATATCGTTTGATGTATTTATAATGTATTTTTGATATTTGATGTATTTATGATGTATTTTTTTTCTATCTATTCATAAATATGGTTTATAGCAGGTGTTAACAGTGATTAACAACCATTACTAATGAAGAGCGGGATCGGGTGGGGTCGCTATAAACCATTAAAAGCTAATTTGGTTAGAGAAAATAACCACCCCGTCCTTCTGTTGTCAATCACCGTGTCACACCCCCCACCACACACAACGCACTACACCACACCGGTCATTTACGACTCTACACAGCCCCCCCTGCACGCCTACCAGAGGGCCAGCAGAGGGGGCACCTGTACCGACTTCAGCCGGTCACCAGATAAAGTTAGAGAAACGTGTCAGTAATCCCGCGAGGACAAAACAGGTAGGTACAAGTCCGCCGAACCTCAACTTCGAACTTACCAAGAGTCATTTAGAACGCTTCTTTCCAGAATTCTCTTTATGACGTCATATTAAGTCGCATCCGTTTTTTTAAATAAATAGGCTACGTAATGTCTCCTTTTAAAGGACTCGCCGTCACTCCACTGCTGACATATTAGGCCATAAATACCAACATAAATACCAAGAACACGTGCACACGTATTATAACGGGATCATATTTAGCAAAGAATATATATAGGGGGTTCTCAGGAGATTATTTTTTATTAAAAATAATAAATTGCCTTTTTAAAAATGTTTCTGTTATTTCAGTTATTATTTGAGTGTGATTTACATTCATTTTTCGAAAATGTCCTTGTATAGCATTTCACATAAATTGTTATAAATTGTAAGTAAATTAAATAAAATTGTTAAAATGTATGAAAGCTAAAATTTCATAATTAATATATTTAATAGAAATTACATTTACATTAAAAACATTTAGTAGACGTTCTCATACAGATAGATAAAAATCATTTAGTATTCATATGTGAGTTATAGTGTGTTAACAGATAACGCAATTCATGCATACAATTCAAAACGTTATTTGAGCGAATATAACTTTAAAAAACAAGTACATACAAGTCAAATACAAGTTAGTAAAAAGTTAATAGAAATTCAACACTGGATTGTTTTTATGTCATGATTACTGTAAGTACTGACATATTTCCTTAATAATAATAATAATAATAATGAATAAATACTTCTTATCTCTCATTTTGTCTTGGCAGTATATCAATCCCTTTTCAGGATTTAAAGGAAAGTTTAAAAGGTGGTTCAGATAACTGAAGTCCTATATATGCTGTTTCAAACAAATTTTCCCCCATGTGTTTTCATGTTGGTCTGTTGTCGATCTCTTCTGTTAAACAGGTGTCCTCAGATGCAGCTCCGCTGTTTGCAACAGTCACTGTAAAAGACAGAGATCTGTGAATATGATGCAGTGAGATGAGGAGTATAGATTATGTAACTGTTACCACAAACAAACCTCTGATTGGTTGCATCTCTGTAGCCTTTGCATGGGGTTTACTTGATTTTGAACAGCCAGCTGGTTTGAAGAAGATACAAATGTTTTACAAAAATATTAAGTGTAAGTGTGGATATTCCAAATATTGATTGATTGACTGGTTGATTGATGATTTTGGTAATTCATACCTTTACATTTTATAATTCCTATGATTGCTGCAACTGCAGTGACAAATCCTGTGATCGCAGTAGTAGGAATCCACCACTTGGTGGAGATCTGGACCTGTTGTTTCTCTGCAGTGAAGAAACATTTTGTGTGGTCAGAAAAAAAGGTTTTGTTAGTTAAAAAACAAAACAAATGTCTTCAAGAAAGTCGAATGAAATTTCAACATCCCGTCCTCCTGTTTAGTTAGCCGAAATAAAAATCCACAACTGTTCAGGAGATTTTGCCATACTTTCATATTTCAGACTTAACGTTTTTATTTTGTAATATAGTTTTAACTGCCAGCTATTTTACAGGGTTCCTGTAGGTCCCTTGATATCGCTTTCTAGTTTATTTTTAGCATACCTTTTAACAAATAAAAGCTATTTCTTTAATGACATTCAGGAAGTGACATCATTTTGGAGGGAAAACAACAGCACAAACAATAGTAAGTGGATTTGAGTAATTCGGCGATTGTTTTTTATTGTTTGCTTTGTCTTACCCTAAAAAGGTAATGCTTGATAAAATCACAGAAACACAATTATACAATCATAACTGTAAAACTTAAATAAGTTGAAACTCTCATTTACTGATCAATGGCAAAGTTTTTTTATTGCCTTCTTGTTGAGTTCCATCATGTTCATTTTATTAGTCATCATGAAAATAATCAAGTTATGTTTAATAGAGTGCCTGTGGCATAACCAGTGCGTAGTAATGAAAGTCTGACATTTTTACCAGTCTTCATGATGAAATGTATTCACATTAATAATAATTTTCTCATTAAATAATCATTTGCCAAATAATACAGTTCTTTATTAGGTCATTTATGGCTGATAAGGAACTGGTGCGAATAGACTGTTTTCACTTGCATATTTTTTCTGATTATTGCTGCTGAAAATGCTCAATTATTGTCATGCTTTGGGCTGTACTAATTGATCGAACCAGAAAAATATTTGGAGTACGTCTGCCAAAAGTCATAACAAATCAAGGAGAAGAGTGCAAAAAAAAAACAGTTTGAGGAACAAAAGGTGTTTGTGGTTGGCCAGACTGAACCAGGATTTCCAGAGTAAGAATCTTGACAACATTCGTGTTTGTTTTTATCATTTCCGGTCAGATAGGTAAAATATTACACCAATATTTTAGTTTAATAATGCTTGTACGTATCTTTACCACCTATGAACTTTAATTTGTCAAAATATTGCGCCCTTTCCTACTTGCTAAGTCCTTCTCTGTATGACTTAGCACCTTCCACACATTTTTTTCCATGGTTTAGACAGCGTAAATTAGCAGAACGATTAACCGTGCAATCCATGCTGTTGTTTACATCCGTGTATCGCTAATATGGCTGTGCATCCGGGTAACTGACCAAATCGTAACGTAAGTGCAAACTCTATATATTCTCATTAAATAAACCTTATTACGGATCTACTTTAAGCCATTCATGGTTCATAAGAAATGGGTACGAATGATGCACATGTTAATGATGGTGGTTAACAGGGTATAACATGCTCTTACCAGGCTTTAGTGTGGTGTTGACTCTCATATGGGCCTCATGTTTGGCCTGTGAGATGTTGACTGTCATATGGACTTCATGATTGGTTTGTGTGACGTTGACTCTTGT
This sequence comes from Labeo rohita, assembly GCF_022985175.1. Lineage (NCBI taxonomy): Eukaryota > Metazoa > Chordata > Actinopteri > Cypriniformes > Cyprinidae > Labeo > Labeo rohita. Next base: position 11,183,825 of record NC_066892.1, on the reverse strand, counting down.
ATGAACCTCATATTTGGTCTGGTGAGCAGAGAGGATGCAGGTGTAGGTTCCAGTGTGCTCTAGACTCAGCGGGTTGTGTAGCTGCAGTGAGCCATCTCCACCTTGACCCCTGGGGGTCACCAGTCGCACATTCTCCTTCCAAACGTTGGAGCTCTGCTTTGTGAGGCTGTCATAGGTGTAGATGGTTGAGGACCTGTGTTCTTTGGTGAAGGACCATGTCAGTGTGAAGTTTTGTAGATTCCATGGGGCCACACAAGGGATGATGAAGTCCTGACCTTCCACGCTGTACATTTCTGTTTAGTTGAAAATTGGTTAAAATACTAACTAGGTGCATGAAAGTTCAGAAAGATTAAAAAAACATTGTGATACGTGGTATTCTCTCGTCTCATGTAATTGTTTAGTTGGTCTCGAATCTATTAGGTGATGCAATGTCATGTAATAATAATAATGATGATGATGATGAAATGCAATGTAACATGTCCAGACATCTATGTATTTGCTTGGTGAGATCAAACCTTTCTCCTGTAGTGATGCCCTCCATGTCTGAGACTTGTAGAATGATTGGACGAGGCAGATGTAGGTCAGATCTTTCAACTTCTTGAGCTTGCTCTCCACCGAGTACAGGCCTTGTTCGTCAGCTGTTTTGCGTGTGAAGGGCTGGAGGGAATCAGGTAGTACGGCCGGGTCTGTAAACAGGTTTACACGTGGAGCAGGGTAGACATCTCGACTGGAGCATATGACTTCCTCAAAACCACTGAGACGTGTTGTCTCCAGGCTCACTGACTGGATAGGGGCTGGAATGAAAGAGTTATTTGTTGTTTTGGGTATTTGTGGTGGTGTTATCATTTTTAAGTGACGTGATTATTGTGACATAAATAATTAGGCACGTATAGATAGGCACTTCTTTATTCTCATAGATTTAGAAGCACAAAAAAAGTACAGACTCAAGTGTCTTATATCGTTGGAATCCTTGACTCATGCCGGACAAAATGCACATCACAGATTCGATTGTGAGCCCGGTGAAATCTTCAGGTATTTTGGATTTTTTTTAAAAAACCTACTTTTGCGAACTAATCTTAGTTTTTCCCCCGATCGGAACCAAACCAGAAACTTGAACTTTCGACCCTCCGTCGCAAAGGGACGCCAAAACCTTCGAAAGGGGCAGGGCTGCCCTTCCTAATATGGCTATAACTTTTGAACAAAATGAGATATCTTCGCCAAACTCATAATGCGTATGATAGAGCAGAATCTGAGTTCACATGAAAAAAGTCCCAGAGCTTAGCCACTTGGTGGCGCTATAAGGGAGGGGAAAACACAAAAATGGCCATAACTACGCAACGGTTTGTCCTATTGTTGTGAAAATAAGTATGCATGGTCTTGGTCGTTGGGACATTTGCGTATCTCAAAAAACATGGCTGCCATAGACTGATGAACTTTGAGTACCTATTAGACAAGCGATATCGCATTTTTCAGAGGTGAAAACGGTTGTACATTGCACAGTTTTTCACACATACACACGATATTCATATTATACGATAGACCTCCTTGTTCTGAACAACTTTGCTTCTAGAACCACTGCTTGGAATCAAACCATTTGTTAAAAGAGAAAAAAAAAATACTTTTGCAACTAGTCCTAGGTTTTGCAGTGCAATTCTCTGAACTCTCTAAGTCAGTAATTTGCAAAAAATGTAAAAAATTTAATGGTTGTTTAAAAAAGGGGCCTGTTCAAATATATCCAAAAGCCTATAAAGCCTAAACGAAAGCTCAAAACTTCACAAAACCCGGTGATTCTAAACAAGCAAAGTTTTAGGGAGACTGGACTACAGCTGCTGCTTTAACAGTCATAAACATTAAAAAAACATCATGTTTCTATGGCAAATTACCTGTATTTGCCAAAAATGCTTTTTGAAATCATTGATTTAGTTGATTACAGGTTTGCTAAATAATATGTTATGTGTTTTTTCAGATTCGCTTGAACCCCGGTAATTAGGGATGGGCGATACCTCATATTTTATTTTCGATCCGATACCGATATTTTCAAGCCAAGTATCGTCGATATCAATACCGATACCGATACCTCTAAACTAAACTGATCTTTTAGATTATTAAAAGAATAAAATCAGTAATTATACTTACTTAACATTATATTTGAAAGTCATGTGTTTTAAACATTTCATAAGTGTTTTTTTTTTCCCTTTTTTTTTTTTGATAACACTGTCAGAAATAAAATGTACTAAAATTTTGTATTTTAGCTCTTTACTGGGCAGTAACCTCAAAGGTGCACCTTTCTTTACCCCTAAAAGCCAGGGAGCATACTAGTACCATACAAGTACACACATATTAAGGGTAGATAAGGTACAAAGGTGTACCTTGGAGGGTACTTGATGAAAAACAACCATGGTGTTACATAAGTACTAAAATGTATAATAATAATAATAATTAGTAGTAGTATTATTATTAGTAGTATTATTAATTATTATTACCATGGTTTTTGCTACAAATATTATGCTTGAAATAATGTTCCTGTAGTGTTAACCATGGTAAAAGGAAGCAAGCCAAAAGAGAGAGTGTTAACCATGGTATTTATTTATTTATTTATTTAATTTTTTGTTACTGCAGTTTTACTACAAATACTGTGGTTACTGTAGCAAAACTTTTTGTGTGTGTGTGTGTGTGTGTGTGTGTGTGTGTAAAAAGCTGCCAGGTCAAACTTTAGCACAAGTTGTTTCTTACAGACAGCGATTACAGGATATAATAACCAATCTGAACTTTTAACAACCAGTTTAAATAAATTTACTTACACAAACTAACAGTAAAAACAGCAAGATTGGGAAAATTAACAATTAAAATAACTATTTTCTGTTTTAATATACTTTGAAAAATGTAATTTAAAAAGCATCTGTGACCAAAGCTGAATTTTCAACATCAGTACTCCAGTCTTGAGTGTCACATGATCCTTCAGAAATCATTCTAATATACTTTGCTACTCAAGAATTTTTTTTTTTTTTTTTTTTTTTTTAAATAATGCTTTATTATTTCAATGCCATGAGAACAAGAGGAAGAAACATAATTTCCGATTATTATCAATGTTGAATGAAGCGTCAGCAGCGAACACTATCTGTGATTGGTTGGTTCTGACTTTCAGCATTTGCGTGTGTTCCGATGAGCAGGAGAAATAGTTCTATCCTACACAATACTTCTTTAATAGTCTGTTGTTCCTCTTAGAGGCTTATTTTATGCACCAAACTTCTTGTTAAATAAATAAAATTAATGGTTAAAAATGCACTTAGAATCGATATTTTTATGTGAGGATCGATCCTTTCGATACAACGTCAGTATCGAAAGTATCGATATTTCAGGATCGATCCGCCCATCCCTACCGGTAATTGCTGCTTGCAGCTATATTTTTTCTTTTTTTTTATTTATTAACAAAAGCAGTATTGGGTGTCTATGGAAGTTTGTAGGACTTTAATTTTCCTAAGGATACATAATATTAAGCTTTCTCCAATGTTTGGCCTACTACTACTACTACAGATCCATCCTGTTCAGGCCTGCCTGGGATTCTGTGGCAGTTTATAAGCAATTATACTTACTTAAGTAATTACTGCTTTAGAGTACATTTTGTTGTTATTACCGTTTTTTTTTATTAATGGAAAGGGCCTTTAGCAAATAGTTAAAGTTCACAACGTGATATTAAATATGTCTTACACATGGTGACCTACATCACATGGTAACTACTGACCCTATATGAAGTCAAATAATTTAATTTATGATTGCTAAATCAAACAAACTTGTGACAGCCCACCTTCCACCTTGACTATGATGAAGTGCTCAGTAGTTTTTCGACTGCTGGTGACAAGGCATCTGTACTTCCCTCTGTCTTGTGGGCCGCACTTTGGTATATAAAGAGATGCGTTACCAGAGGAAATCATTTCGGTGAATAGTGAGGTCCTGCCGTTGTAGCTCTCATCCGGCTGATCTAACCGGCCGCTCCCCTTTACATAAATGTGAATCGGGACATTTTGTCTGAACCAGTGTATGATCTCATCTCCAGTTGCATCAAAGCTGCAGGGTAGGACACAGGCTTCTGAGAACGTGCAGGTTACTTGAACATCTAGGGGTGTGGCAAAGAGGACATTGTGAGATTTTACGTCGTAAATACTTATCAGTGTAAATGAAAAAGATTTTTCTCAGACTTTTTTATAAGGGCATTAAGGTGATGAATACTTCGTCTTGTCTAATCTTCAATCGCTTTGAAAGGTTACTTGGTATCTAAACCTGCTTGGATCGGATAAATAAGTATCATTCACGGGAGAGCACAATCTCTTCTTATTTCTCAAGTCCTTCTTGAGATCTCCAATTTGACCTGAAAGTATTTAGGTCTTAGTTCAAAAAACAAAGCTGAAATGCTTGTTTACCTGGTAATGATAAACATCAGGCAATTAATCAGGCAAATGTTTTGTCTGTCAGAAACTTTTGTTTTGATTCCACAGTCTGATTTTACTTAAAAGGTGCCGAAATTTCTGCACTTTTTTTTTAAAGAACAAGTTGTCATTGAAATGTTTATACCCAATATGTCACACAACTCTGTTATAGGTCTCAGAAAAATGTGTTTCATATTTTAAACCATGACCTCATGGTGTGTTTGTGACATTTTATCGTTCAGTTTAGACGTGGGAATCATATGAAAAATGTTCTAGAGAACCTGAACTACACTTTTGCCCTACAGAAGTAAATGTTTTATATATATCTTGTAGGAAAATGTCTATTACCTGGAGTTTTCCCATTTGTATCAGTAACAATCCACACTAATAGTAAACAAATCCAAGAATGCACTGCTGTCATCACTCTCACTTCTTGAAGGCGTGAACTACAGTGGAAAAACAGTGGTCATTTACTGCGTTTATTAATATCAGTCATTATTAACTACATAGAATCTGTTTTCTGGTGGAATCAATCGTGTGATTGATTCAAACTTTTATAAATGTGACCCTGGACTACAAAACCAGTTTTGAGTAGCATGGGTAAATTTGTAGCAATAGCCAAAAATATGGGTCAAAAATATGGGTCAAAATTATTGATTTTTTTTTTTATGCCAAAAATCATTGGATATTAAGTAAAGATCATGTTCCATGAAGATATTTTGTAAATTTCCTACCGTAAATATATCAAAACTTAATTTTTGATTAGTAATATGCATTGCTAAGAACTTTATTTGGACAAATTTAAAGCCGATTGTCGCACTATTTTTATTATTTTTTATTTTTTTGCACCCTCAGATGACCCAAATGTATCTATGTCAAATATTGTCCCATTCTAACAAACCATACATCAATGAAAAGCTTATTTATTTTAGCTTTCAGATGATGTATAAATCTCGATTTCACAAAATTTACCCTCATGACTGGTTTTGTGGTCCAGGATCAAAAGAGGCACTTCATGCAACTGTTTAACCCAGCGAGCAATAGATTTAGTTTAAGGTGACTAGACTTGTTTAAATGAACCAAGAGTCAAATTCAGTATTCGACTGGATATTGGAGGTGTGTAGCACAGAAGATTTTGACATTGCTTTTCAATTCTGTGATCTGAACATTTTACATTAAGCTTGTGCGTAATCTTGTTTTTATTTTGCATGAAATCTGTCGATCACATTCTCTCTTTGTAAGTGGAATCCTCCGGATCAAGTTTACTCTTTAGATTGCTCATGATAACATGACATTTGTTGGCAGAAATTTTCTACTGAAATAAATTTAACAAAACAACTCACAGACCTCTGCATAAGGAAGCATTTAAATCAAAATTTCAAATTTTGCACACTTTAGATTAAAACAAAATCTCAAAAGCATATAGTAGATGATAATAATAAAATGTCTTTCTAGTCTCTTTGTTGTTAGCAGTTAATTAGAAATGTAATGTCATACTGTCTCAGGCCCACTAAGGCTTTAACTGTTTAATATGCGTTATGTTGTGGTTGATAGGATTCAAAAGGCAGACTCACGTGCGTATGTTTTGATTGTGGAGGAAGCCGCTTGTCTGACCGAGAACTAGACTGTGACTAGACTAACTAGTTTATTTTAGAATACATACGCCCATAGTATCAGCATAGGCCTGCTACTTTGTGCTGATACATGCATGGGTGGAGTTTGAATACTTTTGACTTCTGGAAAAATACTGTAGCCATTCTATGAGTATTATATTTTCATTATATCTCAAGTAAACATGCATTATCGCTATTAAATGGTTTAATGATTTGTAACTTATTTTTGCACTAATAGGGTTAAAAAACCACCATATTCTATTCTATATTGTGAAATATTCCCATAAACGCTTTTGTATTCCCAAAAACAAAGTGTTTTTTTTCAGATTAGTGGAAAGAGAACATCCAAAAGATACTGTTAAGTGTTTCTTTTATAGCACTTTATCTATTTGTGTCAGTAGATTTCAATTACAATACATATTTTAAAGGCTGTTTTCTCAAAATGAGTTTTTTCTTCTACACTGAGCCATAAATCTCCACTTCAGTAGCACTTACACACACCAAACTTCACATTTTTATTCCTGTCTATATCCTGAAGGTTGTTACAGATGGATTTGTTCATATATAATTTATATATACGTATATATACAACAATTTATTCCCCCCCAATTTGTGAAAATATATTGTTTTCTGTCTGTTTTATATGTTTTCTGAAGTACGGAGTGACAAAAATGAGATACCCAAAATTCCCTCTGTAAAAACATTTGACTCTAATATGTCAAATAAAAAATAAATAAATAGATAAAAAATAAACAAGAATTTGGAAACTGACTTCATCCAGTGTTGAGATTTTCGTACTAGAAATTTATGCAAATTAGTGCATATTTCATTAAATAATGCCTTATTTGCATATTTAAACCTAACATTTGAGAAAACTTGTAATACAAAAAATATTTGCGATTATCAGTGTAATGAAACAGCTGGGTAAGTAAGGCGATAACTATTAGTTTTTTTTTTTGTTTGTTTTTTTTTTTACCTGTCTCACCTTATAATTACACTTATTATGCAATGTTTTTTTTTTTTTTTAAGATATTATATATTAAAAATGTGTATATATATAATCTATTTATTTATTTATTTAGGGGTAGTATTTTCCTCATATTTGATTAAAATAAATAAATAAATAATATTAAATAATAATAAAATAAACCCAAAGCTTTTAAACTGTAATGTACATCTCAAGTTAACATTATTGATATTTACTGGTCTAATGATTTAATGATTTGTGTTCAAAAAATCACAATATTTTTACAAAATATTCCCATAAACGTCTATTAAATAATTACTCTTATTATTGCAATGTTTGATATTTTCTATAAAAAAGGTAATTTATATATTATATATATTATATTTGCACCATTAAAAAAAAAATTAACAGGTAAATAAAATGGTGCGCACACACACACACACACACACACACACACACATACACTACCATTCAAAAGTTTGGGGTCAGTACATTTTTATTGTTTCTTTTTTTTTTTTTTAAGAAATTAATACTTTTATTCACCAAGGATGTATTACGTTAATAATTAAAAGTTTATTAAAAGTTCATAATAAATAATTTACATTGTTATAAAATATTTATATTTTGAATAAACACTGTGATTTTTAAACTTGTTATTCATGAAAGAATCCTGAAAAAAAAAAAAAAAAATCACAGGTTCCAAAAAATATTTGGCAGCACAACTGTTGATATTATCCAACATTGATCATTCTAATAATAAATCCGCATATTAGAATGATTTCTGAAGGATCATGTGACACTTAAGACTGGAGTAACAGCTGATAAAAATTCAGCTTTTCATCACAGGAATAAATTCTATTTTAAAGTATGTTAAAATAAAAAACATTATTTTATATTGTAAAAACATTTTGCAATATTACTGTTTTTTTTCTATATTTTTAATCAAATAAATGCAGCCTTGATGAGCATAAGAGACTTCTTTAAAGACTATTACAAGTCTTACTGACCCCAAACTTTTGAACGGTAGTGTATATATATATATATATATATATATATATATGTATAGTATTTTCATTATAATTTGCCTCATATCTGCACCAGTACAGATAAATAAATATGGTTAATGGGCACTAATAGGGTTAGGAAAAAATCACAGCTCACAATTCTTATGAAATATTCCCATAATTGTCTGTTTAATAATTGCTATTATTATTGCAATGCTTGATGTTTTACAAAACAATGTGTTGTATATTTTTATATAATTTTATATATGTAATTTATTTCTTTCTTTATTTTTTCTGGGTGCCAAGAGACTAAGGGCCAAGGTTACTCATCTTTTTTATTGCAGGAAGTGATCTGTCTTTTTATGTTGCCAAGTTCCTCTTGTGATATGGTTAGACAACCTGTCAAACTTAATGCAGCTACAGTATCTGTGATAATGTAGCTCGTCTCTGCTGCTGATCAGGCCGTAATCCACCAGATTAGGCAATGCACTGGGATTACTGGACACCGGGAGTCCACGATTGGTTTATGAATTTTTCCCTCTTTGTATCTGTCCATCCTACTATCTTCCTCTCTCTCCCCTCCCCCTCTCTCTGCGCTTCTGTAATGTAATTGATTGCGTTAATGTGATTTGATTGGTTAGTCCCTGAGCTTTTTAGAATAATAACTAATGATGGAATCTGCCTGAAACTGGAGCAGATCATCAGGTGATGCCAGAGCGGCATTCCACAAAACACAGATGGAATGTTTTGAACGAGCACTACCACCTTCAAATGTTCATGTGCTGTACTATTTATTCTCACATAACTACATCTGTCATACCAGTGCTGTTTTATTGAAAGAAGGTGAACAAGAAGACAATGACAGGACGTTTAGGATCATCTTATTGTCTCTCATTTGTTCGCTTTGTATGTTTTCCACCTTTTAGCTTTAGCGAATGAAGTATGAACACGAGTGGACAGGTATGACAAGCTTAACAGAAATGGCATAAAGCTATAACTCCTGGCATGTGGAAATCCTGATTAGAGATGGTCCCGTCCCACTGTGTAGGTTAAAGGAAGATCCAGCAGCTACAGATAAGAGGATTTGAGAGGAATTAATGTCATTCTTTTATTACTGTAAGAATAAACTCCTATTGATTTATGTTTGGGTGACAAAGCGCCACCGAATCAGCGTGTCGACAACAGCAACCAGACAGCTGAGGTATGCAGTGATGGACGCTTAAAATATGCTGTAAGATGATCAAACAAACTAGATTTCAGATTTACGATTGTACCGGGAGACGTGTGAACATTCGCCGTAACGTTTCCCAGCGCCCTCTCAGCTGAGGTTTGCCTGGGATGGCCAGGACCCAGGAACCATCCCGTCTTGGCTCTGTTGAGGTTTTGCATTATCATTTCTGGTCATGAAGCTGGTCTTGCTGATTCTCAGGCTGCTGTGCCTTGCTTGTCTCTGGCCCGTCACCTTGCTCAACAACCCCTATCCAAACCGGAAGAAAAACAAGGATGTTTACTTGGCGGAGCATGGCAAAAACCGATTCAAAGGGTGAGTAGTGATTATTTAAAGTCTTTTGACTTAGTTCAAAAGTTTGGGGTCTGTAAGCTTTTCTAAGTAACTGATGGGAAAAAACGTGACGGCACAGACATAGGTTTCTGTTTATAATAAACATTGTTCTTATGAACTTTCTATTTATCGAAAACTTCTGACAAAAATGATCATGGTTTCCACAAAAATATTAAGCAGCACAGCTGTTTTCACCATTAATAATTGTTTCTTGAGAAGCAAATCAGCATTATAGAACGATTTCTGAAGGATCATGTGACTGAAAACTGGAGTAATAATGCTGAAAATTCATTTTAACAACATTTAAAACATTTTTTTTGTAACAATATAACTGTGTTTTTGATTAAATAAATCAGCCTTCATGGTGAGCATAAGAGACTTCTTTCAAAAATATAAAAAACTCACCAACCCCAAATCTTTGAACAGTAGTGTACATTGTTAGGCTGTTTGGTAAATTAAATTTTATTGTTTTATCTTCATCTAGTATTAACATTTATGTATTGTTTGTTGTAACAAGCCTAAAAATGGCTTTGTTTGTTCTTTTAGACATGTAATAGGGCTTCAGTATTAGATCAGTTCTGCATAAATATGTTGCTAGTTTGTCGTTTGCCAGCATGATTCAGTGTGTGAACAGATGGGCCGTAATTAAGAAAGAGTAAATAGGGGGTTTAATTAGACTGGAGGACACCAGAACCGGTTTTGAAGGGTTTCTGTGTTGCATAGATTAAGCACTCAGGTGTGCTATATTGGATATTACAAGATAGATAAGTTGCCTCTGATTGTGAGAATCAGTATTATTTTAGATAAATTGATAATATTTAGAATTAGATTTTTTTTAATTGAATTTCTGTTTTTACTTTAATTTTAGTGTAAGTAATTTTTATTAGTTTTTTATGTCTGTATACACTACCAGTCAAACGTTTTTGAACAGTAAGATTTTTAATGTTTTTTAAAGAAGTCTGTATTTATTTGACCCGAAGTACAGCAAAAAACAGTAATATTGTGATTTTTTTTTTTTACTATTTAAAATAACTGCTTTCTATTCGAATATATATTTTAGAATGTAATTTATTCCTGTGATTTTAAAGCTAAATTTTCAGCATCATTACTCCAGTCTTTAGTGTAACATGATCCTTCAGAAATCATTCTAATGCTGATTTGCTGTTTTTTTTAGAAACATTTTTATTATTATTATTATCATCAATATTTAAAACAGTTGAGTACTTTTTTTTCAGGATTCTTTGATGGATAGAAAAATCCAAAGATTAACATTTATCAAAAAATAAAAAGCTTTTGTAACATTAAACACTATACCATTCAAAAAGCTTGGAGTCAGTATAATTTTGTTAAACAAATTATACAAATTAATACTTTTATTTAGCAAGGATGCTTTTATAATGTTAGAAAAGATTTTTATTTTAGATAAATGCCGTTCTTCTGATCTTTCTATTTATCAAAGCAACCTGAAAAAATCTACTCAGCTGTTTTCAACATAATGATAATAATAAAAAATGTTTTTTGAACAGAAAATCAAAATATTAAAATGATTTCTGAAGGATCATGTGATTGTAGATGCTAAAAATTCAGCTTTGAAATCAGAAATAAATTACATTTTAAAAGCAATTCAAATAGAAAACAATTATTTTAAATAGTAAAAATATTTCAAAATTTTACTGTTTTTGCTGTACTTTGGATGAAATAAATGCAAGCTTGGTGAGCAGAAGATACTTATTTAAAAAACATCAAAAATCTTACTGTTCAAAAATGTGAATTATTGAATTGTCTCCATGATATCTGTCTACATGAGAAATAAAGTGTGGCTTTAATCTATTGTTGGTGGTTGTATATTACCACAAATAATGAGTCACACACAACATCAGGAGTGAGAATATTCTTTCATTCTGTAATTAAATCCATCCTGGTGCCATCATCCGGTTTTTCCTTTCATAGTGGAGAATGGAGAGCAGCCAAACGGCTGTTTGGCATTAAAGTCACACCTGCAGTTTCCTAAAAAGCCTTTTTACGGTGTCAGCCAGGTTTGTTTTTGTTAATGCATAATGTGTCATTGCGTTGAAAGCTGAACTACAGATTAACAGAAGGTTAAAATGATACATTTACCTATTAAATAAATTCATTTTTTTATATATATATATGTTTTACTTTCATTTTTCAGATAACCACCACAGTGTATAGCAGCATGCATTGTGTCATTAGTCCTGTGTTGTGTTTTTGTTTGCATGATTGCGTAATGAGTGCTTGTGTGGTTCTGTATTCAGTTTGAGGTTTAATTTTGTAATTGCACTTCAGTGTGCAATTAACATTGCCATGTAATGAGCACAGCATGATTGACAGTATATTGGGGCTTTCAATTAAAGCACGCAGGCGGAAAGGCTATGTTAGGCGGAACATTGTATGTCTACGACTGACCTTCACTAGTTACTGCTGTGTTTTTTTTGCCATATTTCATGTCTCATCTCTTGGGGATCACAAAACAGCTTCCTCAGGAGGCTTCTGGAACCGCTCCAAAGCGTAGCTCATATTCACAACCTGGCGCTCACAACTGTTGTTGTATGACAAGCTGCTTTTTATAAATCGTTCCTCTAATGGCTGAGTAATTATTTTACATTACAGATGCTAAAGCACTGAGGCAGATGTTTAGGGTAACTTTCTGACATGGAAACTGATTAAAACATGTTTTAGTTCTCTGGAATGCAAGAGTCAGGTCAGAAGTGCATTAATGGCCTGTGTGTGTGTTTGTCTCCTGACCCATTTTACTCATTTTTCAGACGGATTGACTACAAATTAAAGAGAAAGGACAGCACTAAGTCCCTCCTGATCAAAACTGAACAGCTGCTAAGAATCGAAGACCATGACTTTGCCATGAGGCCTGGATTCGGAGGTCAGGTAGCACTGTTTGTGTGCTCCAATTATCAGTTTTCAACTTGATCCTGAAATCACACACTGTTCTTTTTTAAAAAAAAAAACTCATTAGAAATGGGCCGCACCATTACGCCACGTTAGAGGGCAGAGGGAAAGCGGACAGAGGTGACTTTAACACGGCGAGTGTGGTCCTAAATTCAGACATGACCCAGATTGTGTAAAACACAAATTAGACAATGGTGTTGAGGACACAGATGTGCTTTGGTGGACAGTAATCTGGATTACATCCCAGGTCTGTTAAAACAGATGGAAAAGTGCAAGGTGCCACTCATAGACCATTTTCACAAATATTTGAACACTTTTCTTCTTAACAGTGTTAAAGGAATAGTTCAAAATGAAATTCTGTCATTAATTACTCATCCTTATGTCATTTCAAACCTGTAAGTCCTTCATTCATCTTTGAAACACAAATTAAGATATTTTTGATGAAATCTGAGAGCTTTCTCACCCTGCATGGACAGCAACGCAACTGACATGTTCAGGACCCAGAAAGGTAGTAAGGACATTGTTAAAATAATCCATGTGACATCAGATACTCTTGTGAACGTATATCAAAGACTGTCATGGAAGAGAAGAAATTGTCAAATGAAGTCATTATTATTGTTTTCTTTGCATACAAAAAGTATTCTCGTAGCATCATAAAAGTCACATAGACTATTTTATTGATGTCCTTACTACCTTTCTGGGCCTTGAACGTGGCAGTTGCATTGCTGTCTATGCAGGGTCAGAAAGATCTGGATTTCATCAAAAATATCTCAATCTGTGCTTTAAAGATGAACGAAGGTCTTATGGGTTTGGAACGACGTGAAGGTGAGTAATTAATGACAGAATTCTCATTTTTGGGTGAACTATCCCTTTAAATCCCTTATCTGGTCTCATCTAACCCCTAAATAATATTTCACAGCACATTAAAACTCTGAACTGTAATTATTCCCTTCAACCAGCAGAGCGGCGCTTTAATCTGCCAGTGCTTTAAAGGGGTCATCGGATGCCCATTTTCCACAAGTTGATATGATTCTTTAGGGTCTTGATGAAAAGTCTATAATATATTTTGGTTAAAAATTCTCAGTGGTTATGTAAAACAACACCCTTTTTACCTTGCCAAAATCAGCTCTGCAAAAATCATCTCATTCTGGTCGAGGCTGCTTTAAATGCAGGTGAGCTCTGCTCGCCCCGTCCCTCTCTTCTCTCTGTGGAGAGACGAGCCTGTTTACTTTAGCCACATTTAGCCGCTAAACTTGCTAACTGGCACATTATTAGAAAAAGGCAATCGCGAAGATTAATAAAAAAAACACCTTATACTCACTTCTGCTGTAAGTGAAGCTGAATCATGAATGATTCGCACGAACATAGACGGATATATGTAGATCGGGAGGCGCATTTCCTTCACAAACAAACGTAATCTACTGCATCTTCAGCGGCTCAGATGTCGGGAGTAAATGAAGACCACTACGTTCATTATTACATCCAGCAACACAACATCTCAATCGCTCAATCGGAGATATTCTTGTCTAACTTACAGCCCTGCTCCTGCATCGAAACAGAGGTTGGACTGTTACAGCTGATCTGAGGTAAAACGCTCATGTCAATCAACTATTGTGGGAGCGGCCTCTGAGATCTGAGAATGGCTTGATTTGAAAAAGAGAATACTATTTTTACAGATTAATTAAAAACCACTGCATGGATTTTTATCATTATAGGGTAGATTTGTACATACACTGCCAACACACATCAATGTTCAAATAACATGTAAAAGTGAACTTGGCATCCGATGACCCCTTTAACTGTAAAAGAGGAAGCAGGAGGAGGAAGAGATAGATGAGGTTTAGATAAGACAGATTAGACTTTCTTTTACATGACTGAAGAAGTTTGAGAAGTGGAACCAGGCGTTGGATGCTGTAGTGTTCACTCAGTGAACCACTGTTAATTAATGATGGGACAAACAGGATTAGAGTAACATTTTGAGCTCCATATGTTCTCTCTGTTGGAGCATCGGCGGCGGTTTCTCTCTAAGTTGATATCAAAGGCATTGCCAGTTGTATTGCATGCATATGCATTGTGTCTTCTGTTCTGCAGGATCTGCAATCCCTGTGGGCATTGATGTCCAGGTGGAGAGTATAGACAGCATCTCTGAAGTAAACATGGTAAAAGTCTACATTCTCTTTTTCTCTGTTCCTTTAACAGTTCCATCAAGGATTCTGTTAGCACTAAGTTTGAATATATACTCGGAATTAAAGGGATAGTTCACCCAAAAATGAAAATTCTGTCATTAATTACTCACCCTCATGTCGTTCCAAGACCTTTTTTCATCTTTTGAACATAAATAAGTTATTTTTGATAAAATCCGAGAGCTCTCTCATAGCTTCATGACATTATGGTTGAACCACTGATGTCACATGGACTATTTTAACAATGTACTAAGTACCTTTCTGTGTCTTGAACGTGTCAGTTGCACTTCTGTCTATGCAGGGCCAGAAAGCTCTCAGATTTCATAAAAAATATCTTAATTTGTGTTTTAAAGATGAATCAAGGTGAGAGTGAGTAATTAACGACCGAATTTTTATTTTTGGTGGAACTATCCTTTTAAGACATTGAGATTATTTCAGTAAGTTGAAAACAAACCAGTTTTCAGTTCCTAATCCTATATATGAAAGTGTTCTTTGTGAAATTGCTCAGTGTTTACAAAATTCAAAAAATGTTGGTCTTCTGACAGCAATATAAAAGGTCTTCCTGGTATATGTCAAAACCATTTTTTTGCACCAAAATACCAGTCACTCCCTCCACTGTTGGCCTTAATCATATTTATCCATAAGGTCAGTAAAATCTAAAGGTCTCTTTCAGGACTTCACGATGACCCTGTACCTGAGGCATTATTGGAAGGATGAACGGTTGGCTTTTCCCTCCAGTAACAATCTGAGCCGCACATTTGACGGTCGGCTGGTAAAGAAGATCTGGAAGCCTGATGTCTTTTTTTGTGCATTCCAAACGTTCCTTTATTCATGATACCACCATGGAAAACATAATGCTGAGGGTTTACCCAGACGGCAACATCCTTTACAGCGTCAGGTAGATGATTGCTACCTCTAATGATTAATTTCCTTCATATGTAATGTTTTAATAATCGAATATTCTCTTTATTGTAGGATTACAGTTACTTCTCTGTGCTCAATGGACTTCAGTAGATTCCCACTGGACACTCAAAACTGTTCCCTGGAATTGGAGAGCTGTGCGTGTCCACCTAGAAACATCTTCAGTTCTTGTGTAATTTTTATTGAGTCCCACCTACATTGTTTCTTTTTTTTTAGCTGATATTTTACAGGTTGGGAAAACATGGCTATTGTGGATCATTTTATCAAAGGGTGTCAAATCAACCAAATTTCAGTTCAGTTTCAAGTTCCCTGGCTCAATTTTTTTGATTTTATCAATATTTTTACATGTTTTAAAAATGCATAATGATGAAAGCCGAAAAACTGATTGTCACGGATGTATATTTACTGAGTAATCACCTATTTTGTAGAGGGGGGGTCAAAATGACAATTTTCACCTGAGATTCAGAGCCAAATTACAGGGGCGTAAAAATGACTTAAAAAAGATGGCAGCATCATTGCTGATTGGCACCATCAGAGATTGGTAGGTCTATTAGTAAAATCTGTTGACGTTAGCAAACTTTGTTGTGTTATATACCAATGGTAGCCATTCAGAAATGGGCGGAAAAGCATTTTTCCTGTTTCTTTCTCCAAAGTTTGCATGCCTGTAACTCAAGAAGTTTTAAGAATATCTCAAAGAGCTTTTAGATTTTGGGTCTTAACAAACTTTCCTTTTGGCATTTTCATTTTTAAGGCCCTGTAAGGTTCCGTTCCAGAGATATTGTAATTTCAATGTGGCTACAAGAGTAAATTGTTAAATTTAGAAAAAATGGAGAAATAACATTGAAAAGTGCTTTTTCCCCTTTTTTGAATAGTCACCACTGGCACATTGTGCAACAAAGATAGCTAATGTCAATTGATTTCACCAACAGACCTACCAATTTATGCATAAAAATATAATAATGCTGCCATCTTTCTAAAGTCATTTTTATCCTCCTGTAATTTGGCTCTGAATCTCAGGTGAAATTTGTCATTTTGACCTCCTACTACAAAACTCTGGATTACTCAATAAATATATAGCGATGACATTTAATACTTTGACTTTCTTCTTCATTTTTGGTGGGACATCTGGTTGACACAGAATGACCCTAAAAAAATTTGCAGCTTTTTTAGACGCCATTTAAACTGTAAAATAATGGTAATGGTTGGCAAATGCTTATAAAATGTGACCCTGGACCACAAAACCAGTCTTAAATCGCTGGGGTTTATTTGTAGCAATAGCCCAAAATACATTGTATGGGTCAAAATTATTGATTTTTCTTTTATGGCAAAAATCATTAGGAAATTAAGTAAAGATCATGTTCCATAAAGATATTTTGTAAAATTCCTACTGTAAATGTATGAAAACGTAATTTTTGATTAGTCATATACATCGTTAAGAACATCATTTGAAGAACTTTAAAGGCAATTTTCTTAATATTTTGATTTTTTTTGCACCCTCAGATTTCTGATTTTTAAATAGTTGTATCTCGGCCAAATATTGTCCTATCATAACAAACCATACATCAACAGAAAGCTTATTTATTCAGCTTTCATATGATGTATAAATTCTCAATTTTGAAAAAATGACCCTTATAACTGGTTTTGTGATCCAGGGTCACAAATGACATCTATAAATAGCTATATTTATCCAGACTACTTTTAAACCCATGGACCCATTTAATTTTATTTTATGTGCCTTGCTACAACTGTCCATTTTGAATTTAATTTGACTGATTTGAAATTATTTTTTTCTGAAACCAACATTATGCCACAAATGCTGTTTGAATCCACAACATGAATAAAATGGTGCCATAATAGCACACTTCAAATGATCCATGTGAGTGACCATGAAATAAACAGGGTGGACTTTCTTTTGCCTCTTTTCTTTATCTTTTGGCTTCGCTCTTGTATCCCATTCAGATGCGTATGCTGAGAACGACCTCATGTTGTACTGGAAAAATGGCAATGACTCTTTGAGGACAGATGAGATTGCCCTCTCTCAGTTTTTCATTGAAGAGTTTCACCCCTCACACGGTCTGGCGCTGTACAGCAGCACAGGTACGGCACGCTTTTTTCTCTCCTTCTGTGTATTCATACTCTGACAAATCTTATCTTCTTGTACTTGTTAATATACCAGTAGGTCATTATTAAGTCCTGGCTTTACACGTGTTTCTGTCAGGCTGGTACAACAGGCTCTACATCAATTTCATCCTCAGAAGACACATATTCTTCTTCATGCTGCAAACATATTTTCCTACAATGCTGATGGTGGTGCTGTCCTGGGTGTCTTTTTGGATCGACAGGCGGGCAGTACCAGCCCGTGTTTCGCTTGGTGCGTAACACCTGTCCAATGGTATCGCTGTGAAACCCTCTTTTGGAAGCTTTATTTTTAATGCTGATGGACTTCAGCCCAGTGTGGCGAAGGTTTTAGTAAACAAAGTCGTAATGTTTTCCCCAAAGTGATTAGGAACAAGCCTGCACAAATGTGATTTAGCCAAGCAGGACATGGTCCTGAGTCAACATAAACAGAAAACGCATTTGCCACTCTATAACCAAACAGCATAAACACAATTATTTTTCACACGAAAACAGAACTGACCTGTTTAATCTGCTGCTGTGTGCACATAGCCTATTAATGTGGCTCCACACTGGGTAGCTCCGCCCACTGTGAAATCTCATTGGTCCAACATCCGTCATAACATGTTCTGATTGGCTGTGATTGTTAGTGATAGTGTTACAGAAGTTTCACAGTTTTTTCTTTTACACTTGTTGCTGGTGATTTAGGCCTGGCCTAGCCATAAAATCTGATTGGTTGGGAAAAATCAACAAGCATGTTAATCTAGATAGCACTGCATTTTGTAGCAAAAAATGATTTTATCAGGTGCAGTCACATGAGCAGAATTTCTTGGGCCAAAAATGTCAATTATCCAGTGTCAGTTATGTTTTAAAACATAGCTCACACAGAAGTCATGTTCAAACCAAGCAGCTTTCTGCTGGTCAGCGTGGACAACTTGAGGGGAAATCTATTGACGTGAATCAAAATTACCAACTGTGTGGATTTTTACTGAAATTACTGGATTTCGGTTTACAGAGATGTGTATTTCTGCATGTTTGTTCAATCCAGGCATCACTACAGTGTTGACTATGTCCACCATAATTACGGGAGTGTCAGCGTCCATGCCTCAGGTGTCCTATGTGAAAGCGGTGGACATCTATTTGTGGACCAGCTTCCTGTTTGTGTTTCTGTCCGTCATCGAGTACGCAGCCGTCAACTACTTCACTACTAAGGAGGAAATGAAGAAACTCAAGCAATTAAAGGTCAAAGATTCTGAGTTTATACACTCTAAACTTGTAATGATGCATTCTCTGCACATAACCAAGAGAAAACAGAAAAATATCAAAATGTCACCCCCTGTTGATCAAATATTGTAATAGCTCAATAAATTAGAAAAGTGGTCTTAAGCTAGCATAAAAATGCTTTTAAATGAATTAATTATTTTTATTATTAACACTGTAAAGTGAAAAAAAAAAAAGAGTAATCCATATTAATCATGTGCTATATAGTTCTTAACCTGTATGATAGCTGTTTGTGAACGGAACTAAATTTGAGTGATTATTCATGGGTAATCTTGATTTAAATAATTAATATCTCCATTGCTGCTCTCAAATCAAATATGGCCCTTGTGGACCTCAATAGCATCAAATGTCACTGGACCTTGTTCATCAGACCTCTGCCATGTGCCAAAAAAAAAAAAAAAAAAGTAAATTAAGGTTTTTGAAGAAAACATTACAGGATTTTTCTCCATATAGTGGACTTCAGTGGAAGCCAACAGGTTGAAGATCCAAACTGCAGTTTCAATGCAGCTTCAAAGGGCTCTACATGATCCCAGCTGACAAATAAGTGTTCTTATCTAGCGAAATGATCGGTCAAAAAAAGGAAGATTTATAGATTTTAACCACAAATGCTCATATTGGACTAGCTTGACGCATTACGCAATCACGTTGGAAAGCTCATGTGTGGTTAGTTATTCATTTGTGTACTCCGGTTCAAAAAGGTAGGTTCAATCTCATTTTGTCCTCCAATTTCAAAATTGTCCAGCATCACTGTTTTACTTTTTTTTGTGAAGGACGTTTGACTTTCTTTGCACGTTCACTTTGTAAACACTAGCTTTTACTTTCACCCACGTCGTGTTTGACCTTTCTAACGTGACTGCGTAATGCGTGAAGACCAGCATTTGTGGTTAAAAAGCAATGTTTTTTAGCAATGACTGAGCGTTTCGCTAGATAAAAGTGCCTTATTCCTCGGCTGGGATCGTGTAGAGCGCTTTGAAGCTGCATTGAAACTGCAATTTGGACCTTCAACCTACTGATCCCCATTGAAGTCCACTATATGGAGAAAAATCCTGGAATGTTTTCCTCAAAAACCTTAATTTTTGATTGAAGAAAGAAAGACATGAACATCTTAGATGACATGGTGTAAGTAAATGATCAGGAAATTTTTATTCTGGAAGTGAACTGAACCTTTATTATTTTTGGTATATTAATTCTACAAAAAGTGAATTTTTTTTTCTCCTACAGCTCTCGGGATACGATGCATCTCAAGCCATGGCGTTTGATGGCTGTTTCCATGACCAGGACATAGAGCTCAGCATGTTTCCACTGTCTGACCTAAACACGGACCCGTGCATGTCCTCCCAGAACTCCACAACGCCCGACCTCCCTCCCGTCCTGGGCACGCGTCTCCGTCGGCGGCGTTCTATCCGCCAAAGCGTCAACCATATCATGAACAACAGTTACAAGATCGACTCCTATTCCAGAATATTCTTTCCTTTGGCATACTTTCTCTTCAATATCATCTACTGGAGCATCTACTCCTGAGCAAAAGAGAATGTAATCCAGAAAACTGGTTTGCTTGGAGTTTATAAGACTTTCATACACTTTGGCCGCTTACATGTGGTCACATGCCACGGTGATGGAATCCAAACTCTCACACACAAAAAATGCGTCATAGACAAAAAGAATAATAAATTATTTATTATGTTAGAATCTCAGGTTCGTAACACTACCTAAAATATACATAAATACATAAAACTACATAATTATAAAAAAGAAATATATAAAACATGATAAACCATACAAGTACCACTTTTTTTAGCTAAACAGAACCCTTATACTACTCAAAAATAATGTACATTTTAAAGACAAATGCTGTATTGTGCAGTACACAGAAAGCAAATTTGATTACATGTAACATTTTGGATACATTAGTATATTTATTCCATATCTCCTCATGTGAGAAAACTGAGAATGACTATAAAATGTGACTATGTAAAACAAATAAACAACTAAATGGACAACCGGACATATCTCAGTCTTACTACAAAACGTCTGACAGATTAATATGGTTTTTAAGACAGAATTTAAGACACAAAAGAGAAATCCCCCTCTTTTTTCCTTCATTTTAAATGTAGTCCTTCATCAATTATAAAACATTTAAAATTTTCAGAAGAGGTTTTTAATACTGTTTGCTAAAAAAAAAAAAAAAGACTCTTGACATGCTCTTGCTGTTCACCTCTGGCTATAAAGAAATTTTGAACCACTAGATTCTCATCTTAGTAATACATTTTTTTATTCAGGAATGACAGAAACATTATTTAATGATTTGTTTCTTCACCTATTGTCCTGTCTGGGTTTATAATCCTCCCTAAAAACTATTCAGATCTGAGTCGTGAACGGGTTTGACTGTTCATCTCGTTGAAGATCACGTCGTCATTTGCTTCCTCTGACATGATCGCACTGTCGTCCAACGGTGAGCCTGTAATGTGAAATTACAGAGTTAAAAATATTCTTGACTTGTATAAAATGCATTTGTACCCATGCATTTCTTCCCAGAACTGACCGATGCCTTGGGACGGCACTGAGTCGTCGCTGCTCACTGAGCTTCGCGGTACACTGTTGGACCCCGAATCTGCCGTCATAATCGAAGTCTTTTTAGTGTGGTTGCTCTGTGTCCGACTCCACTCTGTGGATTGAGAGATTGAGAGGAGACACCCATGAAATTTCGATTAAAGGTAACATGCAGCTAGTTTGTAGTTTGGTTAATAATGTGGCCATACCTGAATTTTCAGCCAGTCGTAAACTGCCACAGCAGAGGTACATTCTCCACTGTTTACGGACATTTTCCTTCAGTGCGCAGTGGAAAATAAAAATGAAAAATCCTGAGAGAGAATGAGAACAAGATAAAAGAACCTTTTTTAAATCAAGCAATCAAGGTAGTTACAGTTGAGGTCAAAAGTTTACATCCCCCGTTTCAGAATCTGCAAAATGTTCATTATTTTACCAAAACAAGAGGGATCATACAAAATGCATGTTGTTTTATTTAGTACTGACCTGAATACAATATTTCACATAAAAGATGTTTACATATAGTCCACGAGAGAAAATAATAGTTGAATTTATAAAAATGACCCGGTGCAAAAGTTTACATACGCTTGATTCTTAATACTGTGTTGTTACCTGAATGATCCACAGCTGTGTTTTTTGTTTAGTGATAGTTGTTCATGAGTCCCTTGTTTGGCAGTTAACAATGACTGTTTGATTTTGAGATTCATCTTTTCACACTGAGGACAACTGAGGGACTCATATATAACTATTACAGAAGGTTCAAACTCTCACTGATGCTTCAGAAGGAAAAACAATGCATTAAGAGCCGGGGGGGTGAAAACTTTCTAAATTTGAAGATCAGGGTAAATTTATCTTGTTTTGTCTTCTGGGAAACATGTAACATCTTCTGAGCCTTCAGTAGAAGGTCATTGCTAAATGAAAAAATATGATATTTAGGCAAAATAAGAAAAATGTACAAATCTTCATTCTGTTCAAAAGTTTTCACCCCCAGCTGTTAATGAACTGTTTTTCTTTCTGAAGCATCAGTGAGTGTTTGAACCTTCTGTAATAGTTGCATATGAGTCCCTCAGTTGTCCTCAGTGTGAAAAGATGGATCTCAAATCAAACAGTCTTTGTTGGAAAGGGTTCAAATACATGAAAATGCTGGAAAACCAAAATTTATGGGACCTGAACAATTTGTGGGAACCCTAACTGTTCAGGGGAAACAAGGGATTCATGAACAACTATCACTAAAAAAAAAAAACACACACAGCTGTGGATCATTCAAGTAACAACATGGTATTAAGAATCAAGCGTATGTAAACTTTTGAACTGGATCATTTTTATATATTCAACTATTATTTTATCTTGTGGACTGTATGTAAACATCTTTTATGTGAAATATCTTATTCAGGTCAGTACTAAAAAAACAATAACATGCATTTTGTATGATCCCTCTTATTTCGGTAAAATAATTAACATTTAGCAGATTCTGAAAGGGGGATGTAAACTTTTGACCCCAACTTTGTCATTACAAATTCTTCCAAATCTGTTAATTTTTGCATAAAACAAAATACATAACAGTGTTTCTCACCCTGTAGGGAATTGAAGATGGCAAACAGGTACATAAAGGCCAAGTTGACAGGTCCCCAGGCGAAGAAGGCAAAGCCCCATGTAAGACCGAGCAGGAAAGTCAGTCCTGCAATGCTACGAAGGTCTTGCACACTGCTGCGGTACTGATTATTGTGAGGGTTTCGCTGCTTGATTCGTCTCAGATGGATCATCACAACCACAAACATACCCAGGTTCCACACAAATATGACGCAGAAGTACGCCACAACAGCCACGTAGAATGCTATTTTATTCTTCAGCCAACAACTAAAAGTGGAAAATATAGAAACGTTAGGAGCAATTACTGACCGTAATAAAAACTGATGCTTTTAAATGAGCTGAATACTTACAAATCATCTGTAGTTCCATCAGAAAAATTTCCATAGCTTATGAGGCCATAGTTGTCTTTGCTTATCGCAATCACAATAATGACGACAACCAAAGGGATTCCTGCAATAACACATCACAATATTAAATGTGACTCTTGACCACAAAATCGGTCTTAAGTAGCACAGGTATATTTGTAGCGGTAGCCAAAAATACACTGTATGGGTCAAAATGATCGATTTTTCTTTTATGCCAAAAATCATTACAATATTAAGATCATGTTCCATGAAGATATTTTGTACATTTTCTACCATAAATACATCAAAACTTAATTTTTAATTAGCAATATGCATTGCTAAGAACTTCATTTAGACAACTTTAAAGGCGATTTTCTTCAATTTTTTTGCACCCTCAGATTTCAGATTTTCCAATAGTTGTATCTCGGCCAGATATTGTCCTATCCTAATAAACCATACATCAATGGTTATATATTCAGCTTTCATATGATGTATAAATCTCAGTTTCAAAAAAACTGAAAAAAAAAAATTGATTGGTTTTGTGGTGAAGGGTCACAAATCAGCAATTGTCTACAGCCACAAACCATATGGCTAATTTAGCAGCTGAACTCACCCCAGCCAATCAGGGAGAACTTTAGCATGTATTTGGACATGAAGTTGTTGAAGACTTTGACGATGGCCAGGTACATATGCAGAGCCTCCAGCCCCATCCAGGTGAAGGAGACCAACAGGAAGTAGTGCAGGAAGAAGGCTGTGGAAATGCACAGACCCACAGCATCTGTGTACAGCGCCAGCCACGAGTCCAACAAGAACGCCAGGTTGAGAAAGAGCAGGGCAAAACACAAATGGATCAAGATCTTCGAAGGGATGTCGTGGCGGATTTTTCTGAAATTAAACAGAAGAAATGGGTAAATAAATGTTATTTGGGAATTACAGATGGAAGTTACGTTTTTTGTTTACGTTAACAATAATTTTGATTATTTTAGGGTTTATAAATACTGAGAAGAAGGATGTTACTCACTCAAACGCGAGATAGGTGAGCAGAGTAACCGAAAGGAAGATGGCAGACACCCCACATCCGATGTAAGTGATGAAGGTAAGGATGGTGGCCTGTGTACGGTCTTTTATGCCTTCCTGGCTAATGTCCTTTGAAGACAAAACAAGTTGCATAATAATTAATAAGAACATTATAGAACAATTCCAGAAATGTGTAATGCATAGCTAATGCATAAAAATTAAAACTTGTTCAGCAAGAACAAATCAAAATTTACTTGTATTCCAAAATATTTGTATTTTAAATAAGCTGAACATTCTATTCAAACAATCCTAAAAAAAAAAAAAAAATCTAATTTCTAACATTGTTTTCAACATTGATAATAATAAGAAATGTGTCTTAAGCACCAAATCAGCATATTAAAATGATTTCTGATGTGAGAAGACTGAAGACTGGAGTAATGATGCTGAAAATTCAGCTTTACCATCACATGAATAAATTACCTATATCAAAATATATTAAAATTGAAAATGGTTGTTTAAACAGTAATAACAGCTGAGGTCAAAAGTTTACTTTCACCTTGCAGAATCTGCAAAATGTGTTTTTTTTTTAAACCAAAAAAAAAAAAAAAAAAAAAACAGGGATCATAAAAATCTATGTTATTTTTTAATTAGTACTGACCTGAATAAGATATTTCAACAATGACTGTATGATTTTGACTGAGGGACTCATATGCGACTATTATAGAAGGTTCAAACGCTCACTGATGATTCAGAAGGTAACACAATGCATTAAGAGGTGGGGAGTAAAAACTTGAAAACTAAATGGCAAACATGCAAGTATCTTCTGTAGCTTCTGAAGGGCAGTACTTTTAGGCAAAATAAGATAAATGTACACCCCGACTCTTCATGCATCGTGTTTCCTTCTGAAGCATCAGTGAGTGTTTGAACCTTCTGTAATAGTTGCATATGAGTCCCTCAGTTGTCCTCAGTGTGAAAAGATGGATCTCAAAATCATACAGTCATTGTTGGAAAGGGTTCAAATAAACGAAAAAAATCTGTGGTACCTGAAGGATTTTTAAGAACAGTGGGCACTGTTTAGGGGGAAACAAGGGACTCATGGACAACTATCACTAAACAAAAAAACAGCTGTGGATCATTCAGGTAACAGCACAGTTTTAAGAATCAAGGGGGTGTAAACTTTTGAATAGCGTCATTTTTATAAATTCAGCTATTATTTCTGTTGTGGACTATATGTAAATACCTTGTGAAATATCTTATTCAGGTCAGAATTAAAAAAAAACATGCATTTTTTGTGATCCCTCTTATTTTGTTAAAATAAGTAAAATTTCTGCAAAGTGTATGTAAACTTTTGACCTCAACTGTATTTCACAATGTCACTGATTTTACTAGTTTTGATCAAATAAATGCAGCCTGGGTGAGCATAAGAGACTTTTATCTTACCAACCCCAAACTTTAGTACATACTATACAGTATATTTGTGTGTATTCCTGACAGATATAAAAATGTTTAAAGAATAAGTAAAGGAATATCAGAAGTCTTTCAGACTTGAAAGAAATGAAATGTTCATTTTTTAAAAGATCACACATGCTGACATATTTACCAGTAGTACAGCAAAGCTTGTCAGGTGATTGCAGCTGCAAACGGTTTCATTCTCAGTGCTGCTATTCTTGACATAGCAGCCGTTGCGATTCCAGCCTCCTGAACCTCCTAGAAAATCCAAAACACATAGGAATTAAAAGACATTAATTAAGAAATCACACATTTCATTATGCCTAAGAGTTTCTTGAGAGTTCCTAGAGTTGTGTAATCTCACCGTTTTTGTCAAAGTCCCAGAAAACACAGGAAGCATTAAGGTTCCCCTGTGGGAAAGGAGTTGAGGAAGAGATAGATCAGACAGGATTCAACTGGCATTGAGATATGATGTACAATATGTAAGCAAACACACCACAGGCTTCTTATTCCTCAGAGTAAACTCAACATTCTCCCTCAGGTTTTTGATTGACAGGTTAGCCACACTAGAGCCCAGAATGTGGCTGTTCAGCTCCTGTTGACTCAGGGTTTTATCCTGTAGATAGATGTGAAATCAAAGAATGAACTGAAGAGACAGATTCACATCTGCAAGCTTTATTTCTAAAAATGTTATCTGGTTAGGCTGGGGTGCTCTTGCATCTTATTTGAAGCTTAAATGCATGGTAATTAAATTGGCAATTGGTTTTCTGAAAATGTTATGTACAATCATTGTTCTTGATATCTGATGAAGGCCTGTGCTTCCACCTTAAATATACGAAGATACAAACCAACCCAGTTTTACCTGAAAAAATGTGCTTTTCTGAAAGAAGGTGAACTGGACTCTAGAGGCCATCTTCTTTTCTTCCATACTGAGGCTCTCTGTCAGAGATGCAGGTAGTGTTATTTTGGCCAAGGGGGTGGAACTTTCCACTGCCCTGACTTGTCTTTGAAGTCCTTTTGTGATCTGTATAAATGGAAGTATAAAAAACAAATTTCGAGTGTGACTTCCAGAAACATTTAAGATATTACTTGGATTGCTTTGGACCTCAGTTGTTATTACCTGTGGGTTTGACGGATCTGCAATTGAGAGTGATGTTGTCCGAAAGTTGCTCCCATCAACTTTGGTCACGGTCAAAGCGAGTGAATCAAATGCAATGTTCTCAGTCTGGTCCCGAATCACAAGTTTCAGAGCCAAACTGTCCACAGCTTTGATTAATCTACAAAGCACAATACATTATTTGCATACAACATTTCAAGTTTGAATGCTTGAACTGAATGCTTGCGTGGCAAGTGTATCTCACCGGTTAGAGGAGTCAGCCAGAGCAGCTGAAGAGCTGTTTAAAAAGTTGTTGATGACGGACAGCACTGTTCGGCCTAGATCCACACTAATGTTGGGTGCAGAAATAAGATTCTCTAGCTGGTTGACCAGCTGATTCACCTCAGTTGAGTTTAAAGATCCCACATTCTGTGTTTGATTCAGAAGACTGCTAGCCACTGCGTCTGGGCTTTTAGTTGTTGTCTCTGAAAAATGAACAAAAATAAATGTGCTGTTGTTAGATACGGCATGTAAATATATAGTGGCAACAAAATACATTTTTATAGTAAATTTCATTATTGTTCAAAGTATCATTTTCTGTGTTGAGGTTAAAGGATTAGTTCACTTCCAGAACAAAAATTCACAGATAATTTACTGACCCCCTTGTCATACAAGATGTTCATATCTTTCTTTCTTCAGTCGTAAAGAAATTGTTTTTTGAGGAAAACATTTTAGGATTTCTCTTCATGTAATGGACTTCTATGGTGCCCCCAAATTTGAACTTCCAAAATGCAGTTTAAATGCAGCTCTAAATTATCCTAGCTGAGGAAGAAGGGCCTTATCTAGTAAAACGATTGGTTATTTTCCAAAAAAAAAGACAATTTATATACTTTTTAACTTTAAACGCTCGTCTTGTCTAGCTCTGTGTGAACGCCATTTTTTTCTGGTCATGACAGTTAGGGTACGTCTAAAAACTCCCATCTCATTTTCTCCTCCAACTTAAAAAATCGTCCTACATCGCTGTTTTACCTTTTTTTTGTAAAGGGTGTTTGATCTTCTTTGCATGTTCACTTAAACTCTGGATTGATACTTCTGCAGCGATGTATGGCATTTTTGAAGTTTGAAGACATAATGAGATGGGAGTTTTTAGATGTACCCTAACTGTCATGACCGGGAAAAAAACACTGTTCACACAGAGCTAGACAAGACAAGCTTAAAACGGTTAAAAAGTATATATAATAAATATAAATTGTATATAGTAAATATAAATCGTAATTAAAAAAAAAAAAAAAAAAAAAAGATTGTTGCATTTAAACTGCATTTTGGAGGTTCACATTTCGGGGCACCATAGAAGTTCATTACATGGAGAGAAATCCTGAAATGTTTTCCCCAAAAAACAATTACTTTACGACTGAAGAAAGAAAGACATGAACATCTTGGATGACAAGGGGGTGAGTACATTATCTGTAAATTTTGGTTCTGGAAGTGAACTAATCCTTTAAATACAACATGAGGTTAAGTTAATGAACTAGCCATTTTAAGTGTGAATTAATGGATTAGTTCACTTGCAGGATAAACATTTCCTGATAGTTTACTCACCCCCATGTCATCTAAGATGCAAAATAAATAAAGGTTTTTGAAGAAAACATTCCATGATTTTTCTCTATATAGTGGACTTCTATGGTTCCCAATGGTTTGAACTTCCAAATTGCAGTTTCAAAGGGCTCTACAAGACCCTTATTTCTCAGCTTGGATTGTGTAGAGCCCTTTGAAGCTGCTTTGAAACTGCAGTTTAGACCTTTAAACCATAGATGTCCACTATATAGAGAAAAATCCTGGAATGTTTTTCTCAAAAAACATAATTTCTTTGCGACTGAAGAAAGAAAGACATGAACATCTTGGATGACATTGGGGTGAGTAAATTTCTATTGTATATGGAAGAACCTAGCGTCAAGAAAAATAGCCAAACCTGAAGTGGTTGCCATTGTAGTGGTAGGTGTTGTTGACACAGTTGAAACGGCAGGAGTCGTAGTGACTGTCGTTGTGTTGCTTCTACTAGTCGTTGAAGTTGTAGCAACAATTGAAGCTTCTGTTGTGGAAGTGGAGCTGTTCTGAGGAGAGCTTGGCTGTATTGCTGATGGAGCAGTTGTGGGAGCTGTACTGCTATTTGTTACAGTGCTAATAGCGGTAGTATTTGTTGTTATGTTGTTTGGAATGCTAATTGGATTGCTTGTAGTTGTGTTCGTGATTGTATTTTCAGTAAAGGTGTTTTCTGTTGTGCCATTTGACTGTGTTGTGTTAGGGAGACTAACTGTTGTGACAGGCTCTGAAGTGGAGTTGGTTGGCCCACTGGTGATATGTTCTGTTGTTGTATGTATCTGTGTTGTATTAACTTCAGGGCTTACAGTTGTGTTAAATTCTAATGTGTTATTGAAAGTCTCTGTTGTGTTAATGCTGTGATTGGCATAAATCCTACTGGTCAAATTCAGTGGCGCATCTGTTGTGTTAAACAAGGTTGAGTTCAATGTAAAGGCGGTTGCATTGAACGGTGTGTCTGTTATGTTGGAATAAGTTACATCAGTTGTATTAAAAGTTGTGAAGTTAAATGAATACACTGTAGTGTTGAATTCTGGTGTATTTGTAGTGCTATCATTGGCAGCATTTGTGGTCTCAAGTGTTGAATCATTCAGAAGTTGTGTTGTGTAATAAGGAATGGCTGTTGTACTGAATTCAGTTGTGTTTGATTCATGTACATTACTTGGTGATTCTGTAGAGTGGGGAAGGGCTGTATTATTTGAGGGTGTTGAATCTTCAAATTGAGTGGTTGAGTTATATTGTGTAACATGTGGGTATTGTGTTGTGGTATTTAAGACAGAAGAGCTCACATTTAGATATGTTGTGTTGTTGAGGTTGTGAGTACTTTTAAGTGTTACATTAAAGTCTGTCACATTAAATGGTGCTAAATCTGTACTATTTTCTATGAGAGATGTTACATTGTGAGTGAATAATGTAGTGTTAAACGTTGTTGTGTTATCTTGACCTGTGGTGTTTAAATGTGTCATAAATAGGGTGGTGTGTTGTGTAGTATTTAATGGGGGTGTTGTTGCATTTAGGTGTAATGTGCTTTGTGATGGTGTTGTCAAGTTAAGCAGTGTTGTATTTGGCAGAAAGGTTGTGGTCGTGTTAGACTCTGCATCAGAGATTTGAGATCTATTTGTGTTAGACTCGGTCGCATTTTCAACAATTACAGATTTGAAAGTTGAGTTTGGAAGTGTTACTGTTGTACTGAATGGTGTGACTGTTGAGTTGAGTGGCATGGCAGTAGTAAAGTGACTTGTGACTGTTGCATTTATTGTTTCAATTGTTGTAGTTTCACTTATCTGTGCCGTTGTATTGGGTGGTGTTGTTGTTGCCACCTCAGAAGATTGTATGGCTGTTGTATTGAGTGGCATATCTGTTATATTAAGTGGACTGGTAAATGTGCCGAGAGTTGTAGTGTTATCAAATGTTGTGACTATCGCATTAGTTGTGTCATGTGATGTGGCTGTTGTACTGACCGGAGGGGTTGTTGAATTAAGTCTTGTGACAGTTTGGTTGAGTGGTGTGACTGTTGTATTGGCTGGTGAATATGTTAAATTGTGTACTGTAACTGTTGTATTGACCGGTGGGGTTGTTATATTTCGTCCACCTGTTGTGCTCTCTGGTGTGGTTGTTATATTAGGTGTTGTATTTGTTGTACTATCCAGTAATTGTGGTGTATTGTGTAGTGTAGCTGTTGTGTTGACTGGTGAGGTTGATATATTGTGTGTTGTATCTGTTGTACTGACCACTGAGGTTGTTATATTGTGTGGTGCACCTGCTGTATCTGTTGTATGGCTCAGTGAGGTTGTTAAATTGGCGGGCGTTTGTGTTGTGCTGACTGGTGAGGTTGTTATATTGTGCGTCTTATTTGTTGTACTGACCAGTGATGTTGGTATATTGTCTGAGGTACCTGTTGTGTTATCTAGTGTGGTTGTTATTTTAGATGTTGTATTATCCAATAATGTTGTATTGATTGGTGAGGTTGCTAAATTGTGTGGCGTACCTGTTGTTTGCAGAGGCGAACTTGTTATATTGAGTGTTGTGTCTCTTGTACTGACAGGTGAGGTTGTTACGCTGAGTGTCGAGCCTGTACCTGTTGTTTTAACTTGTGAGTTTGTATTGTTTGATATAGCTGTTATACTGACAGGTTGGATTGTTATATTGTGTGGTGTACTTGCTGTACTGACTGGGTGAGTTGCTACACTAAGTGTTGTATGTGTTGTATTGACCACTGAGGTTGTTATATTGTCATCTGTATTGGCCAATTGAGCAGTTACATTGAAGTTTGATGTAGCTGTTGTTTTGGCAGGTGAGGTTGTTGTATTGTGTGGCGTACTTGCTGTATTCACAGGTTGCGTTGCTACACTGAGTGTTGTATGTGTTTCACTGACCACTGAGGTTGTTATATTGTGTGTTGTAACTGCTGTTTTGACCGGTTGAGTTGTTAAATTGGATGTTTTATCTGTTGTACTGACAGGTGAGTTTGTTACAATGTGTGTTGTAACTGCTGTATTCTCCATTTGAGGGGTTACATTGGATGTTTTATCTGTTGTACTGACAGGTGAGGTTGTTACAATGTGTGTTGTAACTGCTGTATTCTCCATTTGAGGGGTTACATTGGATGTTTTATCTGTTGTACTGACAGGTGAGGTTGTTACATCGTGTGTTGTAACTGCTGTATTCTCCGATTGAGGTCTTACATTGGATGTTTTATCTGTTGTACTGACAGGTGAGGTTGTTACATCGTGTGTTGTAACTGCTGTATTCTCCGATTGAGGTCTTACATTGGATGTTTTATCTGTTGTACTGACAGGTGAGGTTGTTACAATGTGTGTTGTAACTGCTGTATTCTCCATTTGAGGGGTTACATTGGATGTTTTATCTGTTGTACTGACAGGTGAGGTTGTTACATTGTGTGTTGTAACTGCTGTATTCTCCGATTGAGGTCTTAGATTGGATGTTTTATCTGTTGTACTGACAGTTGAGGTTGTTACAATGTGTGTTGTAACTGCTGTATTCTCCGTTCGAGGGGTTACACTGGATGTTTTATCTGTTGTACTGACAGGTGAGGTTGTTACATCATGTGTTGTAACCGCTGTATTCTCCATTTGAGGGGTTACATTGGATGTTTTATCTGTTGTACTGACAGGTGAGGTTGTTACATTGTTTGTTGTAACTGCTGTATTCTCTGTTTGAGGTGTTACATTGGATGTTTTATATGTTGTATTGACCACTGAAGTCATTATATTGTTTGTTGTATCTTTTGTATCAACCGATTGAGCTGTTACATCAATTGTTGTGTGTTTTGTACTGACCACTGAGGTTGTTATTTTGTCTGTTGTATGTAATGTATTGATCGTTTGAGTTGTTGCATCATGTGTTGTACTGACCATTGAAGTCGGTGTATTGTCTATTACATCTACTGTATTGCCCAGTGGGGTTGTTTCATTAAGTGTTGTGTCTGTTGTACTCTCCACTGAGGTTGTTTTATTGAGTGTTATTTTGACTGGTGAGGTTATATTGTATGGTGTACTTGTTGGGCCAACTGTTGGGGTTATTATATCGTGTGTCGTATTTGTTGTATTGACTGCTAAGATTGATATACTGTATGGTGTAGCTGTTGTGCTGACTGGTGGGGTTGTTGAATTGTGTGTCATATTTGTTGTACTGACCGATGATGTTGGTATACTGTTTGATGTACCTGTTGAGGTTGTTGTATTGTGTGTTGTAGCTGTTGTATTGACCGCTTGAGGTGTTACATTAGATGTTTTATGTGTTGTAGTGACCACTGAAGTCATTATATTGTTTGTTGTATCCTTTGTATCAACCGATTGAGCTGTTACATCAATTGTTGTGTGTTCTGTACTGACCACTGAGGTTGTTATTTTGTCTGTTGTATGTAATGTGTCGATCGTTTGAGTTGTTGCATCATGTGTTGTACTGACCATTGAAGTTGTTGTATTGTCTATTATATCTACTGTATTGCCCAGTGGGGTTGTTTCATTAAGTGTTGTGTTTGTTGTACTCTCCACTGAGGTTGTTTTATTGAGTGTTATTTTGACTGGTGAGGTTATATTGTATGGTGTACTTGTTGGGCCAACTATTGGGGTTATTATATCGTGTGTTGTATTTGTTGTATTGACTGCTAAGATTGATATACTATATGGTGTAGCTGTTGTGCTGACTGGTGGGGTTGTTGAATTGTGTGTCATATTTGTTGTACTGACCGATGATGTTGGTATACTGTTTGATGTACCTGTTGTACTAACTGGCGAGGTTGTTATATTGTGCGTTATACCCAGTGTGCTGACTGTTGGGATTGTTATATTGTGTGTCATATTTACTGTACTGACCGATGATGGTGGTATACTGTTTGATGTACCTGTTGTACTAACTGGCGAGGTTGTTATATTGTGCGTTATACCCAATGTGCTGACTGTTGGGATTGTTATATTGTGTGTCATATTTGTTGTACTGACCGATGATGTTGGTATACTGTTTGATGTACCTGTTGTACTAACTGGCGAGGTTGTTATATTGTGCGTTATACCCAGTGTGCTGACTGTTGGGATTGTTATATTGTGTGTCATATTTACTGTACTGACCGATGATGGTGGTATACTGTTTGATGTACCTGTTGTACTAACTGGCGAGGTTGTTATATTGTGCGTTATGCCCAATGTGCTGACTGTTGGGATTGTTATATTGTGTGTCATATTTGTTGTACTGACCGATGATGTTGGTATACTGTTTGATGTACCTGTTGTACTAACTGGCGAGGTTGTTATATTGTGCGTTATACCCAGTGTGCTGACTGTTGGGATTGTTATATTGTGTGTCATATTTACTGTACTGACCGATGATGGTGGTATACTGTTTGATGTACTTGTTGTACTAACAGGCGAGGTTGTTATATTGTGCGTTATACCCAATGTGCTGACTGTTGGGATTGTTATATTGTGTGTCATATTTGCTGTACTGACCGATGATGGTGGTATACTGTTTGATGTACTTGTTGTACTAACAGGCGAGGTTGTTATATTGTGCGTTATACCCAATGTGCTGACTGTTGGGATTGTTATATTGTGTGTCATATTTGCTGTACTGACCGATGATGGTGGTATACTGTTTGATGTACTTGTTGTACTAACAGGCGAGGTTGTTATATTGTGCGTTATACCCAATGTGCTGACTGTTGGTATTGTTATATTGTGTGTCATATTTGCTGTACTGACCGATGATGTTGGTATACTGTTTGATGTACCTGTTGTACTAACTGGCGAGGTTGTTATATTGTGCGTTATACCCAGTGTGCTGACTGTTGGGATTGTTATATTGTGTGTCATATTTACTGTACTGACCGATGATGGTGGTATACTGTTTGATGTACTTGTTGTACTAACAGGCGAGGTTGTTATATTGTGCGTTATACCCAATGTGCTGACTGTTGGTATTGTTATATTGTGTGTCATATTTGCTGTACTGACCGATGATGTTGGTATACTGTTTGATGTACCTGTTGCTGACTGTTGGTATTGTTATATTGTGTGTCATATTTGCTGTACTGACCGATGATGTTGGTATACTGTTTGATGTACCTGTTGTACTAACTGGCGAGGTTGTTATATTGTGCGTTATACCCAGTGTGCTGACTGTTGGGATTGTTATATTGTGTGTCATATTTACTGTACTGACCGATGATGGTGGTATACTGTTTGATGTACTTGTTGTACTAACTGGCGAGGTTGTTATATTGTGCGTTATACCCAATGTACTGACTGTTGGGATTGTTATATTGTGTGTCATATTTACTGTACTGACCGATGATGGTGGTATACTGTTTGATGTACCTGTTGAGGTTGTCGTATTGTGTGTTGTAGCTGTTGTATTGACCGCTTGAGGTGTTACATTAGATGTTTTATGTGTTGTACTGACCGTTGTAGTTGTTATGTTTTGTGATGTACTTCTTGTTGAACTGAGGGGCAGACTTGCTGTATAATGTGACACATTGTTTGTTTGATTGACTGTACTGTTGAATGTTAGAGCTGTTGAATTGAGTGGTGTATTAGAATTGTTTGTGACTGATGGTCTGACTGAAGTGTAGGTTTGGTTGGTCAGTAGCCAATTTGTAGTTACAGATGGAGACGGGATGCTTGGGGAATTAGCACTGCTCTCAACACTTGTTATTGGAGGGACAGCTTGAGTTACGTAGGCCTCAGAAGACGAGACTTCACAGCTCTCATTTAAAATAACAGCAAATGTCTCACCCTGTGCACTGGGAAACAAAGAGCAAGACTGGAACATTTGTTTGGAAAAGGCTTTTGTTAGTCCTGAAACAACACTCTTGTCAAACAAACAACTAAACATGCTTTACTGCTAAAATGAGGAAATGAAACGTTGATAAGAATGTTGTTCAAACCACAAATCCAGTCCTAAGCCTGAAGCTAATATCTGATTGGTTGACAAGGAACGTTGTTCCAGGACTAACACGGATGTACTTGGCAAAATCACATTAAATGGCTATGTTCACACTGCCAACTGATTTGCTTTTTGTTTAGGACAGGTGTTTAATCATTATTCATTCAGTTTGACTTTAATTTTATATTCAAAAATGTTGATTTTCAGTGTATAGCCCATGAGACATCGAAATGTATTAACTGAAATTTGTATTTGAAATCACCAATGAGTATGCACAGTGTAAAATATGGATGGACTGAATAGAAGATTTACCATTTCAAATAGTTTTTGATGTCATCAATGTGACTGGAACTGACGTTTACTGACATCCAAGTGAATGTTGAGTTCAAAGGAATGGTATTCGAATCAGTGGGTAAATGACATATGGCTGTATAGTAGAAAGGCAGAAAAAGTAGTTGCATTTTTTACTGTTTACACCACTTATATAAGCTGTAAATGGAGAATATTAGTACTTATATGTGACTCTAGGCCACCAAACCAGTCATAAGTAGCACAGGTATATTTGTAGCAATAGCCAAAAATACAAAACCATACATCAATGGAAAGCTTATTTATTCAGATGATGTGTAAATGTTTCCATAAATTGACTCTTATGACTGGTTTTGTGGTCATATATAAGCTGTAAATCAGGGATACCAGTACATACAGTTCAGCACTCACCTATTCGACTGACAGGTCCATCAGGTGTAATGTTGGTACTGCCCTTCAAAAGAACGGCAATAGCAGTACGAACAGTACACACATCCAGCTGTTTTGACAGCTGCAGAGTTAACATACACGTGTAGATCCTGAGGCATGACAGACAGGTTAATCTGACGTAAATGCACGCAGACACACATAAACACACACAACAGTGCGACTTACCTTGTTCCTTCACCAAAACATTCCAAGTGCATTCCCTGCAAAGCATCAATCACAGCCAGTTAGAGCAGATACAGAAAACAAGATTTGACCCATTTGTAACAAGATTATTTTACTGAAGATGGAAAACAAATGGATGTTTACCTGATACAACGTGGATACTTCATTAAAAGAATTACACAGAGACCTATGAACATAAAACATGACCAACCATAAAAAATCGCATATAATAATTAACTTTCATTTACACTACCAGTCAAAAGTTTTTGAACAGCAAGATTTTTAATGTTTTTTTAAAGAAGTCTCTTCTGCTCACCAAGCCTGCATTTATTTGATCCAAAATAAACAGTTTAAAAGAACAGCATGAAATAGAAATCTTTTAAAAACATTATAAACATCTTTAGTGTTACTGTTATCATTTTAATGTGTCCTTAAAAGTATTAATTTCTTAAGTATTAAAATCTTAAAAAAAAAAACTTACTGAGCACTTACTGAATTGTTCAACATTACTGTATATATGTTATTTTTCATAGAAATTGTAGACATACCCTTGCATACTGGAGTCGCTGCAGGGAGTGCTCAACTGTACTGCCTATTGAATGGAACAAAATAAGACAATAACCATATTTTGTCATTCACAGTGGTAAAACACTAATGCAACTTGAAAATCTTGATTTAGCAATGTTTTTACCTATTTGCAAAAACCTTTTCTACAAAAACTCACCATGTTCTGAATGTAGATGAAATTCACATCTGGGCTTGTAATATTTAGACGAACAGCATAATATGTCTCTAAAAACGAGGCAGAAGAGAGAACTTGGAGTCTGATTGGTCCATGGCACATACTTGTGCATACTCATACATGGATCAGTTATGTTGCACTCACCGCTGTTGGTGGACACGTGACACTCACAATATTGTTGGTTCTCAACTAAAAAAACAAAATGTAATTTTTAAATATAATACTGGTATTAGTCAAATAGTAAGTCCAATGAGTAATAACACTAACCTTCACAGGACTGAATAGCAACCAAGTCGTTAGGAACAAAGCCATTTTCCTTATAAGAACTAATGCAAGAAAGAGCGAACATTGGGAAATTAATAATACAATCTCACATAAATGTTGTAAACACTAAAATGTGACCCTGGACTACAACACATAAGTAGCTCTGGTGTATTTGTAGCAATAGCCAACAATGCATTGTATTGTATAAACTTTTTATGGCAAAAAATCATTATGATATGAAGATCATGTTCCATGAAGATATTCTGTACACTTCCTACCGTAAATATATCAAAAATTAATTTTTGATTATTAATACGCATTGCTACGAACTTTATTTGGACAACTTTAAAGGTGATTTTCTCAATATTTAGATTTTTTGGCACCCTCAGATTCCATATTTTTAAATAGTTGTATCTCAGCCAAATATTGAAAGCTTATTCAGCTTTAAGATGATGTATAATCTCAATTTAAAAAAATTGACCCTTATGTCTGGTTTTGTGGTCCAGAGTCACAAATATCAAAATCGCATGCCGCAGGACTAATTTAAACGTGTGCCAAGTCTATAATCAGTAGCATATCCTACCATGTGACGCTGACAGGCCCCTGGGTGTTGCAGACATCATCATAAGACATTGAAGATGTGCAGTGCACAAAATCACCTCCAGGGGGTGAAATATTCTGCTCTGGGCACAGGCCTTTGCCTATATACAAAAGCCATATAACAATGTGATTGTTACAGGATCAAACAGACCACTTTTATTATGCTTTTAAGGTGTTTTTTGTTATTTTGAAACCATTCACTTTCACGTTCGGAATAACAAATAGGTGAATATTATGACAGAATTGTTAGCTTGTCTCACTCACCCACTCTTTCAACATCTCCCATAAGCTGAATCTGGATCGATTGGTTTATAATACTATTTTGCAACAGCCTTCGGAGGATGCACGTATTCACAGGTTGGCTCAGCTGGAGCAGCACAGTGCAGTTTGTCCTCCTGTAAGAATGGGGGAAGTACCAGCGTTACTTGATGTTATAATTACAATGAGACCATGCTTGTTGTGTAACTTAGAGAATTAGAAAGTTTGACTTACTGGATGTTCTGCTTGGCATCACATCTAACTTCAGCAGTCTAATATGAATGGAAAAAGACATTTTATAGTGATGCACTGTTGGAGAACATCAAAGTTCAGCCCTGACCGTTTTTTTGTTTTCAATTTTTACAAAAAAATGCTACCTACCGCAAAGACTATGTCAGTTTGGCATGATGTAGTATCCATTCCTGTTGTCGAAACTCCAGCAGAGCAGGTGCTTTTATTAAAGAGATCTGAAAACTGATTATAGAGGGGGTTTATTAATTATTATTATTATTAGTAGTAGTAGTAGTAGCAGTATTTTTAGGGAATGTTTTTTTAATTAAAAATAAAAATGCTCATACCCAAATTTGAATCTCTTCCTCTGTCATATCAGAGCCATTCACTTCCACAAGCATCCAGTAGTATGATGCTGTGACGTAAGAAGAGAGATATTATTACACACCCCCAGGAATCACCACTTTTAATCTAAAAGATGTCTGAGAATAAAATAGGCTTTGTCTAAAAATGTTTTCTTTCTTACATTCATTAGCGCAGTACTGGGAAAAGTTACACTGTACCACGAATGAGTCTGAAACAAATGAAAAGACACATCAAACCATTGAAACATTAGGATTAATTTTATAATGTATAAATAATGTAATATGTGGCAGAATGAGAGAACGAAGGTAAGGAATTTAATTTAATATCCTGTAATTATCACCGAAATAGAAGCCATCTGTCTTTTTCCAAAAAAGAAGAAAAAAGACATAATCAGAACGCAGCGATAATAGCCGTACCTGTGAATAATACATTGGACGTCGTTGTTCGTAGAACCGCTGTCTGATTGGTTACTTGAGTCATGACAGTTGGTGCAGCGGAAGAGCTCGCTGTCATATGATTGACTGTTGTTTTGAAAGTTATGTGATTGCTTGAAAGTGTCTGGGCAGATATTGACATGCTCTGGGTAGTCTGAGTGGTTATGTAAGATGTAGGTGAGGCTGGAGTTGGAGGCGACGTGATTAATTCACTAGCATTTGGCACGGTATTTGTGTTACTAACAGCTGAACCAGTCAGCGCTGGTGTGATAGTGTTTGATGTGGTAGCTGATATGAGGGGAATTTCTGTTGATGCAATGGGAGTAATTGAAGACGTGGATGTTGTTGAAGTGAGTCCTTCAGGTTTTGATGTGGTTGTGGCTTGTGAGGTTGAAGCAGAGGGTGTGCTTACGATATGACTTGAGGACTTTAAGTCCTCTCCTGTGTGAAAGAAAAGAAAAGGAATTAGTTTTGATTGCTGCACCATGTAGAATGCATTTCACCATCACAAATATATGTGAAATAAGGCATCATAATGCTATAAATTATGCATAAAAATATAAACACTACAATTTAGTGCTTTGAAGCATTTTATATTTATTCCAAAATAAGAACTCAAGGCAGTAACAATTCAAACAATATACTGTATTTGTGAACTTGTTCAGCTTTACTTTTTAGTAGGTAACTATTTGTTTTTAATTCGCAAATGCGGAACGCGCACAAAGAGGCGGGATTTATCACATGAACCAATCACAGCCGAACATAACCAGTCATATCCAATCATATGTGACCATGGACCACAAAACCAGTCATAAGAGTCAGTTTTTTGAAATTGATATTCATCATCTGAACGCTAAAACAATAAGCTTTCCATTGATGTATGGTTTGTTTTGAACAATATTTATAGGAACAATGTTTATAGAACAATATTTAGTTAGTTGTCGAGATACAACTATTTGAAAATCTGTAATCTGAGTGTGGAAAAAAATCTAAATACTGAGAAAATCACCATTAAAGTTGTCCAAATTAAGTTAGCAATGCATATTAATAAGTTTTGATATATTTACAGTAGGAAATTTACAAAATATCTTCATGGAACATGATCTCTACTTAATATCCTAATGATTTTTGGCATAAAAGAAAACCCGATAATTTTGACCCATGCAATGTATTTTTGGCTATTGCCTCAAATGAAGAGTTTATTTGCAAAAACAGATAACTCCATTTTATATATTTTCAGAAATTACATTTTTTTATTGTGCATTCCAAGTAATATCAATCAAACTGCAGTTGGGTTGTTTTTATTAAGTAGTAATAACTTAAGTAAAGTAGTAACTAAAGTAGTAACTAAAGTAGTAACTTACAAAAATAAAGTTCACTGAAAGTATGTTTTTTATATATTAAAAGTTTGTTTTATCGTTTTGTCTTTGCAATCTTATCAGCTGACATTGTAGACTGTCTGACAAGCTTTGTTGTTTTGATCATAGACTGTATGGTTACGATTACACGCAATACAGGAAGCAGGTTTTCCCTTACCATTGTGAAGTTTCAGCTTTTATTTTTCTTTTACGCCCTGAAGAAGATATCACAGGTTTATCAAGTTCTTGGAAATTGTCCGATCGCTTTTAATCAGCTTGGACGAAACTCCTCTCAGTTAGCGCATCTTTTCAAAGTGACTAGCAGCCTTGTCACGTGACCTGAAAACAGCGCGCTGATTCGCTAAAATGGACTTAACGGCTTCTGTTCACAAACAACAAGGGCGCTTGTCGGCTTCTGCAGTAAAACGTGAACTCGCGATGCCTTGAAAGTGGAAAATACCAGCTTTTTTGACAAAACGTGTTTAGCTTTCAGAACGCGCTATGTGTGGAGAATAGTGCACAGCTCATTTCTTTGCATATTGTTTACTGACCTTGGGTGGTGGTTTTCTGTGTACTGCTAATTATGGAAGATAACATCGAGTAGAGTGGACCTTAGAAAGGCAGAGAAGGAGGAAGAAGAAAAAGTGTCATTCAACAAAGCACCAAACAAATTCAAAATGCAAATATACACAAGTACAATTCTTTGTATATCTGTATTTATATCTGCATTTACATATATTTATATGTATATATATATATATATATATATATATAAAGGTCAACAAGGTCGGATTTGAACTTGGGACACCCGAAGCGCAGCTGCGCCATATGTCGGCACGTTGCCCATGCGGTACAGATAGAACACTTACTAGATGTCGAGGCAAACTCTCGGGTGCTGGCTGGTCCTTGGGATGCTGTAAGTAGATAAAATATTAAACTTAAAATAAAAAATAGCTCAGGTTTCTCACAAAAACAGCTATGCAGTAAATGCGAAAGAACAAACACAAAATTGCACAATTTGCAGAAGTCTAATCTTTTTTGATTAAGATGCTACTGAAATGCAGATACAGCTGGTTCAACTCAACCACATAGATTTTATCCGCAACCCTGTCTAATTTAGCTTTAGATAACAAAGCACAAAATTACCTAACCCAACCGCTACTCAAAACATGTGTTTGCGTCACGCACCATGCCTGAAGCAGGCATGCCTTTTCAGTGCAGCATGCCGTGAGATCGAGGACAATAGGCTACATTTGCAGAGGAGTGGAAATGACATTTGACGCTAAAGCACTGTTGTACCTTCTCAAGCAGTATTGATTCCTGGGAACTACTGTAATTTTTAAATTAATGATGCCTTCAAGTTTTAAATTGTTACTATTTAATGCAGCTCATGCTCATGAGTTTTTTAACTTTCTGTTTAGAAGTTTACTAGACATTTTACTTTTTTGATATTTAATTCAGATATTTCAATTATTTTTCCTTTTTTGTGCCCTTTTTAGATGGTCGAAGTAGCTGTTTTATGATGTAAACGTACATGCTGTTAATAATCATTATTAAGGTAGTTTCTCTGACACATGTACTATATTCCAAATCTTCTAAAGCTGTTTAATACCTTTTCAGCTAATTCATTTGCTGAAAATCCTGCTATCTATAATTTATTTGCACACATTCAATTTAAAACATAATGTTGTAATTAGTCATAAGAAAGCAGCTTGGACATTCTGCAAATATATTACATTGTTTTTCCTTGAAAATAAGCAAACGTGTTCTAATAAACTGTCCTCTTTCTCAAAAACAGCCTTTAAAATTCATATTCTTCTTTATAGCGAATTGGTTTGTTCTGATGCTTATGCAAATCAAGGGTTTTCAAAACATTTCTGTACCTGGAGCCTCCCCTCCTGCACATTTTGGGTAAAACCCTTATTTAAAACAGCTGAATTATTAGATTACTCCTTGACCAGGAAACCTCCAAAATGTGTCTTGCTGGGAAGCCCCAGGAACAGTTTGAAAAACTGTGTAATGCAAATGAACTGATTCCTTAATTACATATTGGACTGTACAGTATCTGCTCAATTTTAATTCTGCCACACTTTTAAAAAAATGCAACTTTAATTTCTGAATAGCTTATAGTTTGGGATGTAACTTCCCCAAGACAGTGACCCACCACCACACTACAATAGTACTCAGTGAAGCGGATTCACACTTGCACTGCACTTACTGGATAGGACTGTTGTTCCGTCTATACTGCGTTTCTTACGCAGATGCCCTATACCTAAAAGATGAAATATAGAAATAGAATTGGCATGCACAAATGATAGAAAGACAAGAGCAAGCGAGTGTTGTTACTACCGCCCTTCTTGTACCCTGCATCAACATCTGATCTGATCATTTCAATCAGGTTTTCAATCCAGCCTCGGCGTCTGGATGTGTTTTTAAATGTTTCAAATATCCTGTAGGATATTTGAAATTGATTCGACTTTATAATTTCCTGTGGAGGAGAAAAGGCATGTCTTATATAGTGAACTGATTCAGGTCTGGAAACGAGAGGCCAGATTTGATCTGACGTATATCGGATCACTGATTTATTTATTTTTTCAACTTTCAGCATTTACTAATGCACTGTTAAAACCACAAGTTGTGTTTGTTAACATTAGTTAATGTACTGTGAACTAACATGAACAAACAATGAACGACTGTAGTTTTATTAACTAATATTAACAAAGATTAATAAATAGTGTAATAAATGTATTCATTGATCATTCATGCTAGTTATACATTAACTAACGTTAACAAATGACACCTTATTGTAAAGAATTATCATTAAATCATTATGGGTTGATAAAGAAAATAACTATCAATAAGATACAGTTTAGATTTACAACAAATGCA
Source organism: Labeo rohita (assembly GCF_022985175.1). NCBI lineage: Eukaryota > Metazoa > Chordata > Actinopteri > Cypriniformes > Cyprinidae > Labeo > Labeo rohita. Next base: position 11,140,226 of record NC_066892.1, on the reverse strand, counting down.
GCTAAGGAGAAGGGCTACAAAATACGAGTTCTTGACTTCTTTGGGATACAGGTGCAGAAAAAGATGGTCAGATGATCGGATGTTACCTTCTGATGCAGGAAACAGGCAAGGCTAGTGACTCCCCTGTTGGAAAATCCATATTAAGCCACTAACTGTGTGTTGGAACATGATAACTGGCTTCGAGCTGGTTCAAAGTAGTCATTAGCCTATCCTAGCTAGTCTTTATATAGTCTAAATTGGTCATTAACTGGTTAAAGCTGGTAATAAGATGGTGCTTGTTCTTCATTAGCTAGATCTACCTAGTCTTTAGCTGATCCTAGCTACTCTTCAAGTGATCCAAGCTGGTAATTAGATGTTCATAGCTAGTCATTAGGTAGTTTAACTTGTTCGTTAGCTGATAATTGTTACTTATTATTCAAACTACAAATATAAGGAGGTAGAAACAAACTGGTTACCAGCTGGTCATACTAGCTTAAAGGATTAGTTCACTCCAGAATCAAAAAATGTACTGATAATTTACTCACCCCTATGTCACCCAACATTTCTTCATGTCTTTCTTTCTTCAGTCAAGAAGAAATTGAGCTTTTTGAGGAAAACATTTCAGGTTGATGGTTGACTTCAGTAGGGATCAACAGGTCTAATTTGCATTCCAAATTTCCATGCAGCTTCAAAGGGCTCTAAATGATCCCAGCCAATGAATAAGGTTCTTATCTAGCAAAACAATCTGTCATTTTCTAAAAAAAATAAAATAAACATTTATGTACTTTTAAACCACAAATGCTTGTCTTGCACTAGCTCTGCAAGGACATGTGTGACATAGTGGAAGTACCAACCAAACATGCAAAGAAAGTCAAACGGCCCTCATAAAATAAAGTATGTTGGAGTAGAAAATGATTTTTTTGCACTACCCTACACTGTAAAAAACAATTTGTTGAGTCAACTTAAAATAATTTGCAACCTGGCTGCCTTAAAAGTTTAAGTTCAGTCAACTCAAAAAAAAAGTTTATTCAACTTGAAATGTTAAATTATACTAAGTGACAACTTATATATTTGAGTTGAATCAACTTAAAATTTTAAGGCAGCTGGGTTACTTACCCAAGTTTAGCAAACACAAATATCTAAGTTGTTACTTAGTACAACTTAACATTTCAAGTTGACTAAACTTATTTTAGTTGACTGAACCTAAAATTTTAAGGCAGCAGAGTAACAAATTATTTTAAGCTGACTCAACAAATTGTGTTTTTGATTTTTTAGAGTGTACCTTTTTGAATCGAAGTACACAAATGGAAAACTAACCACACGTGACCTTTCCAACATGATTATGTAATGCATGAAAGTGAAAGATGAGCATTTGTGGTTAAAAAGTATGTACATTTTTATTTTTATTTTTTTAGAAAAAATCGGTTTGCTAGATAAGAACCTTATTCCTCAGCTGGGGTTGTGTAGAGCCCTTTGAAGCTGCATTGAAACTGCAATTTGGACATTCAACCCGTTGATCCCCACTGAAGTCCACTGTATGGAGAAAAATCCTGGAATGTTTTCCTCAAAAACCTTAATTTCTATTCAACTGAAAAAAAGAAAGACATGAACATCTTGGAAGACATGGGGGGGGGGGGTGAGAAAATGATCAGGACATTTATTTTCAGGAATGATCTAATCATATAAAGTGGTCATACTGGTTTTTGGAATTTGGAAACTAGTCAACCAGCTCAGGAGAAATCACGTGGTGGGTAAACACGCTGCTAATGACCACTTTTGACCAGCTAGAAACCAGCTACCATGTTCCAATATGCAGCTACTAGCTAACGCTGGATTTTCCAACAGGATCATAATTTTATCTATAAATAATACATGCGTGAAAGTGAGTTTTCTTAAGTTGTTAAATTAGTGAATTCATGCAACATTAAAACATGCATCATCTTCATCATGCATGTATGTGAAAACGCTACAAACAAAATGTCCCAACCAATCCGTATGCTGGTCTTTACAAGCAAGATGTCTGTTTGAACAGTTCAGTCAGCAACATTAAAGCTTTAAACAGCTTTAAAGACATTACAAAAAAAACTACCGTGCATACTTTTAGTTCAGAGAGAGACAGCGCTTCAGGCTGTTTATGGTTTGCAGAGTTTATCTGACTCTGGCTTACACAGTCATTAGGCAAATTATCATTGCTATTTTCAGCCCGCCTCTTATCAACCACCGGTTAAACAGGCTTCCCTTTTGTGAATCTCTGTACTCACCGCATTGCAACGTATAATCTTTGACTCTAGCCTGGGCTCGTGTGACGGCCCAGAGTCGTGAGTCCCAGCCAATTACCGTCCCATCCTCACAGGCCCTGTGCTCTCCAACATCGTCCCATATGCGGAACAGGTAGAGCTCCACGGTGGCCAATTTCGCCCCAGGGGAGGCTTCGCTTGCTTGGCATCCCAGCAGAAGGCGTCCTGAAGGAGGGATTGCTCGGGCAATGGCGGTCCGCTGGTATACTTCCGAGTTGTCACCTATCGTCAGGCTGAAGCTTTTGTGAGGGGCGTCCCACCGTAGACATATGTGGTACCAGCGACGAGCGGTCAGCTGGACAGTGAACTGGTGGCGTACACCCAAGAGCCAGGCGTACAGGTTGTTTGCATCCCCCTGCAGGGCAAGTTCATAGCGGGGTGCAGGGGCCGAGACGTAGCTAAATGCTGTCCACTCGCCTGGGGAAAGGACTTGTACGTCCACGCATACCGTCGTTTGAAAGAGCACAGGCATACGCCCCTGCTCTTGTAAAGTCCAGTGGTCATCACACCCTTGCAGGACGGCCTTAGCGTCTGACATAAAGAAGCCATCCACTAGGGGGAGAGAGAAAGATTTTTCACAATTTTTAAAAAAAATATGACTCCTATGTATAAGTAGTTTTAATGTTATCGGCATCAGTCCAGTAAATAAACAGTCCGATATATACAAACCAATAGATTATAGCAAAATGACCCTGCAGCCTCACATTTATTTGTATTGTATTGGAATACATTTATATATAAGTACACCTTAAATCTCTTGCATTTAAAGACAGAGATCATACAATATATGGAGGGCCAAATTACTCAAAATTAAATAATTAAATAAATGTTGAAATATATATATACATTTAAATATTTAATTATTTACTTATTTATGCATCTATTTATTTAAATATTTATTTATGCATTTATTTATTTAAGTATTTATTTACGCATTTATTTATGCATTTATTTATTGCCTCCACATTTCATTTTGAGGTTTGCGGTTGTTGGCACGTCACTTAACAATAGTGGGCGTAACCTTTCCACCTCGATTTCTTTGTTCTTTCTAGATTAGGCGCTTTTTTTTTTTGTTTTCGCATCATAAATAAATTCTTGTTTATACTAGATAAACAAAGAATTAAATAATTAAATAAATATTTAAATAAATTAATAATTAAATAAAAATATATTTATATAAATAAATATTTATACATTTATGCTTTTAATAATTAAATTTTGCATTTAATGATTTATTTATATATTTCAACATTTATTTAATTATTTAATTTTGAGTAATTTGGCCCTCCATAACAATCCTTATTAACAGTGATATTAAAACCCATTTTAGGCATCATTTTTAAAAAAGTAAAGTATTGTGCAATAAAGAAATTCTCCAAATAAAGTTTAATTACAATTTTATATCAGTAAGTCTTAAGTGATACGTCAATAAATATGTTAATGGATTTGAATTAACAAAAATTAAATAAATGTATTTTAAATAAATGATGGCTTAGGTTTATTACCGTTAAACACAATAAAATAAAAGACCTGCAAAATATAGAATTAAATCTTATATTGCCCTATATATCAGTTATTATATTATATTATTAATATATCTGTTGTATTCATACAAATAATTATTTTAGTCCAGCAAGTAAACAGACTGATATATACAAACCAATAAATTATAGCGAAATGACTCTCCTGCCTCACATAATTTCTATTATTTCTAGCATTCTTAAATTATTAATAAAATAAAATATTTCTCTGAGCCACTGAGATTATTATTATTTTTTTAATTCATCGTAAATAAGAGTTTTGATTCTTTATTCCTTTTTATATTTGTAAAAGTTATACACTCTCAAAAATAAAGGTTCTTTTTTGGTATCAGTGGTTCTATGAAGAACCTTGAACATCCAAACAACCTTTCAAATGCAGAAAATGTCTTTTTTTTCTTTAAAGTCAAAAAGTTTTTTTTTTTTCTTTTAATTTTTAAAATTTTCTTCAAAATGGTTCTTTTAGGAACTGTTCACTAAAAGTTTTTTTTGGGGAACCAAAATGGTTCTTTTATAGCATCACTGCAAAAAAAAAAAAAAAAAAAAAACCTTTTGGAACCTTTGTTTTTAAGAGTGTAAGATAAAATTTGGATTCACAACCCAATTTACTTAATTTAAATGCAGGACAAGGGATAAAAAAAATGACATCTTGGAAACATCACTTCAAAAGTAAAAACAGCTTCAAGGCAGGGCAAATAATTCATTTATTAATATTGTTTTATTTATGTATTTCACTTTTTGATGAAAGATTCCAAAGATTTCTTTGGAATAACGATCCAGTCATTTCAATAGGAATGTATGCGATCTGGAATTTTGCTTGAGGGTGAATGATTTCAGAGTTCATGTTGGTCACGTAGATTTGCCTTGTTGACCAACAGAAAGCTGCTTGATTATAAAGAGACTTCATAGAGTACATGGCTACATTACTGGCAATTGAAACATGAACTTTTTGGCCACATAATTTCGCACCTGAACATGCACTGTACTTTAAAACCCAGAACATGTTCTAAGAAAGTACATGCCATCGGTTTTGATTTCATACAGACTTTAACCTAGTTATTTATTTATTTATTTATTTTTAAAAGGTTAGCATCACCCTGAAGAATGTCATCTGTCAAAGGCAATGATTGTCTATATGACCACTGACATTTACTAGATTAACAACTCTGACTTGTAAAGACAGTGTACCCTTTTTTCTGTTACATTTTAACACAACCTTCACACCGTCACATTATCTCTTAAATCTAATCCCCCCTGATCTGTCCAGTTTACCACTTCCCCATAAGGCCTGTCAGTTTCATAAAGCTTCTGTTTGATTCTTTTAAAAACACACAACCAGCTAAAACTGGCTGGCCCAGATTTGGCCTGAAAGGAACAACGTGACAGCCATATGTTGATTGATATTATGTACGTGTGCAAGTCTAACATACCATGAATACTTCTAAAGGTGCGACATACACCTGACTATGTCTAAATAAAACTCATGACTAGCTGCTAATTCTGAGCATTTACCCGACTTTAGCCAGGCCAGACGCCATATTTAATGACGATGGATGGATGTACATTCCGTTCTTTATACATGTATGTTCTAGGTCACATCTACAGTTGTTTGTCTACTGGAAACATTTTGTTAAGACATTTTTTCAAAGTTCTTTCATCTACACACAACTGAATGGATTGTAATTCAATCCCTTACAGCCTTGTTTTCATTTGTGTAAAATAAAATGATGCTGTTCATTCTTTAAAGCACTAATGCTACGAACTTCCTTTATCCTGACAGTGTTTTACCTATTAGCATTTAGTATTTGGGAATAGCTAGTGAAAACTAGTGATGCTACTAACTAACTGCATTTGTTTATAGTACTTGTTAGCTAGTACATTCTTAAAAATAAAAATGCTTTAAAAGGTTCTTCACAGCGATGCCATAGAAGAACCATTTTTGGTTCCACAAAGAACCATTTAGTCAAAGGTTCTTAATAAACATCTTTTTCTTACCTTTTCTTACCTTTTTAGAATCTGAAGAATCTTCTTTTGCCACAAATAAGCTTTTGTGAAGCAGAAAGGTTCTTCAGATGTTAAAGGTTCTTTATGGAACAAATTATACAAAAATTAACTAGGAACAGCAAATGTGTAATAAAAAGTTTTTAAACATCCTATGAAAAAACACTAGAATTCTAAAATTAATACACTGGATTGCAGAATACACTACCATTTAATAGTTTGAGGTTGGTTAAATTATTTTATGTTTTTGAAAGAAGTCTCTTATGTTCTTCAAGGCTGCATTTGTTTGATAAAAATACAGTTAAAACAGGTATATTTTAAAATATTATTACAAACGAAAAAAACTGTTTTCTATGGAAGACCATTTCCACCATAGGTTTTATCTCACAATTCTGAATTTTTTCTCACAAATGCAAGTTTGTATCTTGCAGTTCTGACCTTTTTCTCTGAATTGTAAGATATAAATTCGCAATTGCGAGCTATAAAGTCCAATATTTGAAGAGGAATCAGGATCTGTTTTCAGAATTGCAAGTTTATATCTCACAATTCTGACTTCTAATTGCTCCTAATTGCATGTTATAAAGTCAGAATTGCAATATAAACTTGAAATTCTGAGAAAAAAGTCAGAACTGTGAGTTTATATCTTACAATTCTCACTTTATAACTCATAATTGCGAGTTTATATTATGGAATTCTGACTTTATTTCTCAGAATTGCAAGTTCATGTATATAAACTTGCAATTCTGAGAAAAAAGTCGGAATTGCGAGTTTATATCACACAATTCTGACTTCTTTTATCAGAATTGTTTATATCTCACAATTCTGAGAAAAAAAGTCATAATTGCGAGATGTAAACTCGCAATTGTAAGAACAAAAGTCAGAATTGTGAGATAAAATGTCACAATTACCTTTTTTATTCATTGGCGGAAATTTGTTTCCATACAATTCTGAGTTTATACTGTATGTTCTTTCTGTCGCAAGTCAGAACAGCAAAATATAAAGCTACAGAAGTTATAAAATATAAAGTCAGAATTGCAAGAAATGCAAACTTAGTAACTTTGCAGAGTCTGCATTTTGCAATTCACATCCTCATATCTTGCAATTGTGACTTTTTATCTCTGAATTCTAAGTTTACAGTTGAATTCTTATGTTTTCTTCTTACTCACAATTGTTTAGAGCTTGCAGTTCCATGTGTTTATATCTCACATTTGCGAGTTAACATCTCCAAATTCTACATGTACAGTAAGTATCTTAACTATTGCTTTTGATCAATTTAATATGCCCTTGCCGAAGGAAAGTCATAATTTCATTAAAAAAAATTACTCACACCAAACCTTTCAAAGGTAGGGTACATAGTGTATAGTGCATCATTTGAAACACAATTAGGCACTTTCCCCCCTTTGCTCTGTAAGTGTTGTGTTGGTGGTTTCTCTTGGGGAATGAGGAGTGAAATGCTCTGAATCCCTTTATCTTCCCTGTGATCATTACTAATTAATTCATTAAAGCTAGGACAATCATGCTGTGGGCCACTGGACTCCTCCACATTATCCCATCCACTCTGTCTTGCGCTCTCCTTCAGCTGGATGCCCTCTGGGTGTGTGAATTCTCCTGGTATTACTAGTATTTATTATTAAATTCAATCTAAAACGTGATCAGATTCCATAATGGCGTTTTAAAAAAACGCTGCCCCCCAAAAAAGTTTTGAGTTTGTCTTCAGCACAGCTGACTCAGTCCCTCCTGTTTGCAATTTACAGCCTCCTTCCTTTCTTATTAATCGTTTTACTACTTGAAGGAGTTTTATAGACTTGTACAGGAGTGCTGGCAAGCAATTAAGCAAATGCTGTCTTAGGAGGATTTCTGGGCTTGATTCTCAGCCAAAGTATTGTTCATTTTCAGGCTCTCTCTCTTCTCTGTACCTTGCTCATATAGAAAACGAAAGAGAAATAGTGCATGCAGATGTACAATAATTTTCACATCATCTTTTTCAGTTTTGCTCACCCCAAAATGTCACATAAAATGGTGTTGCTAGAATTTATAGCACAAGTTTAGACTTTAGTCTCACAAGTCCTTCTGTTATTCTATGTGTTTTAGAGCAAATAAAGTTTGGTTAAAATATTAGTATACTGTACTAACCTTGAGGGAGAAGGTTAACCCAAAGACAGAGGAGCCAGACGAAGTGATGTGCGGACTTCTTGTATCGTCCACTCAGGTGCTTGCTGTGCTTGTAAAGCATCCTTCAAAGACAAAACAAAGGAACTCTTTTGTTCAAAGATAGAAAAGAAGAAGTGTTTTTATCTAACACAATAACAGGGTGTAACTGAGAGAAGTTCATTACTACTACAAAGCTCTTTCAGTTTGTCAGGCAACGTGAAATTGAAAATGGACCCTGTTTATGTTCTCAATGCAAATTTATGGCCTTATACCTATCCTTGGAGTCTTTTATCGAAATAATAACAATTTACATATTAATTTCCTCTTTGTCTGATATCACAAATCTTTTTTTCAATCCCTTTCCAACTAACTAATGTCAACTTTTCATAATCCAATCAAAGCCTGGTTAATAAAATAAGATTACATTAACTTTTCCATATATTTGCCCCCTGAAATTGATTTCCAGGGCCATTTTTTACATTGGTTTTTATTTTTTACATTTTTATAATAACCTTATTATTATATGTTTGTCTTTAATGTCAAATACTTATATTTACCAATTTACTTTAATCAATATTTCAAACTGTTGTCAATAACAATAGACTGTTTACAAATGTATAAATTATACATGTAAAAATCAGAAGCTCATAAAGCTGCAGTATTATGCCAAAAATCATTATTGTAGATTATCGTTGGCACGTCACAAGCTTCACAGGCTTCAACATGTTGGTCCATGACGTTAGTCTATTCTAGCACAAGTTAAAAAACTCCCGTTATAATCGGTGAAGCTACAAAATTAATCTTTTATTTACATTGTATCTGCACTGTGTTGTTTATGATAAGGGGGTTTTAAGCTCTGGCGTTTTCAACGCTGCCTAATATAAGCGTTTCTGATTGGCGCGTTTTCAGTGCTGACTAATCTAAGCACCTCTGATTGGTTGATGCATTCAACAGAAACACATTTGATTGGTTATAAAGCTCAACGCTGTACAAAACAACAAGTAGACGCAATCTAATGCAGTGTGAACAAATCTAAATGTAATTCTGAGAATTGACAGTTTTCATTCATTTTCACATTTCATTTTAATTCTGACAGCCGTAATACATTGTTAAATTGTGCAGGGACATTTTTTTTTGCCCCTTTGTCTTTAATTTACAGGGCATTTTTGTTCATTTTCACCCTTTGTTAATTTCCGAGATGCACAGGTACGTCTCGGAGATGTCTATTTGATGTTTGCATTTACATCTGCAAGATGTATTTTTTAGATTGTTTGCTCATCTGCAATACGTCTATAGGACGTTTACTATCAGATGTCAAATAGACATTTATTAGATGTCTTTATGATGTTTATGATTTAGAATGTATTCAAAACTGACATCTTACAGACGTCTGTCAGATGTTTGCACACAGCAGATGCTTTCAGATCAAGTGATCTTTAACAGACATCTTGCAGACGTACGCGTGCTATCTGGGTTGTATATGTTCTGTACACTCCATATTTCTTCCCTGATAGCGCACACACGACTGGGAGACGTCTATTTGACGTCTGCATTTACATCTGGAAGACATTTTTTAGAACGTTTGCTCATCTGCAATATGTCTATAGGACGTTTCCTATTAGATGTCTTTAAGATGTTTGTGAATTAGAATGTGTGTAAAACTGACATCTTACAGATGTCTGTCAGATGTTTGTACACAGCAGATGCTTTCCAGATCAAGTGATCTTTAACATCTTGCAGACGTACACATGTGCTATCTGTGTTTGTTCCTTTCTAGTACCAGCATTTTTATTTATTTATTTTTATTGCCATTGTGTGAGTAGCTGAATGTCACCAAACAGACAAACAAATACCCATAAATGGCATCATTTGACTATACTTCTACTATACAAACAAATGTAACAGGGTGGGTACATTTGTATATTTCTGTATGTTTAAAGGTTAGCTGCAATCAGATATTGATGTTGGTCATTAGTGTTGCACTCAAGTGCTGTCTAAAATGGTGCTCTTGGTCTGTGCACATGCCTTAGACTTTTGTGCTACAAAAGTTCATGGTGACTTAGATCTCTATAAAAGAGGATAAAAGCCCAACTTGATTTGAAGATGGAAAAGACAGGAAATGTTAAATGTCTGTGGCTAGTTTACAGTAATAAGACAGACTGAGGTGGCTTTCGCATTTAAAGTGATTGAATGGATGTGTGGGGATGTTTGAATAAAACTCTGATGAAATGCTCCTGGTTTACTGTCTGGACAAAAGCAGACAGGCATTACTGTGCGAGAGGCTGTAATTCTGTCTAATGTAAAGTGGCAGTGAACTTACTGCATTCTTTTTCATCAAATCTGTCTGGCTGTTTATTCATTCAGCCACTCACACAATCTCTCCTGCTCTCGTCCTCTATCTTTCTCTTTCTATCACAGGCTTAATTTCCAACAAGGTCAAATGTACATGGATATGCATTAGCACTCCCAGATAATGCAGTTGTTCTGTTACCACATACAGCCATGGAATTAAAATGCATTTAGTCAACGGCTGCCAGGGCTGGGTGACATGGACAAAAAAAATGATCACAATAATTTTTTTCATATCAGTCAATATCGGTAAGTATCATGATAAACGTCACATTTTTATTTCTTTCAAATTTAAAGGCAGATTTTTGCTCCTATGTGAAAGTTGTAAAAGCCAGATGTTTAATTGTGGTTTTAAACTATTCCTTATGGTCAGAACATGACAAACACTTCCATGTTTTTTTAAATTCTTTACACTTTTCCAGTTTTCCTTAACAAAATAAATATCTCAATAGAAAAATATAATTGTTTCAAATCAAGAAACAGGTTTGTGTTGCTTGATAATATTAATAATGTAACATTTAACTGTTAATATCTCAAATAATATAACACGTAACTGTTAATACCACAAATATAGCAATTCAGTACCAAGGTAAAAATGTAATATGGCTTCTAGGTATTTGTATCTAAAGCAATAGTCTGAATACATTAAGTATAAATGCATAAACACTATAGCTTAATCACAAAAAAATACTGTAATTATATTCCATTATTCCTCCTTCAACACATTTAATACATGTCTACATTAATAATAAGACCTATATTAAAATTCAACACGAATACCCACATTTCTGACACAAATACCATGGCGCAGTTGGTGTTACTACAGTAAATCTATGGTAAATGATAGCGATTTGTTGATTAAAAAGCCTTCTATAAACCGAATTAGGCTATTCACACTGGATCTCACAGTGCTGTTTAGTTGTTGCATGACCGAGATTCATCAGTGAGTGAAGGCATCTGCTTTGGTAAGTTCGCGCCACGCCACCATTTGAACTTTGAGCCGAGCGCATAAATGGTCCCAGTTGACACGCTTTAAATGACTAGCGCTCTTTCGTTCGCTTATGCCGCATAAACATTATATTGAACATTTATTGAGCTCTTGTTATTGTTTATTGAGGAAATTTGTATTGCGCGATAATTATCGTTCACAAGCCCCAGGTGAAACATCCTTTTTGCCCAGTAATGATGCATACCAGCAGGTACCAGATTGTTTTCTGATTTTGCTAAGCTACTGTATAAATCTATTTTTACATAAACAGTAAATTTGTTGTGATTATATTCTACTGTATACAGAAATCAGCTAAAAAATAGAGGTTAAAAGGTTGTACCGTGTGCTCATTTAGCAAGCACTTGCATTCAGTAATTGTGATAACAACATCACAACCTGAGCTCAATTAAAACCCATTTCTCAACATGAAAACAATAATCAGCTCAAGTGTTCACACTCCAATTAGAATCTCAGGATGTATAAAAGGCCCACAGGTGAGGTAATTTGCATTGGAACAATGAAACTGAACAACAAAGAGAAGTGCAGGTTAAATATTATAATAACATCCACCTAGGTGTCTGTATATCTATATTGTTTTAGTGAAGTTATCTAGTGTTTGAGAGCTGAATTGATATTTATGTGCAACATCTATGTGTTGGAAGCTGTTAGGAAAACTTAATGGTTATCAGTTTTTGCCTCAGGGTTTTTTTTTTAATTTTTTGCACAAATATGTGGCGAGCAATGTTGTAACATATCTTTTATTTGATTCTTTGCTGTTCACGAGCAGTAGTGGGCAGTAACGAAGTAGTTGTACTTCGTTACTGTACTTAAGTACATTTTTCAAGTATCTGTACTTTACTGGAGTACTTTTATTTTGAGTAACTTTCACTTTTACTGCACTACATTCCAAAGCGTAAGATCGTACTTTTTACTTCACTACATTTTATAAAACATATCGTTACTCCTTTGCTACGTGCTCTGAGACGCAGAAGCGGTGTCTGATTCATGAACAAATTGATTCTTTTCAATGAACATGTTAAATTGATTCGCCAGTCGCACCAAACGATTCATTCACGAATTAGAATAATAAGGATTAATTATTGTAACTGAAAGTCATATTTACGTCAAAGCTGTCCGTTGTTTGTGAATTACATCTGCTGTAAAAGGTGATCTGTTTCTGAAATGCTTGAATTCAGACACATCAGCATCAGTGTCTCTGTTTTAGGTCAAAAACAAAAAAATGTAATAAAATTAACAAACAAACAGATTAAATAAAATAACTCATGCACCTTCGTATTCCCCGCTGCTGTAACGTTAGCAGTTTTATTAAAATGCTACGCATGTAACCCTAAGTGACGTCTGTTTTTATATTGTTTAGCAACAGTAGAAATTTTTATATTGTTTGGATCAACTAGAATAGACAGATATGAATGTTTATTAATAACCATACTGAAAATAAGTAAATGTTGTTAGCTGATGCTAACTGTCTAGCTAACAAGCTAGCTGGTGCTAAGCTGAGGTAATTTTCAGATATAAAGTCCAAATCCGAGGGAAAAAGAAAGGATGTGATGTTCAGAACATGGTAACTACAGTAATTATTGAAGTGGGAAGTGATGCCCTCTGGGGGCATTTGGCCAGGGGTGTTTTTACACAGACAATGTTTGAAAGGAAGAAATCATTATGAAAATATAATTATATTTTCCTTAAAATGTTCTTGCTAACTTCAGGCCTTATTCTTATGTCATACAGTATATAACTGTGACGTTATGCAAACAACAAGCTTTAAAACACTTTTTTCTTATTGGTGAAAATTAGATGGTCAAATCTGTTTTCTCTCAGGTACATCGCAGTGTAAGCTTCACATTGAATATTACTACATCACTCTCATCAGCATAGTCCATATCAACAACAAAAATGTATTTTTACTCCATATAGTGGTTATTTTGGGAAATCCCAGGTATTTTGAGCAGTAGGATTTTAAAAAATGTGCTATTATAAAATTCAATTAAGTAGCCTATATAAAATTGCAACATAAATCTATCAGTACTTTTTTACTTAAGTACATAAAAAATCGTGTACTTTTGTACTTTCACTTGAGTAAAATTGAAAGAGGAGCACTTTTACTTTTACTGGAGTAATATTTTATTATACGTATCTGTACTTTTACTCAAGTACTTGACTTGTGTACTTCGTCCACCACTGTTCACGAGTATTTTGAAAACCACAGTCTACTTCCTCCTTCCTCTTTCGTCCAGCATGTGTTATTGTCCCTGATGAACCATAGAGTAATGTTACCTACAGGTTTATTATATAACATTGTTTAATCTTTTTAAAATCTAGACCTAAAACAAATGAGGTTGAGAATCCTGTTGGCCAGAGAAGTCAAATAAATACTGCGTGTTATTGTCGTTTCTGGAATGCAAGCAGGTTAGACAACATTTAAATGTGCTCATAATCTCCAGCCATCTATTCATAGCTAAAAGAATAGTCTAGATTACAGATGCACATGTCTCATACCTCAAAAGACCCCATACATTGGTTTATCTGTCTGTCTTTCCAGGAAATATATTTGTCTGCCTGGGCAAAACAAAACAGTAGTGATTGTTAACTGTAAATAATTTAGTAATGTAAACACACTTCACTATATTAGAAAGTGGACATTAAGAAATATGAATAAGAACTTATCACCTGACCCGAAGTGACCCAACATCTCTGCACCATTGTAGTTGATAATGAGCATTAAGGTAAAAATGCATATGAATGTATAAGGGAAACTGTATGATAAGTTATGCAGCTTTTCACAGTTTTGTCACCATTTTGTGACCATTTCCAGTGGTTGTATTATATATACACTACCACTCAAAAGTTTCGGCATCTTAAAAGTCTCTTACGCTCATCAAGCATTTATTTGATCAAAAATATAGAAAAAAAAAACAATAACACTGCAAAATGTTATTACAATATAAAATAATGGTTTTTATTTTAACATACTTTAAGATATAATTTATTCATGTGATGCAAAGCTGAATTTTCATCAGCTGCTACTAGAGTCTTAAGTGTCACACGATCCTTCAGAAATTATTCTAATATGTTGATTTATTATTAGAATTATCAATGTTGGAAACAGTTGTGCTGCCAATTTTTTTTATTTTGGAACCTGTGATTCTTTTTTCAGGATTCTTTGATGAATAACAAGTTAAAAAGAACAGCATTTATTCAAAATATAAGTCTTTTCTAACAATGTAAATTTATGATATTACGTTTTATTGATTTAAGACATCCTTGGTGAATAAAAGTATTAATTTCTTTCAAAAAAAAAAGAAAGAATACAAATCTACGGACCCCAAACTTTTGAACAGTATTGTATTGTTAGAAAAGATTTCTATTTTAAACAAATGCTGTTTTAAAAAAAAAAAAACTTAGTCATTAGGGAATCCTGAAAAAAAAAGTATCACATGTTCCAAACAAATATTAAGCAACACAACTGTTTCCAGCACTGATAATAAATCAGTATATTAGAATGATTTCTGAAGGATCATGTGACACTTAAGACCAGTTTTGGGGAAAGTTACTTTTAAAAGTAACATTACAATTTAACTAATTACGTTAGTTACTTTTTATGTTAAGTAATGCGTTATATTACTTATGCGTTACTTTTTAAATCTGGGCAGGGCTTGCTTCTTTGTTTTTAATATAAAACAATTCTAATGTAAAAGCCCTTTTACACCAAAAGTGAAATGAATTCACCTCAGGCTGAAAGAAAAGTACATTTATGCAGGAGATCACTCTTCAGCTATAAAAAAAATGAAGCAGAAATGTTAGTTATCTAAAGTAATTTTTGCTTATTAGTATGGCTGAACTGCATCATCGAAGTTCGCAGCAAAGACACTGGTTAATAAAATACTGAATCTGTTTTTTGTGAGTGAGATGAATTAATGCATGTTCATATTTAGTCTAGAATACAGTAACATCATGTTTACTCCCAATTTCTTGACAGGAGACTTGTCAATCAATAAACTGGAAAAAAGTAACTGCAGTTACTTTGAAAAAGTAACTCAGATATTTTCTTAGAGAATTCAAAAGTAATGCGTTACTTTACTAGTTACTTGAAAAAAGTAATATTATTACGTAACTCAAGTTACCTGTAATGCGTTACCCCCAACACTGCTTAAGACTGGAGTAACAGCTGATAAAAATTCGGCTTTGCAAAACAGGAATAAATTATATTTTAAAGTATATTAAAATAAAAACCATTATTTCATATTGTAATAACATTTTGCAGTGTTATTGTATTCCATTATGTTTTTCTTGAAGAGCATAAGAGACTTCTTTAAAAAACATTACAAGTCCTACTGATCCCTAACTTTTGAGCGGTATATATATATATATATATACACATATATATATATATATATATATATATATATATATATATATACATATATTGATTTCTATTCTTGTGGTCTCCCAATAAATACAAGGTCATAGAGGCTGCAACGAACAACACACACACACACACACACACACACACACACACACACACATATATATATATATATATATATATAGCGAAATGTTGTTTAAATTTTAGATTTGTGTATTTTAGATGGAAGGCGTCACATTGCTGAACCTGTCAATCAAACTTTCAAGTCGAGCATTGATTTCTATCTCTCTCCTGACTTTTATTTTTGTGCTTAAACTTTGTAAGTAGCATTTCTATGTTTAAAAATACCTACAAGTACTCATTTTTCTTGTCAGGCTTGTGTAACACATCTGTCTGGATTTGTTCATGAAGTCTGTCGCTCACCTGGTGTCGTCGCTGCCGTCGAGATGCGCCTGAAGACATCCTAAATTCGCGGCTCTGTCACCGCTCTTAACTCCATCCAAACTGCTCCACGTGAAATAAATCCCAGTGCTGGTCGACCTGTGCTTCGGTTTACAACTGTCACGAATTAACAGGTAAGGAAAAACAAGAACGCAATGCAGTTTCAAAACAGGATAAAGTTAAAAAGACAGCTCTTGAGGTTAAAAAAAATGCGGTGACACTCCCATTATTGTGAGAACTTCGTGTTTCCAATAAGAGGATGACACGCCTTCCTCTATTCAACACTTAGTGACTTTTCAGTGAGCAGTACTGACGTTTTTCTTTGTCGTAGTCTCTATAGTTATTATATTATCCATCTCTTATGTAGCCTGATGACTGATGTTGTTACTGAAGTGTTTCCACTTTTCATTAATAAGACTTAAAAGATTATCCTAGAAGATTGTTACATTTCCTGGCAGTAGTATTATTTGTAGGCTATAAATGTTATAATGAGATAAAGAGATTTTTTGAAAAGCACTCTTACTGTCTTTTACCATGGTTACTTAATGAAAAGTGATCTGGTGGCAACTGGTTCTTTTAGGCACAGCATGGACCAGGATGTGGACTCAGACATTTCCTGGACCCTTGGTGGCCTGTCAGTGGAGGTAAAGCATGCCCATCTGTGCATGCCTTGTGTCAGCCCTTCAGGGTTCTTCTTGCTCTTTCTCAGGGGTCAGACACCCTGGCTGTTTTCAGGATTGCTTGTTGAGAGCGGTGCTAACGTCACACAGGCAGCTCAAATATTCCATGACTTAGCAGGTGTCTTTGCATAGCATGCCTTTCACCTAACCACGTAAAATGCGTCAGATGTAAAGACAGACAGGTATTTTTTTTTAAGCAAGTTTATGTTTCTCTGATAGCTCATCCAAAAATAGAATTTCGTCATGCTTTTTGACGTTCTTCAAACACAAAAGGAGATCTAATGCAGAATGCTCTCGCTGCTCTTTTCCATACTATGAAAGTGAATGTTGACTAGGAGCTGTACAGCTCTAAATATGACAAAAAAGTCTTAGAAGTAGTCTGTGTGACTTTTGTATCTACATCAGAAGCCATATGACAGCTTTACTTTTAAAATTTGTTATGTAATATGGTTATGAGACACAATAAGTATGTTAACATGCAATTATTTTCATCGGTTTAATGAATATAAGCCAATTACAGATTCTGAAAGTTCAGTTTTTTTATATGCACCCTAAATTTTGCAAACATATTCTCATATTTGTTTATAGTACATGTGAATTACTTGTACATATGCACAGTGCTTGGTCACTGCTTTCAAAACTAGAGAAAGCAAACGTAAGTAGAATTATCATTTTGCCTTGATGACATATCCAAACATGTGACCCTTTATATTTGTAGCAATTGCCAAAAATACATTGTATGCGTCAAAATGACCATTTATTCTTTTATGCCAAAAATCATTAGGATATGAAGTAAAGATCAGGTTCCATGAAGATATTTTGTACATTTCCTACCATAAATATATAAAAATAAAATTTTGATTAGTAATATGCACAACTTTAAAGGTGATTTTCTTAATATTTAGATTTTTTGCACCCTCAGATTCTAGATTTTCAAATAGTTGTATCCCAGCCAAATATCCTAACAAACCATACATCAATGGAATGCTCATTTATTCAGCTTTCAAATGATGTAAATCTCAATTTTAAAAAATTTACCCTTATGATTGGTTTTGTGGTCCAGGGTCACGTATGTCAGAATTATGAATATGTCACAATTATTAATAACTATTTAGTCTCCTCTACTGACCAGTTTGTAAGATGTAAATAAAGAAACACACATTGTAATGCACATTTGCACATATGTAATCATTCGCTGTGCATGTGTGCAAGGTATTTTTTGAATTCAGTAGAGAAAATTGTCAGATTCGAAAATTTACATGCTTAATTTTTCCTGATTTGATTATTTTATTGGATTAAGTTATACTGCGTCAGCAAGCACCACACGTATGCGTCGTGGAACTATTGTGAATGCACGGCGAAGACGAGGAATTGTTGAATAAAGTTGTTATTTTTTTTTCTTTGGCACAAAAAGTATTCTCGTAGCTTTATAAAATTAAGGTTGAACCACTGATGTCACATGGACTATTTTAACAATATCCTTACTACCTTTCCAGGCTTTGAACGTGTCAGTTGCGTTGCTGTCTATGCAGGGTCAGAAAACTCAAAATCATGCTTTGTTTGCATAAAGGCTTTTCAGTCCAGTTCAGGCATCAGTAGTAACAGATAATTTGGTTGCGTGTAAATATAGCTTGTGAGACCAATGTGTTTTTTTTTCTGTTCCTTATATACAGTTATGGCTTCACACAACTTGAAATATAGTGTGTGAGTCCTGTGGTCCCCTTCCATAATGGTATTAGCTGTTTTGAAGCTTGACAACTACTTGTCACCATTTACTTTTGTTTTATGGAAAAGAGCAGTATGAACAGCATTTTTGTATTCCATGAAAGCAAGTCATACTGTTTTTTTTTTTTTAACAAATGATGTGAATAAATGATGACAGCTTTATTTTGGATGAAGTACTACTACACTCTTAAAAATAAAGGTGCTTCACGATGCCGTAGAAGAACCTTTCTGTCTAAATGGTTCCATAAAGAACCTTCACAAAAGGTTCTTTGTGGCGAAAGGAGGTTCTTCAGAGGTTCTTCAGATTAAGGTAAGAAAGAGATGGTTCTTTAAAGAACCTTTGACTGAATCATTCTTTGTGGAACCAAAAATGGTTCTTCTATGGCATCGCTGTGAAGAACCTTTTAAAGCACCTTTATTTTTAAGAGTGTACTCCTTTAAATATCAAGAATAGGGACTTGAAAATGTAGGAAACATGCTGTTTATGGCTTGCTGGGTGAAAGTGACAGAGAAAAATGATGTACGGAGGAGCACAGACCGGTTTAACATCCCCCGCCCCCCCAACTCTCCTGTTAGCCTCTTTGTGGTTGCTCTCTTTCTCTCTCTCACACACACACAAAAAAAGACACCTGTGAAAATGGTCCTGACACTTACAGCAGATCACCTTTTCTATTACACAGGGTGTGGATCCCTGGGGCCCCTTTATCTCTTTTTCCTCTTTCTTTGTCAAGCTCGGAAATAAGCTTAGTATGTTGTTGTGTATAAGTTCAAACTTATAAGTTTGTTTTTATTGATCTTTTCTCATTTTTTTTTTCAGTTTGGACCCTAACCAAGGTTTGAACTGCCATATTGAGTAATTTTTTACAGAATGGTCGATTAAGAGCAAATCTTTTAAACACATTTTAAAATAATCACTACAGTACGATTTACTGTGTTTTGTAAGAATCAGACGTCTGAGACCACTCAAAAATGAAAATGCATCTAATTTAGTTTTTAATAGTATGTTTTTTTCATTTAATTATGCTATCATGATTATGAAGTTATGTAGAATGATTTAAGATTATTTGACAATGTTCCATAGAGCATTTTGTGGTTTAAAGTATGCAAAGCATTAGCTTTTGTATCATTTATATACTATTAGTGTTTAATAATATTTTGAGTTAGCTTTTATTTTTATATTTCAAGTTCAATTTAAGTTTTTAATTTTGTTTGTTCTAATTTTAGTAAACTTATTTAAATTTATTTCACATTCAGTTTAATTTCTGAAAACAATTTGAATAGTTTTTGTTAAAAATAACAAAACTGCCTGATCTGATTCAAAAAACAGCAAAAGCAGTAATATTGTGAAATATTTTTACTATTTAAAATATCTGCTTTCTATTTGAATATATTTTAAAATGTCATTTATTCCTGTGATCAAAGCTACATTTTCAGCATCATTACTTCAGTGTCACATTATCCTTCAGAAGTCATTGTAGTATGCTGATTTGCTATTATTATTAATATTTAAAACAATTGAGTACATTTTTTCAGGATTCTCTGATGAATCGAAAGATCCAAAGATCAGCATTTATCTAAAATTATTATTATTATTATTATTTTAATTTTCAAGGATGCTTTAAATTTATCAAAAGTGATTATAAAGACATTTATAATGTTACAAAAGATTTCTATTTCAGATAAATGCTGTTCTTCTAAACATTCTAACATTCTATTTATCAAAGAAACCTGAAAAAATCTACTCAGCTGTTTCCAACATAAGAATATTAGAATGTTTTCTGAAGAATCATGTGACTGGAGTAATGATGCTAAAAAATCAGCTTTGAAATCACAGGAATAAATTACATTTTAAAATACATTCAAATAGAAAACAGTTATTTTAAATACTAAAAATATTTTACTAGTTTTTGCTGTACTTTGGATCAAATAAATGCAGGCTTGATGAGCAGAAGAGACTTCTTACATATATATATTTATATATATATACATTTTCAAAATTCTAAAACATTATTTCATTTGTTTCAGGTTTACATTTGGACCCCACTGTTTATAGATAGTGATGTATCATCAACAAAAGCGTGAGTATTGAATAATGCCTTCTTTTATGACTTCCTCCTGATGGAGATGAGCTTTTCAGCAGACTGAGTTTCTATGGTTACGGATCACACCTGAAAAAATGCTGAATCAAAAAGAGTACTGATGCACTTCTATTTTCTGACACCTCTGTCTATTGACTTATCAATGGTTGAGTTTATTTGCATATAACCATTACTTTTCATATAACCAGCATATTAAAATACATAGTGGCTTTTTCTCTTATCTGATGAATTCTGTAAGATGTGGTTGCAGTTCATCTGAAATAAAAGAGAAAAACCTTGACCAAAACAGTATTAGGTTACTTTAGTGAGAAGGCACACCCATTTAGAACGGTGTCCTCTTCTATAATCTCTGTTCATGATCAGTCATTGTGTTCCTGATTAGATCCCACCCACAGCCGGCCAGGACTGAGTTTGGGTATGTCAAAGCATCTGCGTGACTGCCAGTGGCATTAGACAGAAGGAAATGTGTCATGTGAAATGCAATACTCTTTGTATAATGTTTGTGTCAAAGAGGGGAAAACTCCCCTATTCTTGTGCCTTTTGGCGCACACACTCGCACAGTCATAGCCCTGCTCATATTACTAATGGTAATGACAGCCTAGCAATTTTCACAGCTCTCTACACTAAAGAAGTCCTCTGAGAATCTGAGCGCTCTCAATGTGTAGAGGCTGTTGGTAATGTCACACAGTGGGAGTCGTTCCCAATTATGTCTCCATACTCGCTCTTCTTGTGTGTTGGCTCCTCTGGTTATACTGTAACACTATTAACCCTCTATAAAAGTTTCACATGGAGTTGTATTTCATGCTTAATTTCATGCACAATGTCTACAACGTTGTCATGTAATAGTACTGACCACTAGATGGCATCATGCTGCAAAACTGAAAATAGAGCGGAACAATTCATCCTATTTACTGCTATGCTTAATTTAATAAGGATTTATAATAACACAAACAAATGATGCAACACTGTTCACTTTTCATTTCACCCCCTTTATTTTTATTCTTCTGAAATTCATAGAAACAGATAAAAAACAGCAATCATCTCCAGAGGCATTTCAGTCAGGTAGAATGCATGAACTCTAGGCTAAATGTGTGTGTGTGTGTGTGTGTGAGCCAGTGTGGGTGTATAGTACATAGTTTTTCCCCTCATTCTTCCCACTGGCTTTGACATCTTCAAAGGGCCTTGTGCCAATACTGCTTCACAGCAATCATATTTGGACTGAATAAAATAGTGGAGGTGTTGTACAAACGAAATGAAAGGATGTAAGCCTGAGTGAATCTGTGTTAAAGCAGAGGTATGTGAAGGGCTTTGCATTGAATGTTCAAATCCAGCAGTTTTGACAGACAGGGAGGACAAATAAGAGATTGTAAGTATGAACATGAACTTTTAAGCTTCATTTATAAAATGAAGATCATTCTAGGTCCAAGATATTTCTCTTAAAGGGTACACGCTTTCAAGTACGGTCAAGTACAGAGACATAACTGGACCATTTTACCCACATAAAACCACACTGATTCCTACAAAACGTAGAACTAGATAGATAGATAGATAGATAGAAAATGGTTTAGAAATGACTGATACTATTACGCTGCACAAAATCATTTTTTTTAATGAGTATTTTTGTCTTAATATGTTTCTTGGTCTCGTTTTCATATCCAGACAAGGTAAATGTCCTTAACCAAAATTGCATGTAATATTAAGGCATATTTAAGAAATGTTCTCTCAAAACAAGATCATTGCTCTTACTCTCTTGGCAAAATTAACTACATTTTGTTCATTTATGCTTAAAACAAGAAAACTACTATTTGTCAAAGGGGTAAGAATAATAAACTTAATGGAAGATTTGTCCTCTGAAAAAAAAAAAGCCTTAAAGGGATATTTCATCCAAAAATGAAAATGCTGTCATAATTACTCATGTCGTTCCAAACCCATTAGTCCTTCGTTCATCTTTGGAAAACCATTTAAGATATTTTTGATGAAATCCGAGCGCAGTAGAGAAGACATTGTTGAATAGTGTTGTCACGATACCAAAATTTTGACTTGGATATAATACCTGACTAAAATATCTTGATACTACTACTGAACTGATACTAAGACACAAACATAGAACAACAGGAAAAGTTGTTTCTTTGTTATTAATAATAAGAACATAGATGCAAGTAACAAACTAAAGGACGAATACAATAAAACAAAAGATACAAATGAAATGAATAGGGCATTATGAATTTTTTGCTAATTAAGTTTTTTTTTCCATTTAAATTTTTCTAGACTCTATTTGGTTACATTAAAAAATACGAATCAAAAAGCATGTCTAATTAATTGAAATAATGAAACTTGCACAAGTTAACAGCAATTTACTAAAAGTTTAACAAAAATTACATATTTAAGGCCCATGTCATCTACTTTCATCAATTTTTCAAGTTTTCTATTAATTTTCTGGATTCCATTTTAATAGTCTCATTAAGTTGTAATAAAAGCATGTCTAATTATTTAAAAAGATGAATTAGATTTTATAAAAAAAAATTATTTATTATATTATTATTTTCATTTTTTTCAGAAACATTGTGTATTTACAGTTTTTCTGGAAAAAAAATTCTGGTAAATAATTTTTCTGGTAAATATTCCTTAAATATTGTTTTAATAATATTTTATTATTAATAGTAGCAGTATCATTACAATAAGTAATATTTCTGTCAAGTTAAGTCGAACTTTTATTTTGACGGGTTGCTGTGAAGACCTTTACATTTCTGTTTGTATAAGTTATACAGTAAATGTCTGCGTTATACAGTAAATTTCATTTTTATGACTGGATCCCGCAATTACGTTTCTTAAAGTACCAGTACTAGTAAAATGCATATTCGTACTGTTTTGAAAAGCAGGTAACGTTATATCGTGCAACGCTAGAATAAAGGCATTATTTTTGTTTTGTTTGTGCACAAAAAGTAACTTCATAAAATTAGGGTAGAGGCACTGATGTCACATGGACTATTTTAACAATGTCCTTACTGCTTTCTGAAAGAAGGTCTTACAGATTTGGAACAAGATTTGGTGAGTAATTAATGACAGAATTTTCATTTCTGGGTGAACTATCTCTTTATATCTTCTGCAGTTTTACTTATTGAAGTGTATTTGAGTTTAGAGATGTTTAGATGAACAAAAGTACCGATTGTCAAAAAAAGTGCTAAACAAAAAGGATGTCTTCTGAAGTATTTCGGTGCTATTCACAGATCAGTGAAAGCTCTATTTAAAGCACTGTTCTGAGATCAGACAGAGCTGTCTGAGTGCTTCACTGAAGCTCAGCAACAGCTGAGATCAGTAAAAGCTGCAGTTTGGGTTGCTGGTCTGAGATCACTCAGAGATGTTAGAACGCTTTAATTAAATTGTTGAGAGACTCTTTCAGAGCACTATCCTCAGATAACTCGGAAAGAGTATTGAGTACTGGCTACTTCATTGAGATGAATAAGATCAGCTGTGAGAGGCTGTAGCACTGTAAATATATATATGGACTGATTTAATTAGCCGTAGAGGTGTGTATATCTAGATGTGTGTATCTCATCCCGATGCTTGTGGGCTGTGCAGTGATTCAGAAGTGCTACTTAGAAGGAGATTGGAGTAGGTGAGGACCATCAGTCAAGTAGGTGGGGAATGGTCAAAAAAGCCTATTTTACAGCTGCCACATTAAGTGTGTGTGCAAAAATGTCCAATCGTGTGCACGTCTAACTGTCTCTTTCCCTTTCTTGTCCATTATATGATTATCGGGAGCTATGCATTCAGCAATATTTCACAAGCTGCAACATAACCTTTCTATTATGCTGCAGTCATCATAAATGTCAAAGTCACAGTCCACATGTGTGCTTGAGAAAGGGAGACTATGCCCCCCAACCCCCACCCCAGCTGCCTTAAAGCACTAATCCCTGCACAAATACAGTAAAAGTCGGAGCTGAAGGGGATGCTATTTTACCTCATGATTGATTTGATATCAATTGCTTTCGGGACTGAAAGCTAAGTGGATTTGATTGGCCAGATGCTCCTTTCCTTTCTGCTCCAGGTCTCTCTACACCTATTTGTTTCAAGCTTCTCATACACAGAGGGCAAGGAGGGTGAAAACGAAGGGACTCTGGCTCATGCATATTGATGAAGAGCATTGTCTGTGACAAGGTGATTTTCAGCATTTTTAGAGGCAAACAAAATAAGCAAAAAGCAGCAGGGATAAATGCTCCATAGATTATTCTCCCCACCACAGTGCAACTTAACTGGTAACCAATGCCCTTATTGAACCTAGAGGATACGAAATTATACATACGCTATGCAACTAAACTGCGACCCGGAGTTACCATGGAAGCATTGCACAGCATACCAACCTGTCAGCAGAGGCTTGCTTCTGTGTATCTCTCAGACACATCCCCACCCCCTTCCGTCCTTTTCTTTCACCCGCCCATTTTTTTCTCTCTCTCTTATACATTCCTTTATGGAAGATGAGCCTTAAATGCCTCTGAGACATTGGTCATGGTGGGGGAGGTGACTTTTACCATGGTCATTGAAAATGTATATCTTTCCAAACACTATTTAATACCACCATATACCAAAAGACAAATATATGGTACTGACCAAAACATCTAACCTCTGAGAAGAGATGACATGGGCCGCATTAAAGTCATGGCTATCTGCAGATATGATTATGGCTGCTTGGTCTTTAGCTTAGTGCCCCATGAAAGTCTTGGGGCATCAGAAACATTGTAAGTCTCTATCTACGCCTTGTCAAAGCAAAAGCTTGTTACTGTCTCCGCTCTACTGCTGCTGTAATACTGCAGACTAGAGGATCCCCCTCTGTGATTATCTGCAACTGTGCAGCAGTGTGGTTCATCTGGCTTTCTTGCTCTGCAGCAAAACCTGCATAGTGCTTACCATGACAACGATACACCCATTGTTAATGGCTCAACCTCAAACTCATCTGCTTTTACCATCAAACAAAAGCCTTGTTTAAATTGTGGGCTTATGCTGAAGAACACCCATAAAGTGGTTAAAAGCCATCTAGAGGCTTTTAAGTATGAGAACAGGAAGCCCAGTTGCACAAAGGCTAACGCTCATATCTCAGGTCTCCTTCTGCCACCCCCTGGGGGTGTTTTGTTTTTTCTCTCTTGTACATCCTCCAGTCTCGTTTGGGCATGTGGTCAGACAGTGGTAATCTGATCAACTACACGAGTGCTGTCCACCATCTCTACACACTCAATTTCTTCCCGGTTTTCCGCCGCATTCTTTCTCTCCCGCCGCTTCTTCTTGGAGGGAGGTAAGAAGGTGAGCAGGACTGGCAGAATGGCCAAACAGTGGAAGGCGGTGATGATGGCGGTGAGAAACAGGCACCTGAAGAGCGTGCGGGTGAGGTTTGAGGGCACGGCCGCGAGAGGGAGCAGAGCAGCCCCGTAACACAAGTAGCTCTGAAGGGCAGGAACCCCGTGTCGCTCCAGAGCCAGTTTCACCCAGCGCGTACGGGTGGATTCCCGACCTAGGGCAAATGCAGACACCAGCGGAGCGCTGGAGTCTACAGCATAGTTCACTCCGTAGATCAGACACAAAACGGAGACGCAGTCCAACTCGACCCGCCACAGGGTCATGAAACCCACCAGCCCGAACTCAACCGAGGCTACTGTCACAGTCAACCAGGCGTTCACCAGTGGGTCAGCTGCCAAGAAGGTGGAAAAGAAGAGCAGAAAGAGTGCAGCGATGCAAGAGTTCTTCAGTGGTGCTCCAACAGATGAAGCATAGCGGTCCATATACACAAAGGATGGATTGAAGATGATGAACTTCACCCTGGAGGTCAGCGACAGCTTCCTTAGTGTGTCCAGCAGGATAGACATCTCCTCTCGTTTGTTTTCAGTTGTCTTGGCCACTAGAAACATACGTGAGGCTACGACATCAAACTCCCCATCGGCACGTTTGGCAAAGATGATATCATCCGAGAAGTGCACATATCGGGGTTGACGCAAAAAGCCAGAACGCAAGCGTTCTGTGAAGTTGCTGCGTGACAGGCTTGTGGTGATGTTCAGCCCGTGAAGGTAGTTGAGGTAACTCTCAAACCAGGAGATGCGTTCAAAACCTTTGGTGTATTCCAGAAGGTCCTCTTGCACGCTCATGTTCCAGTACTCAATGGACTCGTAGATGTAGAAACCAATCACGGGACTGTAACTGCTGAAATACCGCTGCTGTGCACGGGTGTATGCTATAGTGCTTGTTTCTGTCGCAACCACATTACTAAGATCTGACCCTTCACTAACCTGAAGGTAGCCCATGAGGGCGAAGGAAACATAAACCAAGTAGAAGAGAACCACGAATGGTTTGACGTAGGTATTGGTGATCCAGTCACAGTAGTACCGCTTCATAAAGGCAACCAGCAGGTGACTCTCATAAGCACGTAGTGGTCCTGCTTCCGTAGCCTCCTCGTTGTAATGCGTGTACATGAGAAAGCGGTACCACGCTGGCTTCTGCTGCAGCAACTCAGGTTTTGGTACACGCCTGCAGAATAAACTATGACGGTAGTTGTTTTCCAGGTAGCCAGCAAACACCAGATTGGATCCGTAGAAGGTGAGGATGTAGAGGTAGTTGAAGAGGACTGAGATGCAGGCATTCCGACAAAATAGACGTACCGCCTCAATGTTTGTGAATGGACTGGCTCCAATGCCGAAGGTGACCACGTGCAAGGCCGTGCTAGCTGTGAAGGGCAGCATACAGTCAGAGAACACAGCAGCAACCCGCTCCTTCACATGCTGGTCCTCGCGGGTACGCCGCCAAGACGACAGCATCTCGAATGTGCCGAACAAGCCGTGACCTGAAAGAGATGAAGAGAGAAAATAGTATGTCTTTCAGTGACTTATAAACCTTAAGTGAAAAAGGTGAAGTGGAATGGTCTAAGCATAGCTTGGAATGATTTTGGCAGGCAGCTCTTTCAAGTGACATAAATGGCTGCTGGGAAAAGAGGAGACGTAAATAATTGAACAAAACGGTGACAAGACAGTCACTCTGCAGCTGCATCGCAACAATGGATGTGAGGGAAAAACAGATGCTCTCTTTCTCTGGTTCTGGCACTGCTTTTTCTTGGACAAAGCTGAGTCAAATAGTGTTAAGCATGCATTGTAGGATTTATCATGGTAATTTGTACATATTTTATGAGGAGGCTAATTCGTACGACTTCACTCTTTTTGCTAAATCATACGGATTTTAAAAGTTCCCTAATTTCTGAGTTTTTCTGTAAACCTACCCATCACTGGGGTCTAGACAAATTGTACAAAATCGTACGAGTGAGGTTGTACGAATTACCCACCTTGTAAAATATGTACGAATTGATCATGAGATGGCATATCATTTATACATGAGCCTATAGAAAGCACCGTTCCTAATTTATATAAATTCTAATGCAAATTACTGGAAAATCTATCAAAATAAAGAAAGGATTCAGTCTTGAAAGCAAAGCCAAAGAAGCCTCTTGGCCATCACCTCTTCTATTTACAGAGCGTGATCTAACTATAGCCCACTCTCTCATCCTCCATCTTCACAGCTGATGAATTTGTAGCTAAATAAATCTCAGTCACACTCACACACGATAGCCACATGTCATGTAAAATTGATCTGATGAAAGGAAAAAGCCTTATGGATGTGAGAAAGGCTGACAGCCCTTGTAGCCTTGGGATTTCGTAGAAGCACAGAAGCCCAAGACATTAGGCAAACTGGGTCAGCCTACTTTTAGAAGTTGACATAAATGAACCTGGGGGTCCTACAATTGAACACAAGTCATCATGACGAAGAACACTCTTCACATTGCATGTTAAACTTGTTCTTGGGTCTTTTTTCAGTTTCAGTGTTTTTTCCTCTCTGGCTTTCTACATCACTTGCTCATGCAGGCAGAGTGAGCAGATGGCTCTCACCTACAGGGTTGCCACGGCATCAGTGACTCATCATTCATGACGGAGGTTCCCTCGGTCCGATATTGCTAGTACTGCCTCTCACACAGACCTGGGATGTGTGCCCAGCACAATAGCTAGCAGAGTCACCAGACAGCACTGGCCTGAGGTCGTGGCCTCTGCGATTGGACTCAAGTGTTCTGATTTTCAGCAGAGCTAAAGGTCTTAAATTAAACTAATGGGCAGTAAGAGGAGACTGTTGCTAAACTCAACAATCAAGATCTGCGAGTAAGACAAACAGAGAGAGAGAGAGACTGTAATTTCTATTCTCATGTTGTTTTCTCTCACTTTCGCCTTTGCTCTCTCCCTCTGCCACAGTCGTTTTTTTATTTATCAGATGAACCAACTATATTTTTTTTCCACTTGTCTCAAAAAGAATATCCATGTGACACACACAGAATGATTCTCAGTATGCATGTTCTTTATCTCCTGAACATCTTTGCTCATCTCCCAAGATGCGGTGCAGTCTTTTTTCTCTTTATAAACATGACGTTAATCTTAGCAATTATGGCCTATGATATCTGTCCGTTCCATCTTTCTGTTATCGTCGGAGGACTGTCAGATGATCCCAGTTGACAGCTAATGTCCTTGTAATGGAATTTGTTTTAAATAAAAGGCCGGTGGCCTACAGAGATAAGCCCTATTGTTTTGTCAAACATCCGTTATGTTGTACTTATGACATATATCCCTGCTTTTCTCTGAACCCTATTCAACCCAGTAGAAATTACCCCATTATTTACTCACCCTCAAGCTATCTTAGGTGTATACGACCTTCTTCTTTCAAATGAATACAATCAGAGTTATATTAAAAATTGCCCTGACTCTTTCGAGCTTTTATAATGGCAGTTAATGGGTGTTGAGATTTTGAAGCAAAATAAAGTGCTTAAATCCATCTCAAAAAGTGCTCCACACAGCTCCATGTGGTTAATAAAGGCCTTTAGAGTGGAATCGATGTGTTTGTGTAAGAATAATATCCGTATTCTAAACTTTATAAGCCATAATCTCTAGCTTCACTAACTGTCATACGTGCGTTTACGAGAGAGTGGCGTTCCAGCGGATTATGTAGGCATAGCGTTAACTTTAAATATGGACATTTTTCTTACACAGATGCATTGATTCACTTCAGAAGGCCTTTATTAACCCCCCGGAGACATGTGAAGTACTTTTTTTATAATGGATTGATTTTACTTCAAAATCACTGCCATTATAAAGCTAGGAAGAGCCAGGACATTTTTTAATTATGTTAATTAGGCGCTGAAACCCTATTGTAATTGTTAGAATGGCCAAGGATCAGCAATCTCCATGTAAAACTGATCGGCATTCCAAACCGTAAGTCATAGAGACTTGAAACTTGAGGGATGATAGTACTCACACCGCCTACAGAGTCACCAAAGCTCGCCCCATTCGGCCTGACGGGGGTGCTACAGCAATCAAAATTACAGAATTGCTGGCTCAAGTGTCTTATGTTGTTGGAATCCTTGGCTCACGCCGGACAAAACAGATTCGATCTTGAGCCTGGCTAAATTTTTTGGTATTTTGGATTTTTTGAATGAGATATCTTCGCCAAACTCAGAATGCGTATGTAAACATGGCCGTCATTGGGTGATGAAGTTTGAGCACCTGTTAGACAAGGTTAACGGAGGCCAATCGGAACGAAACTCACTGGGCCTGTTTGACTCACGGCCCCAAAGGTCTGAGAGAAATTTTAAAGAAATTGGCCTCTGGGGGGCGATATCACATTGTTTAAGGGCGTAAACAACTGTACATTTCATGTTTTTTCACACATACACACAATATTAATATCATATGATAGAACTCCCTCATTCCGGACACCGTTGCCTGTAGAACCACTGCTGTCAACCAAATCGTTTGTTAAATGATTGTGAAGATGTAAAAAAATTTACTTTTGCGAACTAGTCCTAGGTTTTTCGCTCAATAAAAAAACACTGCAGTTCAGTTCATGGTCAATAATTATCATATATTGAAATTTAGCCTTTGGAAACTATAACGTGGTCGTTTAGAAAAGGGGCTTGTCCAGTTTTACCCAAAATCCTATAAAGCCTGAAGGAAAACTCAAAACTTCACAAAACATGGTCACATGCAACAGGTGATTTTAAACAAGCATGTAACGTTTTAAGGAGATCGGACCACACCTGGCGCTATAAGAGTCGTTACAAGATAATATTTATATGGTAAATTATCTGGATTTGCCAAAAATGCTTTTTTAAGTCATTGATTTAGGTGGTTACAGGCTTGCGAAATAATGTCTTTTCAAAGTGCTTAAATGCCTTAAAACGCTTGAACCCTGGTAATTGCTGCTTGCATCTATAGTATATAATAACTCTGATTGCATTTGTCTGAAAGAAGAAAGTTATATACACCTAGGATGGCTTGAAGGTGAGTGTATAATGGGGTAATTTTTTATTTTTGGATGAACTATTTCTTTAATATGCAGTGACATGGGACAGCTCTAGCAAGTTCTGCTTTTATGCTAAGGAAGTGCTCTGTAGGAGAGCTCTGTAAGGAGATGCTGTCAATCTCTGGCTGCGATTGGAAGCCAATGGGGAGAATTCTGAGACTGCTGACGTTGAGTGGCACAATTGCCAAGGTTGGGATTGAACTGTTGAAGCATTATAAGAAGGACACAGATGTCAGTCTTCTTGAGATAGAAATGCAATAGTAATTTTGTGGAGTGGGTGGCACGGGGGTCAATCTAAACGCATCGTCTCTCAGCCTTTTCCAAGCCCTCGTTTTTCGTTTCCATTTTTTTCTTTCTCATTTCTCTGTCTTTCGCCCCAGCCTGTTATTTTCTCAACAGAAGCCTCCTCCCACACGTGGTACTAATTGCCGTGTGTAAGAGATGGCCAACGAGAGCGAGCGAGATGGATGTGATCTGTCAGGATGCATGTACGCGTGTTGGTAATTAGTCGCAAGAAATCTGCTTGTGTGAATCTGTTCCACAAGCACACAGTTGATTCACCCAGAACGGCTCATGGACAGAAGACAAAAGAAGGGGGTGGAATTCCTCTAAAGGCTGTCTGTTGAGCTCTATTAGGAATTCCTTTGATGTGGAGCGTTTCATTTTTAATGATACACCTTGACTAAAGCACAGTGCAGAGCTTTCCGGTCAGTCAAAAAGGCGTACTCGTTTAACCTGACAGTCCTTTAAAATACAAGCAGCCACAGTATGTAAATGGAAGATCAAAAGAATGGAACGAATACGCAAACAGCAATGGCGACTTAGAGAGAAAAGAGCACAGATCACTGGGATGATGCATACACACTACCACTCGGAAGTTCGGGGTCAGTTATTCAGCAAGGATAGGAGGACAACTAGGAGTAATATAATCTCACCTAACATGACAAAAGGGATGCCCAGGTATGTTGAATTGTATTTCCCTCCAGTAAGGTTGAAAATGCCTGCAGAGGTGAGTGTAGCGAGGCTGACGGTCACCAGAGCCAGAAGACCCAGCCAAGGTTTTGTACGCACACAGTCTCGCATTGAGCAGCACAGCATGGCCAGCGAGAGGCACACGGCCAGGCTAAAGAGCAGCGGCCGTTCTGATACTCGACTGGTCCTTTGGAAGTCCCTCTGAAGAGAAGAGGAAGTGAAGGGGTATAGGCTAAGCTCGGGATGAGCCTTTCCAAAGTTCTCCAACTCCTTGCAGAACAGCAGCTCCCAGGTTGCCGCCACCACTTCGTTCAGTGGGCTGGCTGCTTGCAGGTAGTACGTGAGTTGAAGGGCTCGAGCAGAACGAACCCCATCTCTCCCTCCCCCCGCCAGGACTCCGCCCAGTTGGTGCCCGATGTAGGCCTCTCGCCCATCTTTGAGTTTGGTGATGGGATAACGCAGAGGGGGTACCGAACGGTTGGACGCCCGCGCTGATCTCATCTCTTCCAGAACCCGCAGGATGTCATCCACGATGCAGCTTTTGCTGTCATCCAGCAGGCAGAGGTGGGCAAAAGTGTAGTTGAATCCCAGCATAGGAACCTGGATCTGAGTGATTGTGTTGTGTAGCTTGGGGTGGAAAAAGAGAGGGGAGAAATATAGTTTTTACTAACATGTACAGGTCAATACAGATCGTCAGTGAAAAGATATACCCTACCATTCAAAAGTTTGATCAAAAATACAGCCAGAAAAGTGAAATACTATCACTTTTGTGGTTGTTGTTTTTAGATATTTTTTAAATGTTATTGTTGTGATGGAAAAGCTGAATTTTCAGCAGCCATTACTCCAGTCTTGAATGTTAAATAATCATTCTAATACGCTGATTTTGTTGTCAAGAAACATTTTTATCTATGTTGAAAACAGTTATGCTGCTTAGTCCCGTTTCCCCCACTGAATAAAAAAAAAATGTAATTGCAGCTTTTTTCTCAGAATTACGAGTTTATATTTCAGTTATGACTTAATTATGCTTAATTATGACTTGCAAAAACTTAGAATTTCTCAGACTCTTTTTTCCTCAGAATTTTGAGCTTATATCTTGCAATTGTGACATTTTTTTTATATAAACTCACAATACTGACTTGATAACACAATTGCAAGTTAAGTCAGAATTTGTGAATTATTCAATTGCATTTGCAATTGCAAGAAAAAAGTCCGAATTTTGAGATTTTTATCGCTTTATTTCTCAGAACTGCGAGTTTATCTCACAATTGTGACTTTTTTCTCAGAATTGCGAGTTTATATCTTGCAATTGTGACTTTTTCAATAAACTCACCATGCGAGTTAAGTCAGAATTGTAAGATATAAATTCGCGACTGAGAACAGAATTGAACTTTATAACTTGCAATTGCAAGTTCATATCTCACAGTTCTGAGAAAGTCAGAATTTTTTTGCATTTGCAAGAAAAAGTCCGAATTTTTAGGTTTTTATCTCACAGTTCTGACTTTATTTCTCAGAATTGCAAGTTTAAATCTCCCAATTGTGACTTTTTTTCTCAGAATTCTTCATTTTGCAATTGACACCTTTTTCAGTCTAAACTCACAATTCTGCATTTGCGAGATAAGAAGTCAGAATTGTGAGAAATAAACTTAAAATTGAGAACATTCAGCAGACGTCAGTCTTATTTCCTCCTCAGAATTGGACTTTATAACTTGCAGTCTATATTCTGAGAAAGAAAGTCAGAATTTGTTTTTGCATTTGCTAGAAAAACGTGAGAGAGAAAAGAATTGTGAGGTTTTTATCTTGCAATTCTGACCTTATTTCTTGCAATTGTGAGTTTATATCTCACAATTCTGACTTTGTAAATCATAATTACGAGTTTATACATCACAATTCTGAGAAAAAAGTCAGAACTGTGAAATAAACAATTGCAAGCAAAGAAGTCAGAATTGTGAGATAAAAACTTGCAATTACCTTTTTTATTTTTATTCAGTGGCGGAAACAGGCTTCCATAGCTGCTTATTATTTTTGTGGAAACTGAAACTTTTTTGAGAGAACAGCATTTATTTGAAACAGAACATTTTGTTACGTCTTTGCCGTTTCTTTTAATTAATTTAATGCATCCTTGTTGAATGTAAGTACCCACTGACCTTCAGCTTTTGAATGGCAGCATATTATGTTCTTGCAGCATTAGGAATACACTAAAATTTAAACTCTTAATACTCAAGAGTAAACTTTAGGTGTGTGATTATGTCAATATTTCATCGCATTCAGTTGCAACTATCTTGTTGCCAGGCAACAGAAAACCATGTTGCTGCAGGAAGAATATGCCAACAGTTTTACTTCCTGTTTAAAAACACAAACACAACATC
Organism: Labeo rohita; assembly: GCF_022985175.1. NCBI lineage: Eukaryota > Metazoa > Chordata > Actinopteri > Cypriniformes > Cyprinidae > Labeo > Labeo rohita. Next base: position 11,105,885 of record NC_066892.1, on the reverse strand, counting down.
AAAGAAAAACTTTTAGACTTTCTTCCACGGCAATTCATGTGAGAGGAGGATTGATTGTCCTCTGAGGTCAGTCTCTCGGCGTTGTTAATGTCAGACTGATTAGACTGTGTCAGACTCAGATCACCGGGGGAGGCTGCCTCCTCCAATGCTCCTCCGGCCTCCTCGAGCAGCAAAGAAATGTCAAACACACACCAATCAGGCCTCTAATTGCTCAAGCTTGATAATTAACCCTCAGTTGGAGACTAAAGCATGACATCTGCATGCCCACAGTCTCTGACCTAGACGGACGCTCCAAATGGGCCGTCTGTACTTACAGGCATAGAAAAAAAAACTATATTCTGCTATATCCTTTCAGAATCAAATCAGGCATACAAAATTGTCACACTGCATTCGACGATCAAATCCTGGCTCAGCAGAGAAGAGCTAAACCTTTTCCCAAAGGTGGTTTGTGATACAGTGAACAAGGTTAGACCGAGACCTGTTGTGTCATGGTGCAGAGAGAATATAAAGAAGGTTCTATTTCTGGAATACACAATGCATTGTGAATATTAAAAAGTTCTTAAGATGAGGTTGCTGCTCACAGCTCGGGCTTAGTTCAATTAGCTCAGGAAAATTGAAATGAATGTTTCCAGTTAGAAGGGATGAGTCTAAATGAACACGAATACTTTGCATTTAATAATAAAGTGTCTGTGCTAGCAAAATGTCAATATGAAATGTGAAGCCACAATCCACATTCCACTAAAAAAAGTCGTTTTTTGCCTAAAGTTAAAATTTCTCACAAGTACAGTGTAAGCAGAAGTTGCCAGCATCATATTTCATGTTGGTGGTGTCTGGGGTAGTGAGTTTTGGAGCTGGATTGGGAAGCTGTGTTACAGGAAGATAAAGTAGGCCACTAGCTAACACTCTGACCGGCACATAGCATGAAATATTTCTAATATTAAAAAATATATATGATCCGGGGAGAGCCGTGGAAAGAGAACTTTCCTCGAAATCCAGTTAATATCATAACACCTGTTTCCACAGGGGAGTTAATCCTACAGATTTGTTCAGTTTTAGAGTTTTTAGAGTTATTATCCCAATGATCCCAGAGTACTGGGACAATAAATAAATAAATAATAAGATAAATCAATTAAATAAATTATTATGGATCACATAAATATCTTTTTCCATTTTCTCACTTACTATAGGACTACTGTACCATCAGCTAGAGTATTTAATAATTAACATATATTACATAAATGTTGATTAATCTAGCATTTTTGACTAAATAACCATACTTTTCATATCACACATGCATTAAATATATTACATTTTTCTTTTTTTTTATTGCTAGCTACTAATAGGAGCTACTTTAAAAAAAAAAAGTTCTTTACAATTTGCATAATGAGTTAATCACATAATGTTGTGAATGTAAGCATTACATAAATCTGTAAAATAAATACGTTAATAAATGTGACCCTGGACCACAAGACCAGTCGTAAGTAACACGGGTATATTTGTAGCAATAGCCAACAATACATTGTATGGGTCAAAATTATTGATTTTTCTTTTGTGCCAACACTCTTAAAAATAAAGGTGCTTTAAAAGGTTCTTACCAGCAGTGCCACAGAAGAACCATTTTTGGTTTCACAATAAACCATTCAGTCAAGGGTTCTTTAAAAAAACATCTCTTTCTTACCGTTTTCTAATCTGAAGAAGCTTCTTTCGCCACAAAGAATCTTTTGTGAAACAGAAAGAAACTTCAGATGTTAAAGGTTCTTTATGGAACCATTTAGACAAAAAAGGTTCTTCTATGGCATCGTGAAGCACCTTTATTTTTAAGAGTGAAAAATCATTAGGATACTGAGTAAAGATCATGTTCCATGATACATTTCCTACTGTAAACATATCAAAACTTAATTTTTGATTAGTAATATGCATTGCTAAGAACTACATTTGGACAATTTTAAAGGCAATTTTCTCAATATTTAGATTTTTTTTTTTTTTCAATTTTTTCAAATAGCTGTATCACCAAATATCGTCCTCTCCTAACAAACCATACATCGATGGAAAGCTTATTTATAAATCCCAATTTCAAAAAATTGACCCTTATATACACACCAGAGCCTGTGTGACTTTGTTAAACTCATAACAGATAAAATATGAAAAGAAGAACTTACCAACTTAAGAACTTACTATTACGTAATCATAAAAAATGTATTATGCAAATATCTGACAGTGCTGATCAGGACAAAGTTGTTAAGGCGAATAAGAGATTTATATGTTTTCAACTATTTGTGACTTCAGGAATGACTTTCTTTACATGTTTGTCCTCTGAAGCATGAGAAAAACAGCTTCAGGGAAAAGTTGGATCGGCCAGAAAGTATAAACAAAATATTATTTCATGTAGTTCTAACACTGTTGCAACATTTTAGACTGTTAAACACAGCAATTACTCCAGTAAAATGTTGCTCACCTTTAGGACTGAGTTGACGTGGTGCGGGTCCAACACGCTCCCCCTGCGCGAAGTCACGATGACCCGGCCATATCTCCCGGGTGTTTGCAAGTCCGAGTAGAGGGTGTGTTTGGATCGGTTGACGGGGAACAAACTATCCACCAAGTTCCCCTCGATCTTCGCCAGGCTGTGTTTGGGGGCTAACAGGTACTCCACGTTTTCCTCGATGCGGTATCTGCTGAAACTCGCGCCCAGCAGGATGGAGATCAGCACGGGCGCGGAGGCGAAAAACACCGGGTGATTGGCGACAAAGTGGCCCAGTTTGTGGAATGACGTCCTGAGCCCTTCGTGCAACACTTGTCGCAACATCCTAGAATGCAGCAACAGCGCAAGGGCGATGAACCAGCATCAGCATCAGAGATCCGGAGCATCAGTGTTCAACCCACGCAGCTGGATCACTGAAATGATGAAGCGTTGCGTTGAATCTCATCAGGTCCTTCTGGGTCAGAGACATTTTGTTAGTACTGCATTTAATCTTACTTTTAAGAAAAAGATAAGTCAGAATGAAAATGCTTTTGAAACGCTGCAGCGTTAGGTGATTTTGTGCATGTGTGCGCATTATTTAGAGACTTTCAAAGCGGACGACTTTCTTTCAGTATTCTGTCAGTAATTTTGGGGCGTTTCGCGCAAACCAAGCGGTGTTTGGCGTCGCCGGTACAGTTATCTAACCTTCAGACACCTCAAAGACATTAAAACAAAACGCTAAAAGGGTTTGTGATAGGCAAATCTATAATGGAGTCATAAATAATGAGACTATAATGATTTATCAGTGTACCATCCCACGTCGAATAGCAAAACGTTGCTATGGTTATCTTCTCAGAATAACGCGATTTCTATTTATTTAGCACAACTTGTAATCTAACTTTAACTGAAACCTCGTTTGAAATGTAAAAACACATACTTTTAAGAACTCAAACCATTTGTTTTGACTTCCTTTAAGGTCGAAGCTTTAATTTGGGGTCAACATCCATGCCTCCTCCTCCCCACCCCATAATTCACACCTTGGACAATTGTGGTCACTTTAAAGGGAGTGACAGGTTGTATTAACGGAAAGAAACCCCTAAACCGTGATGACGAGTTGAAAAGTGGCAAAAACCTGGCTGCATGGGTTAAACTGGGTTTTTTTCGACAGGGAAAGGAAGATGGTTCTGAATTATTACCAGTCACGTCTTTGCAGTTTCATGCCATCTGAGAGACCCAATTTCCATTAATGCGTCGTTGATCCGAGTGCCAGGAATGATCTGCTCTTTTCTCGTAACGGAAACGAATCACTTTTCTCTCTGAATATCTCCACGGCGTCTTAGAAAGGATGAATCCAGTACGTATCGGTGTATTTTAACAGTGAACTGGTCATGCACTTACAAACAGTTTCAAAGGCGCAAATACAGTTTTGTATATTCCATTATCTATGAGGTGCGTGTCATTGATCCATGTTAATCCCGCACCGCGCCCAGCACGACCGCTATCCGCTGCTACCAGTCTGAAACCGCAAATCTCCACCACCGACCCGCGGTGCAGAATGCGTGCGGGCTCCGCGCAGCTCCAGCTCGGCCACTTGTGTGCATTTCCTTACCGAGTTAAGGCATTCGTGTGCTGCGCAAGATGAAATATTCACAAACGAACGCGATGCGGCACTTAATTGCCCAGTTACGGAGCTGATTCAGAAGTTCCAGTTTCCCGAAGAGCCGGCCGGTGAATGCCGGTGGTGCCCCCACCCCCATTACACCTAATCACGGGAATGGGGTTGTGGAAAGGCGAAAGGGAAGCTTTTCTGATTGGTCTGTTAACGTTAGACCATACAAGAGATAATAACACACATAGAGACAACGATTACGTGACGGAATGTATTCTGTGTGACAGCCTGTTAAAAATTGACGTGTTATAAAAACTGTTTGCAATTACTATGCTAATTTACACATACAATTATTGTGTCAGTACACACAGAGCATAATTTATATGAGACAAAATTACAACCTTTATAACAAATTAATACATTTAGCATTGAAAAACTCACTGTACTTCTCAACATTCAGAAAAGTCTTACAGATGCAACAGACTTCGTACTAATGTTTGCCTCTACAGAGAGGAAAAAGTACTCAGAACTAAAAGCCAGTCACTAGGCTTGATTCAGCACCATGGACAGAGATGAATGAAGTACCGCTTTTGGTCTTTTTAGAGAATCCAGAACACTTTTGAAGATAAATTTGGAAGTCATCAAAGGAATAGTTTTCCTTTTTCAAACATGTGCTCACCCTCAAGCCATCTGAGATGTAGATGAGCTTATTTTTTAAACAGATTTTGAGAATTTAGCCTTACATCATTTGCCCACCGATCGATCAGTGCATCGGTTTGAAGTTAAAAGCATCTTGATGAATTTATTACAAACACAGTTTTATCATGATGGATTTCACATAATGTTTACTCTTGGACTGAAGTCATTGCTTGTGGATTATAGTGATGTTTTTATCAGCTGTTTGAACTGTCATTCTGACGGCACCCATTCACTGCAGAGGATCAATTGATATGCAAGGGATGTAATGCTAAATTTCTCCAAATCTGTTCTACTTATCTATATCTTGAAAGGCCTGAGCAAATGTTTATTTTTAGGTATACCATTTTGAGAGTTTACCATGATGTGCTTTTGGTACTATTGGCACAATTGCTCATCTTTTCCCAGAAATTGTACAATACTTACAGTTTCCTTCTGTATCCTTAATCATGGCCGGGGTTATACTGTCCCAGGTCTCTTTGAATTCCTCAGACAGACAGTCTCTGGCTGACAGATCATTTAATAACCCTGGAACAGTCTGCTGGAAAGCAGGGGCATGGCTCTGGATCTACCCATGCATGACTAATCAAGAACTGAGCCCGTGATTCAGCATGGCTCCCCTACCTGGATCGCTCTAGTGGCTTCTGCTTTCCTCTGAGAGTTATTTGGTATCACATATCCAAATTAGCTCAATTATATTTTGCATGTTGTTTATTGAAATCCACATTGAGCTTGTTCAGATGAATGTTATGTTTCTTCTTCCTGCATCCAACCTTTGACCTACGCTGTAGACGCGAAAGCAGCACTTGTAATGATCATCACTGTTTTATATGGTTATTGCCATGGTAACCATTGCTGATGCCTTCTGTAGCCCATGCTTTGCCATATCGTTCCAGCAAACCGACAAAGAGTGGTTTCCATGGTTACAGCTTTAGGGCACCATTGTGACTTCACAGCTGAAAGTGCTGGTTGTGTTTAGTGTCTGTAATACCTGAGTGAGTAAATGTTTGGACTCATGTTGTATTATTGCTCCTGCGGTATATTGTGCTGGCGCAAGTAATGGGTTTGATTCCTAGGGATATATGTAACTTGAATGCAAAAGTTGCTTTGGATAAAGGATTCTGCCAAATGCATCAATGGAAATTTAAAAGTGTGAAAATGCGACACAGTAATACATAAAGCAGAAAAGTCTAGGCTGAGTTTATTTTGGGAGACAGGAGATGAACTCAAGACCGTGAAAAGGTAGAGAAGAGGTTTGGTTTTCACAGAGAGGTGGGAGTATGTCTCTGTTTGTTTGGTCTCCTGCAGTAGAAATTTACAATAGTTTTTGGAAAGAGTCAAAGATCAGAGCTCGAATCTCACTTGAGCTGTACGGCGTAAGAAAACCTGAACTGAATAAGGCTCAGTTTGCTTGCTGTGCACTGGAGTCTGGGGAAAAGTTGATATGAGAGGAAAGAGGAGGAGACCTGGATTGAGAGAAGAGGGAAAAAAAAGAGATAGAGTGAGTGGGAAAGAGAGTAAGAGTGATGGCAGGGAGAGAGAGATAGATGCAGAGAAAGACATGGAGGAGAGAAAATGTGAACTGAATGTCAATGATGTCATTTTCCTTTCCTCAATCTTTATCCTTATGTTACCTCAAACTTCTTCCAAATCATTTTCTTAATTAAATTTGGTCTTGTTTTCTAGGAAAATCCTTAGAACATCCTTGGAATTGTTACCATTTTAGAATATATGCAAAATAATAATAGATAATGTCTTTGAATCTATATTAAAGTTCTTTTTTTTTTTACTGTAATGGTAAGGTTTTTTTCTGTTTTTTAAAAATGTTTTTTCAACTTCACCAAGTTTAGCTTAAAACAAAAAAACACACAAATAAATAAAAAGAAACAAATAGATAGATATAAATAAATAATTAGATAGATTCTCTGAAAACAAACCCTAAAGGGATAGTTCACCCAAAATTGAAAATTCTGTCAATACTCACCCTTACGTTGTTTCAAACCCGCAAGAACTTAGTTTATCTTTGAAACACAAATTAAGATATTTTTTATGAAATCTGAGAGCTTTCTGACACTGCATAAACAGCAATGCAACTGACATGTTCAAGGCCCAGAAAGGTAGTAAGGACATCGTTAAAATAGTCCATGTGACATCAGTGGTTCAACTGTAATTTCAGCGTAATCTTATACTTTTTATGCACAAAGGAAACAAAAATAACATCTTTAGTTAACAATTTCTTCTCTTCTATGTCAGTCTTCGACATGCGTTTATAAATGATGCATCGTGGTACTCTTGTGAAGGCATGTTGATTGACACGGAAAAGTAGAAATTGTTGAATAAAGATTATTTTTGTTTTCTTTGCGCACAAAAACCACTGATGTCACATGTCCTTACTACCTTTCTGGGTCTTGAACGTAGTAGTTGTGTTGCTGTCTATGCAGGATCAGAAAGTTCTCAAATTTCATCCAGAATATCTTAATTTTTGTTATGAAAATGAAGGAAGGTCTTACGGGTTTGGAACGACATGAGGGTGAGTAATTAATGACAGAGCTTTTTGAGCAAACTGTGTCTTTAATGCTGCATGCAGTTTTCTTATTTTATTGATATTCAAGGACTTTATTTCAGTTTACTACATCAGCTTTCATTGTATTAGCTCTCGCTCTGTCTGCCAGAATCTCTGTCCCCATAAACCATATAGGCGTTGCTAGACCCTAGTGAGAACAGCAGCTGCAGTAAGCTATTTTTGTTCAATTTCACAATGAAATTACAACTAAAATCTATCAGTGGTACTGATGACATATATTTCACTGATTCACATCAGCTCCTATTTAAGTAGGGGGCTGACTGAAATTCATAAACTATCCCTCCACTCCATCTCTCCATCTGTCTATCCGTATGACGATTTCATCCTGAGAGGACAAACACAAATAAGGGAGAGACTGATGGTTATGTGCATTTACAATGTAGGCACTTCATATCTGATGGCAGTCGACTGTAAAACCACTCTATATGTCTCTCTGTCTTTCTCTGAAGGTGACAAAGTCAAGATAACTGAAACCGACATCAGAAGGAAAAATCTTCAAAGAGACAGCACAAGAAAGGATGTACATAGTGAATGAGAAATTATACCTTTCTGACAATATGAATCCTGCATCCTGCTGACTCAAACTGGGCACAAGAATTGCATGGTAATCCTCACCACATGCTCACAGGAAACACTAAACATATTTACAAATGAGTCAATTCAGGAATAAACACACACAAATACACACTGACATGTTCTTATAAACTGGTCACCTCTATGAGTTTTTATGGAAATAAATAGACTGGAAATAAATAGTTTTGCGATTTTCATAATATAGTGAAAATGTAATAAATTATATTAAACATTCTTACTGTTTTCATGTTAATGTGTATTAATCTACAGGTATTGCATTTTGATGTTGCATTAAAGGTACAGTTGAAGTCAAAAGTTTTCATACACCTTGCAGAATCTGCAAAATGTTAATTATTTTACCAAAATAAAAGGAATCACAAAATACATGTTATTTTTTATTTAGTTCTAACCTGAATAAGATATTTCACATAAATACAGTCCACAAGAGAAAATAATAGTTGAATTTATAAAAAGTTCTTCAGAAAAATCCTTCAGGTCTCACAAATTCTTTGGTTTTTCAGGATTGTTTTGTATTTGAACCCTTTCCAACAATGACTGTATGATTTTGAGATCCATCTTTTCACACTGAGGACAACTGAGGGACTCATATGCAACTATTACAGAAGGTTCAAACGCTCACTGATGCTCCAGAAGGAAACACGATGCATCAAGAGCCAGGGGTGTAAACTTTTGAACAGTATGAATATGTGTACATTTTTCTTATTTTACCTGAATATCATTTTTTTTTTTTTCATTTAGTATGTTCCCCAGAAGACAAAATAAGTTAAATTTAGCCCAGTCTTCAACTTCCAAAAGTTTTCACCCACCCAACTCTTAAAGCATAGTTTTTCCTTCTGGAACATCAGTAACTGTAAATGGCTTTTTATGTGAAATATCTTATTCAGGTCAGTACTAAATAAAAGTTAACATGCATTTTGCATGATCCCTGTTATTTTGGTAAAATAATTAACATTTTGCAGATTCTACAAGGTGTATGTAAACTTTTGACTTCAACCGTAAGTTAAGGGCTAAAAATGGAGTTAAGCATAATACAAATAAAAGATACATTGTGCTATGACATGCTATGGATCACTTGCACACCGCATTTCCTAGAACTAGCATTTTCACACATATATTTATAAATTTTTATGCACCTGTCTTCTAAACACATATGTTGAACTGAATAATGAGAGCACTCTGTACCCACTCACCCAATAGTACATTCAGCACTTCTTCTCTTTCTGTACACTGTGAATTTTTTCTTTCTGTCCCTCAATGTTCAGCTCCCTAAACAATAATCATCCTTAGAAAACAGGCAGAAGACTTATATTCCTAATATTTGTTTTGTTTTCTTGGCTCTGCTGTTTAAAGCAAAAAACAACAGCGAAGGCACAGTTTGAAAAAGTGCAGTAAAAGTTGTTTATCATAATGGCCATGCTTTCATTGGCCAGGCAGTTAGATTGAGCTCAGCGGAGGCAAAACAGTAATTTAGAGGAAGATTGAGACATCTGTGCAGGCAGCACTGGGAACACTGGACCAATGAGCCAAATAGTGTCTTTATCTTCTCTGTCCTTCTCTTTAGTTAATTACAGTCTATGAGAGGATAGCTTAGATATTAAAAAACAATGCATGGCCAAACGTACAGTTGAGGTCAGAGTTTTACATACACCTTGTAGAATCTGCAAAATGTTAATTATTGTAACAAAATAAGAGGGATCATACAAAATGCATATTACTTTTTTTATTTAGTAATGACCTGAATAAGATATTTCACATAAGATGTTTACATATAGTCCACAAAAGAAAATAATAGTTGAATTTATAAAAGTGACCCCGTTCAAAAGTTTACATAGACTTAATTCTTAATACTGTGTTGTTACCTGAATGATCCAGACCTGATTTTTACCTGTTTTCTTTACTGATAGCTGTTCATGAGTTCATTTTTTGTCCTGAACAGTTAAACTGCCTGCTATTCCTCAGAAAAATCCTTCAAGTCCCACAAATTCTTTGGTTTTTTAGCGTTTTTGTGTATTTGAAGGTTCAAACGCTCACTGATGCTCCAGAAGGAAACACTATGCATTAAGAGCCGGGGGGGTGAAAACCTTTGAACAGAATTAAGATGTGTACATTTTTCTTATTTTGCCTAAATATCATATTTTTCCATTTAGTACTTCAGAAGCTACAGAAATCACAGGTTTCCCAGAAGACAAAATAAATTACATTTACCCTGAACTTCAAGTTCAAAAAGCTTTCACCCCTGGCTCTTAATGCATCACATTTCCTTCTGGAGCATCAGTAAGCATTTGAACCTTCTGTAATAGTTGCATATGAGTCCCTCAGTTGTCCTCAGTGTGAAAAGATGGATCTCAAAATCATACAGTCATTGTTGGAAAGGGTTCAAATACACAAAAATGCTGAAAAACCAAAGAATTTGTGGGACCTGAAGTTTAACTGTTCAGGACAAACAAAGAATTCATGACTCAACTATCACTAAAAAAAAAAACAAAAAAAAACCCACACAGCTGTGGATCATTCAGGTAACAGCACGGTATTAAGAATCAAGTGTATGTACATTTTTGAACAGGGTCATTTTTATAAATTCAACTATTATTTGTAATCATCTTTTATGTGAAATATCTTATTCAGGTTAGTACTAACTAAAAATGATCCCTGTCAATAGAATTCATATGGTAGGATAATCTTTACCAAATTTCCATATAGGTTGTCTACAATGTCATTTTTTAACATTTTTATTGTTATATATATATATATATTTAATTTATAAAAAATCATTTACCAAATTAATACATCAGACTGACCACCCTAGTAAATTTTCTTGCCTATAATTTACGCTGCCATTAAAAAAAAAAAAAAACGTTCTGAGTAATTTGCCTTCCTGTAGCAAGACGTCTTTCCACTCAGCATCGCGTGCAAAATGCCTTAAGCTAATTTGGTGGCGGCATTATAAATGTTATGTAATTTGAATGAGTCACTCCCCAGCTCATTGAGACAGTTGATGTCCTTGTTTAATGTGCCACACTTGTGAAAAAAAAAAAGGAGCTGAAAGCATGAAAAGGTAATCCACTGTCCCAGGAGGGGCCAGAAATCAGGGTCCATTAAGAGAAAGCAATTAATGATTAATTAGTTAATATGCAAGATAACAAGCAGTGCATGATTGCGTGGGATATTGCAGATTATGTACCATTTAGTTCAGGACAGAGACTGCGTGTGCAGCCATCCAGGTTGGGCTACAATAAGACGGATCGAATCAAGCCATTCATCACTGTAATTCACTTTCTTTCCAGAACCTTTAAGTCAGGCTAATAATTCACTGTCTTATTGTCCTATGATTAATTCAGGTTTGTTTGGAGGAGAGCATACCCAAAGGGACTGTCTGAGTGAGTCGATGAACATGAGCATTAAAGAGGAAAAGCGAGACGATGGATGGATGAAAAGATGGATGGTTGCGTGGAAGAGCTTGAGGGCTTTTCTGAGAGGAGACACTACTGTTACATGATCCAGCAAGAAGCACATCCAAAGAGGTATTTCACTCAAAAACATCAAATTTCTCACTCATGTGTTGCATGAAATCAATATATTGTTCTGTGGAACACAAAAGTGGACTTTTTTGACAGTTTATAGTGAAAGATTATAAAAGTAGTCCGTTTGACTCATTCTCTGTGCTTTAAGTCATCTAAAGCCGTATTATAACATTATGTGATGAAAATAGAAAAACTAAAGTCATTATTTCCTAATAATCTTGGTGTTTCTGGTAAAATATGTAAATGACTCAGCTACATCCCTCACATACACACCTAGACATGCACAGAACTAATAATAAACTCTTCGAATCATACTTCTATACATAATGTGCCTGTCGCTTCTGCATTAGTCACCATTACTTCAAACTGTCAATTTTTTAATGGAGAAAAACTACAACTGAAGCACACAGAGAGAGAGGATCTATTCTTACGCAATGACTCAGCACATTCAGTCTTACACACACACACATACACACTGACACTCTATACCGCGCCTGTACGTTACAATTTCTCTGTCCTACTTTGTATGTTTTTGTTCATCCCTTAGAAAGGTTTGGGTGTCAGGTTTGAGAGAATTGCACTAAAAGCTTTTTAGAGCACTCATAATCAGTGCATCATTATATCTCTGTATCAGTTGGTGCAACTCACTGCTGCAAAGAGAGGTAACTGTGTATAAGATTAAAAAAAATAAACACACAGTATAAACTGCACAATATAAAGATGCAATTATTAGATATAAAGTCACAAGAAATAAAGTTGTAATTACAAAAAGAAAGTTGTAATGTGAGACTATGAAGAATTGCATTATAAAATTTTAAAATGATTATGCAATTAAAGTTGCAATAAATGTAAAAAAAAATGCAGTTGCAAGAAATAATCACACACTGTAAAAAAAAAAAAAAAAGTAGTAAAATTTATGGTAAAAAAAAACACAGCAGCTGAGGTTGCCGGAATTTTTCCATAAAAAATATGGTAGCAACGTTTTCGATTTTTTACGGTTTTAACTTAAATTTACATTTAAATACCGTAATTTCCTTAACTGACGTAATGTTAATCAACATACTGAAGTACTGAAATTCTAACATATATATAGAAGCTGCACAGTGTCATCCACGCAAACACTAAACACCATCATGATAACACACATGAAACTGAAATAATGCAATAAACGTCAGTTTAATAACATTAGATGTAACATACAACTCTAATGTACAAAACGGATAAAAAAAAAAACTAAGAAGAAACATAGTTATTTCAACAAAAAAACATCAACTTTGAAATGTAACAGAGAGACTTTTGGGAATGTCAATATACGGTTATTCACTGTAAATTTTACATTCGTTTTCATTTTGAAAACGGTATACTACCGTAAAATTACATCGAATGTCCAATATTTTTTTTACCCTATATAGTAGAGGAATTTACCATTACCCATTTAACAGGATTTTGCTCTAGCATTTTTACAGTCTTTTACTGTTGAATTCATGGTCATTTTTTACAGTGCAGTACAAGAAACAGTCTGCAAGATATATAGGCACATTGTGAGACATAAAACTATAAGATATTTTATTATAAAATAAAATATTAAAATAAGGCAATTGCGACGTTTAATCTTACAGATAATGTTGCAATTACTTTTTAGAGTCAGAAACTTGCATCCATTAGCTATGCTAATATATCATTTGTCATTTCTGTATTAAATTAAGTAAGAATGTAAAAACAAATTTTACTAGTGGATTCAAAATTGTATTTTTCTTCTGTTCTTTTATTAAATTGATTATCCGAACAGATCTCTTTCACAATGTTTACTTTACTGCATTAATATACTGTTGCATTAGTATTTTTTAAGATGCTTTTCTGGCTCAGTTAAGTGTATAAATCAATAAAACTGACATAATCCAGATAATATAAGTCATCAGTATTTCTCAGCACGAAAATAACCAAGGTTTGGAGAGTCTGGCACACTGCAGTGCTGCTCCATGTGAAAGAAAGAGAAAGATACAGAGAGATGGTCTTCTGTTGTGCCTCTTCTTTCAAGTGAGTGGGCACACGCTCGGCCCCGTCGCCCACCGCCTGCCACGTTATTTCACACCATCCGCACACACTGCCAAGGCTGAGGTCACCAGGCTTTTCATTTGAAATTCCTGTGCGTCGTCATACCAGTGGCTGTCTTTGTGGGTCTGTGTGTAGGTGTTTGATTCTATGGATCAGCGTGACTCACACGCTTCCATAGAAGCTTCGACTTGCCTCATAGCTCGGCTTTACCTTCAAAACACACGATAATCAAGTTCTCAAGGCTTTCTGCTGCTGACGAAGCTCAATAGCACAGAAAAACACAACAACGGAAAAATGGAACTCGGTTATGGGTGTTGAGTTTGATCAATTTTAGTCTGGATCTTAAAGATAGCTTTTTCTAAGATGGAAGAGGACAGTTGCAGTAAAGATTTGTTACAGAAAATCTTACAAAGCATCTGTTAGTATAAGAGTCCGGGGAAAAAAAACTCGCTTTTACCACCTCTCAGTGGACATTTCACATCGAATATGTCATGAAATGTACATGGTGGTACATATTCAGCGTCTTGCGAAAAAGTTTCCACAGGTACGTTTTTGTCACGAGATCAGGTTGAATTTCTGTTTTTTTTTTTTTTTAAGTTCATCACTAAAAATATATCAATAAACAGCTAAAGTAACACATATTTTACTATTTTATATATATCTATATCTAGATATATATGTTTAATATGTATCATTATTTTTAAAAAAAACACAGGCGGAGTGATACAAACAGTGAACAGTGAATTGGGGTTCCGATATCAGTAAAATATCGCACTCCTCTCAGCCAATCAGATTCGAGGACCAGAAAAAAACTGTTACTTTAATATCATCACTATATATACTATAACAAAATGTAAGCCAATATTTTCTGTTAAAATAAGTAAATTAGCTAATTTTGTTTAAATGAAGGATTGCAGAAATGAGTACACCTTAGATTTAATTCAGCAAATGTATAATATTCTAGTATTTAGTATGTCCTCCAGAACTTTAAGTATACTGCTCTGACCCTTCTCGGCATAGCATATACAAGCTCATTACAAATTTTCACATCTGTCCTGTTTAACTCCTGAAGGACGACCTCCTTAAATCCACTGGTCTTTAATGGGGAGTTTTGCTCAGCCTGTCTCTACAGAGTCCCCCACAGCCACTCAAAAGCATTAAGATTGAGTGAAATATATGTCCACTGAAGGATGTTCACCTTGGGAGAATGAATATCTTCACTGTCATGCTGAAAAAATGCCAAATAATGCAGGGAATGAGGAGAGGGCATTTTCTATTTCAAGTTTTTGTGTTACATCACACAGTGGTGTGTGAATTCAGGACAGCATTGATAAAGCACAACTCCCTCACACCTTCAGCACTCATACATCCCTATATAAAAGCTTTACTATCACTGAACGTCACTGTGGGAATCATGCACTTCTAACTGTACTCCTCCTCTAGCAACAACAGAACATTTTGGATGCTTTTGGATCTATAATGATTGACATGGTCTCTTGAGACAAGAGTATGGATTCCCAGAACTCTATATATATTAAATATGGGCCTTGGAAGAGGTTAAATGAGTTTATTGTGCTTTGGCTACAGCAGGTAAATTCTAGTGGTGACAACAGCCATGCATGTCTCTTTTGCAGGCTGCGTCGTAGTCTGTGAGATAAAGTGTCACGCTTTTCATAGATTTTGCCTGCTCTGAGACACTTGCATGGTTTTTCTCCGTCTCTTTTTCTAGCAAAAATTCACTCATCACTAAATGAAAAACCAAAGTGAAGACTTGATTATTTCAGGAGCCTTGTCACAAGTCCATTGTTTTTGAATGCTGGAGCTACTACTGCTATATTTCCACACTTAAAACAATAATTTGGTATTCCTCTTGTACCGTCATCCTCTTTTATGCTAAGAAATAAGTCACCTGGCAGTTCTCTCCCAAGTGGTTTCATTGTTGACAGCATAAAGTCTGAGTATGATTTAGTGGGCTATAAAACACTTTCAACTGTCAGGAAATTACTTGTCTTTAAAAGTTTTTGTTGATCAAAAATAGCCTTAAATTTACACTTTTTTTATTTAGTAACTTTCAGGAGGGTGTACTCATTTTTGCAACGTAACATTTTATCACTTTGATAATAAAATCTTAATTGATCAAGCAGGCTTTATATCTCCAAAGAACCCAAACATGTCTTCTAAATAAAGAGTAATTACTGAATTTGTTAAGTTGTACAGGGGGTGTACCAATTTATGCTGTGCGCTGTATATATATAATTCCTAAATTGTTTTTTTTAAATACATTTAAAAATAACAGAAATTAACAGAAATTCTATAGTGATTTTATAATATCTGTAACCTTTATATTTCCTTGGTTTCTGTGCCCAGGATCCTGTCTAACATGCTTAAAACTGGAGGTGAAAGCATAAAATCAAACGCACAGTACAGTCCTTCCCATTTGTGACCGTGGACCACAAAACCAGTCATAAGTAGCACGGGTACATTTATAGCAATAGCCAACACTACATTGTATAGGTCAATATTATCGATTTTTCTTTTATGCCAAAAATCATTAGGATATTAAGTAAAGATCATGTTCCATGAAGATATTTTGTAAATTTCCTACCATGAATATATAAAAACTTAATTTCTGCTTAGTAATATGCATTGCTAAGAACTTAATTTGGACAACTTTAAAGATGATTTTCTCAATATTTTTGATTTTTTGCACCCTCAGATTTCAGATTTTCAACTAGTTGTATTTTGGCCAAATATGGTCCTATCCTAACAAATCATACGTCAATGGAAAGCTTATTTATTCAGATTTCAGATGTATAATTCTCATTCTTCTGAAACTTAAACTAAAAGCCAGACTAAAAGCACAATGAATCATTTGATCTACTTATACTTCGCCAGAGCAATTTAAGAAGAAACTTCTAAGAACTCTATGTATGAGCAATCTCTGAGGCATACAGTGTTCCTCTGTGAGAAAGAAATCAGAAATTCCTCTGAATCAGAGATTGTCAAGCATTATCTAAATGCATCAGCCTGAACCAGAGACACTTTAACTGTCAAACCGACTCGCACAAACAAACGGCAGAGAATCCATCACGACTTTAAATCATTAAAAGTTAGAAACTACAACAAACTACTGAACGAGGTGTGCCAGTTTAACATGTCCTGTCATGTGTTTGTGCTTTGTACTTTTTGGGAGCACAGTGACTGATCAGTCTTGTCAACATGATCAACAGTTTCACGCCTTAACAAATGTGTCTGTGAGCATCGTGTTTGTAGTGTTTGTAGCCGTTGTGTTATGGAGGGTGGGCGTATGGCCACAGAGAGCAGAAAAATGCCTCATTATAGCAGCTAATGGGAAGGCCTCCTAACACGAGCCCTTCGTGGGGGACCGGACACGGTCACCACAGCAACAATCACCACAGCAACCACCAACACAACTCTCACATATTTCCACCGGCTGCAGTGAACCACCGAGACCATGATGATCCTGATATTAATACTCACGCTTTATGTGATAGAGCCCCCGTAGGAAATAAAAATCACGACTGAGATATCCTCACCATCTTTTTTGATTCTTCTGTGGTCAGATTTGCAATTAAAAGCCTGGAATCTTAAAGGTTATACTTACAGCATGTCAACATCTGTCTCGTTTGTGTGTGTTTTCAGGGAATTTTAAGAGAAAGTACTTACTGAGAACACAGTTGTGTGTGATGAGCTATAATAGAGAAACCTTTAAGAAACAACATGTTATTTTGGGGAACAGCAAGGAAAAAAGCTGAAGGAAAAGTGGACAGGTTAGGAGACGAGACTCAGTCCTTAGAGATTCTTGTCACGCTCCCTGTCAAATCCGATTGGAACAAATCACTCAAAAGAAAATCATATTTTCCGGCTTGTTACCGTGGCGATGCCACCTGAATCAAAAGTTTCAGCCAATGTGCTCTCCCATCAGTCATCTCTCTGTTATCTGTAACCACCTGTCTCTACCTATACATGCACAACGTATTGCTCAAAGTGCGTACAGTTAAAGCACTTATGGTCAGACTTCTTCTTGAGTTACCAATGACAGTTAAAAGAGCCGCAAGGAATAATGCAATACGATTTATATGATCCACACTTTCACATCTTTTTTAGGTGAATATAGTCTGTCTGTTTCTGTCAAAGCGACATAAGTTGATCTGACTTTTCTCACTACACAGTATTTTGAGCTTTTAGATTTTACCTGATGTTAGAGCTCAGCATTTGTCATGATTCTGGACTCTTTTTAGGTCCTTTTTTAATTATACGCTGTTTTCACACTCTTACTTGTTTATTTAAACTGAGATTTCTTTCCCCCCAAAGTTGTAAACCTTTCCACCACAGTGTCATTTCTACATCTGAAATGTTGCATTGTGTTTAATAGCATTCTGTGATGGAAATTACATTTTAAAACATTTTTGAATAAAATGTCTGACTTCTGCGTCTTTATGAGATTCAGATTTAATGTGTCCTAAAACACACAATCCAATAATATTTTCACACTTTTTGCATAATTTGACAAAATTACAGCTAGCCTGGAAAAGGCTCATAATATTATTCTGTGCTGAAGAGATATTTACCTTGATTTTTCTGCTTTCTTAACACATTGTGTCTCATATTTCTTATGCTCTTTCCTGACACTGTTGTTTCAATGGTAAATAAGTACAATAAAAAATAATGTTATTAAAGGAGAAGTCCACTTCCAGAACAAAAATTTACAGATAATGTACTCACCCTCTTGTCATCCAAGATGTTCATATTGTTCTTTCTTCAGCCGTAAAGAAATTATGTTTTTTGAGGGAAACATTTCAGGATTTTTCTCCATATAATGAACTGATATGGTGCCCCGATTTTGAACTTCCAAAATGCAGTTTAAATGCCGCTTTAAAGGGCTCTAAACGATCCCAGCCGAGGAAGAAGGTTCTTATCTAGTGAAACGATCGGTTATTGTTTTCGGAAAATAAAAATTTGTTTACTTTTTAAGCACAAAAGCTCGTGTAGCACAGGCTCTAGGATGCGCATTCACAGGTCGTTCTTGAACGATTTGTTCATTTTGAACTAATCTTTAATGTGACTCGGGAAGAAACAAGTCGTCTCGGGGAGTGATTCGTTCAGTCAAAAAAATGACAAATCGTTTTACTAGATAAGGCCCTTCTTCCTCGGCTGGGATTGTTTACAACCACATTTAGGATCGTTTGAAGCTGCATTTAAACTACATTTTGGAAGTTCAAAATCGGGGCACCAATGAAGAAAAATCCTGTAATGTTTTCCTCAAAAAACATAATTTCTTCATGACTGAAGACAGAAAGACATAAACACTTAGATGACAAGGGGGTGAGTAAATTATTTGTAAATTGTTGCTCTGGAAGTGGACTTCTCCTTTAACAAAAAGGTAAAACAGCGATATAAGACGATTTTGAAGTTGAGATGGGAATATTTCGACGTGTTATGTTGCATATGTTTAGCTAAATGCTCCTCTCTAGAGTTCATTTTTCTAGCTGACTAATGAGTTTATGGTCACCGAATATGTTTTTTCTGAGTTAAATATTAGGTTACGTGACATTGATATTGTTTACAATTATACTGACATAATTCCGCGGTTAAAACACTGATTGAGCGATTACATTAGATATGATACGGATTCGGTAAGTTTTACTCTTTCTTTTAACATATCTTTGGGTGTTTATTCATGTTTACTTCTTGCTGAAACTGGTATTAAAGGGTTACTCCACCCCAAAATGAAAATGTTGTCATTAATCACTTAACCTCATGTCCTTCCAAACCCGTAAAAGCTTTGTTCGTCTTCAGAAAACAAATTAAGATATTCTGGATGAAAACCGGGAGGCTTGTGACGGTCCCACTGACCGTCAAAGTATGAAAAACATTGTCAAAATAGTCCATCTGCCATCAGTGGTTCAATCTGAATTTTATGAAGCGACGAGAATAGTTTTTGCACGCAAAGAAAAAAAATAACGATTTTATTTAACAATTCGTCTCCTCCGCGTCAGCGTAGCACCATTTTGGAGAGTATCCGCTAGACGCAAACTGCGTACACAGCTCTGTGTTAGCCGCACCACACTGATACGTTTTCTACGTATATTTACGCTTTGATTTGAATGAAAACAGCATATCCGCCTTACGCAGTTTGCATCCAGCGAATACGCTCTAAAATGGCGCTATTGAGACGAATTGTTGAACAAAATTGTTAGTTTTTTCCTTGTGTACAAAAAGTATTTTTGTCAGATTGAACCACTGAAGGCAGATGAACTATTTTGACGATGTCTTTCATACTTTTCTTGGTCGTGACTGTGGTATTTACCTGGCAGTCATTGGGACAGTCATAACAAGCCTCCCGGTTTTCATCCAAAATATCTTAAATTGTGTTCCAAAGAAGAAAGAAGCGTTTTGGGGTGGAGTAACCCTTTAAAGTGGAGGAAACGATCAGTTCACATGCGCTCCCCACTTCCGTTTAAACTGAGGCACGACAGCGATATGTCACTCCACATTAAACAGCGCCAAAACAGCATTTATTGTTTAAATACTGTAATAAAATGGCAAGAATGTAAAATCTGAGAGATGTTTTATATCAAAAGTAACAAAGCAGAAAGCTCACTGGGATTTATTGGATGGGGAATGCGCAATATTGTTCCAGTCATTAACTGACTAATTGATTCTTGGACTTTAAGAATCAATACTGTTTCGTAAAAATGAGAATATTTTTATAGTTTAAGATTAAGAGTCTGGGAGAGCAAAAGAATACAACAGCAAAGAATAGAAACCATACTTAAAGGCATTTCAAAAGTAGCAAAAGGAAATTATGAAGGCATTGTAAAAAATGTTCTAGGACATTTTTATAGCAAGAAGAATAAAGCTGAAATTTTAACACAAATCAACCCTTGGGATGTGAAATTGCCTGCAGTTGAAGAAACCATTTACCTTTCTCTCCTAATCTCTTTCTCTGCCTTTCTGTTTTCCGTTCTTCCTTTTTTCTTATTTTCACCTCATTTATCTACCTCTCTCAGCCTCTCTGTCTCTTCAGTGGAAACGGCAAGCTGCAAAACCATGATGGATAAGAACCCTTAAAAAAAGGTCTGATCTAGTTAGACATTGAGTCCTAGGCGTTCCTTCCCGATTCTACTTCTTATTTCGCCTCAAGGCCAGAGCCACTACACCCCTTTTAGAAATGTACTTTTCTGTTTTCAGAGGTACAAATGGGAGCGTATCCGGCGAACATGCTCGGCAGGGAAGGATGTCTTGCTGAGGGCGTTGTGTTTTGGATTTATATTCTGTGTGAGCAGGTGATTAGAGCAGGCTTTTTAAGGAATATGAATCATCTGTGTCTTTCAGCTTGTAAGTCAAGAAGGAAGTCAGAAAGCCTGACGGATGTGTGGCAGTTCAGTCCGTCAGACCCTGAGGCAATGTTCTTGTCAATGACTGATCCAAGTTATCCAGGTGACTTACGATGGCACACTTCTCAAATCTGAAGTGAGAGAAAGAGAAGTGCGTTCTGCGGAGGAGATTTGTGTAAAGGGCATTTGTAGACGTTAGCATCTCACTTTGGCAGATGGTATTGTCAGACGGTATTCATAAAATGACTTCCTTTTGTTTTCATGTTGAACTGATGAAACTACTACACACCCTCATCTAACTAGTTTCAGGTGCAGATAGGTCAATGACAGGATAAGGACATCTTTTAAGAAAAAGGTTTTGAGAAATTCATTTTTGTTTCTACAGAACCCCTAAGGAAAAAAATACTAGATGGGTGGAGAAATTATATTTCAGTGTTTCCAGTGTTTTTGAACAGTAAGATTTTTTTTTTTTTTTTCAATAATTCTCTTCTGCTCATCAAGCCTGCATTTATTTGATCCAAAATACAGCAAAAGCACAAAGATTGTAAAATATTTTTTACTATTTAAGATAGCTGCTTTCAATTTGAATATATTTTAAAATATAATTTATTCCTGTGATAAAAGCCAGATTTTCAGCATCATTACTCCAGTCTTCAGTGATCCTTCAGAAGTCATTCTAATGTGCTGATTTGCTGTTCAAGAAACATTTTATTAGTAGTATTATTATCAATATTTAAAACAGTTGAGTAATTTTTTCAGGATTCTCTGATAAATAGAAGGATCCAAAGATCAGCATTTATCTGAAATAAATAAGCTTTTGAAACATTATACACTTTACCATTAAAAAGCTTGGAGTCAGTATAATTTTCATTTTTTTGGGAAGAAATTATAGAAATTAATACTTTTATTTATTAGGGATGCTTTAATTGATCAAAAGATTTCTATTTCAGATAAATGCTGTTCTTCTGAACTTTCTATTCATCAAAGAAACCTGAAAAATTCTGCTTAGCTGTTTTCAACAGAATAATAAATGTTTATGTCTGAATATCTGAATATTAGAGTTTTTTTGAAGGATCATGTGACTGGAGGAATTATGCTAAAAATCCAGCTTTGAAATCACAGGAATAAATTACATTTTAAAATATATTCAAATAGAAAACTGTTATTTTAAATAGTAAAAATATTTCAAAATTTTACTGTTTTTGCTGTTCTTTGGATCACATAAATGCAGGCTTGGTGAGCAAAAGATACTTTTAAAAAAACATTTAAAAATCTTACTGTTCAAAAACTTTTGACTGGTAGTATATAGATGCACAGACACACACAGAAGTAAAATAATAATAATAATAATGCATCTTTTAAATTAATTTTTGGAGAAATATTGTTGAGAGTGTGACATTCAGTTTTGCAAAACCATATAAAAATAATGAATAATGAATTTCTACTACCTTGGCATATGTGTTTTAAATTGCACTTAAATGGGAGAAATAATATTTCAGCGGTTTTGCTTTTAGTCACAAAATAGATCACATAAGTTTCAACAAAAGTTTCATGAGCAGGCATATTTTTGGGGGGAAACACAAAAGCATTTAAATATAATTTATTGTTATAAATAATATTATTATTATTATTTTTATATTAGCATTTAATTAGCATTTAAACATATATATATATTTTATTATACACACACAGAATAAAAAAATAATGCATCTTTTCAAGATAATTTTTGGAGAATTATTGTTGAGGGTGTAACATTTGTTTTTGCAACATATTTTAAAAAAATTCAAAACAATAAAATAACATGAATTTCTACTAACTTGTCGTCTGTGTTTTAAATTGGACTTTTATCTATCTATCTATTTATCTATCTATCTATCTTTCTAATCAAAATTAATTAAATTTAGAATTTTTCACATTTAATTTTTTAAACACATGCTCGTCATGTAGATGTATTCAAATCATACTTTGTATGAGGTGCATTTTTAATTTTTTTAATCAAAAAATAAAAAATGACCGTCATGTCATTGACCCATGAACAAAACCCCCTGCCTGCCGAACAACACCATAAATCATGATATTCATATAGACGAGCATACATACATTTTACTACTACCTATGTTGATCGAATGTGATTTAAGTGTGTCAGCATGTTCCACTCCAGATGGTATTTTTTATGAGAGACGGAGGCAATGATTTGGTTCTTCTAGATTGCCATTCATAAATCATACTTGAGATCACTCACATTCATTCCCACCTGACAGCTCATGTGCCTGTTACTCTGATTACCCCCATAATCATTCCTGCCTCGGAGTCCATTCTCTATCATTACCACCACCAACAAACACGTGGAATGTTTCTTCATGGTCACACTGAAAACCAGGCCATTTTCAGCAAGCTTTCATGTTCTTGTGTCTCAAGGACACAAATAAGAATCAGATCTCCACAATAATTCACTTGAAGGTGGTCTTAAATGACAGAGTACTGGAAGAAACACATATTTTCTTTCCTTTCTCTACATAAATGATTTCCCCATATTGATGCCTGCATTATTGATAAGGAGTTCTGTTGTGATAAAGTGGCATCCAGTCGTGTTTTCAAGAAATTGCTCACAAAAAACGTCTGGCTCCTGCATTCCCCAGGCTCATCTTTTGCTGCATTTTCGCCATACATATCTATAAATAATTCTTCAATTTCCTGGCTGTTCCGCTTTCAGCGTATCTCCAAGTGTATTTATTTTGGATAAGCCCTTGAGGAGAATCTGGCAACCTGACCTCGTAACAGTGAGGTCCCAGCTTAGCTCTTCCATACTTGATAGAATATTAACGGTGAAGCTATCTTCTACACTCTACTGGGCACTGATGGAAAACATAATGTCTACAAAAACCTGTGAGCAGATAAACTGTCTGACCCAAATGTTCCTGCTGTCATCTTCTCCGGCTTGAATTCCTGCTGTTCTGTGGTTCATAACCTGGACCACCTGGGAAGGATAATGTCAATTCTCTGCCACTTAAATGTCATCTGAAAGCACTATGTACAATTTAAAAATGCAGTTTCTTATTCAAGCAACACCTATTTTGAAAGATAGAATTTTTAGTAAGATTTTAGATAGATAGATAGATAGATAGATATAATGTTAATCATTTTACATACAAAATATATTTTTAATTTAGTGCTGACCTGAATATGATATTTAACATAAAAGTCCACCTGGGTCATAAAGTGACCCAGTTCAAAAGTTTGCATACACTTGATTCTTAATACCGTGTTGCTTCTAAAATGATCCACAGTTTTTTGTTTTGTTTTGTTTTGTTTTGTTTAGTCATAGTTGTTCAAACAGTTCAATTGCCTGCTGTTCTTCAGAAAAATCCTCTATGTCCCACAAATTCTTTATTTTTTCAGCATTTTTGTGTATTTGAACCCATTCTAACAATGACTGTATGATTTTGAGATGCATCTTTTCACACTGAGGACAACTGGGGGACTCATATGCAACTATTGCAGAATGTTCAAACTCTCACTGATGCTTCAGAAGGAAATAATTATGTATTAAGAGCCCGGGGGTGAAAACTTTTGAACAGAATGAAGATGTGTACATTTTTCTCATTTTGCCTAAATATCATATTTTTTTCATTTAGTACTGCCTGTTCTTCAAATTCAAAAAGTTTTCACCCCCCTGGCTCTTAATTCATTGTTTCATTCTGAAGCATCAATTTTTCACAATTCTGAAAAATAACAATTCTCCAATGATTCTAAACTAAACAAAACAACATGTTATTTAGCCAACTAAAGGCTGTGTCAAAATATTAATTGCCTCATTCTATAAAAAATGTTTAATCAATTTGAATGAATTATTTTAAAAGCTTGTTTGAATGAATGATTCAATGACTCACTCTTAAATACTTCTCTTGTTCTAATACTGAATGAATCAGCGTTTTTGAACGAATCTTTTGAATGAATGACTCAATGACAAATGCATTTTTTAACAGTCACTTGTTGCCGCCTAGTGGCGTAACAATGTAATGTACATTATAGTCAACAACACCTTATTTGAAGTGCCATTTTGGAGCAAAAATTACTTTCAAAAGATGATTTGCGCAATTTTGATCGCTACAATAGACATCAGTGTTTATATCCAAACTATAAACTTTTGAGTGCTTATGACAATAGGAATGATTGTAAGACATAAATAGCTGATTGAGATGACTGTTTGTGAAGCTTATTTAAACATGATACATATTTGAATGTAGTCGTTGTCAATATCTTTTAACGATTAATCATACAGCTCCAATAGATACATAAATTTCCTTTTATATAGATAGATAGATAGACAGACTTATTTTCCGTTCATCCACCTGGTGAAGTAAAGAGTGAATTCATGTGTAGTGATTGAGTAAACAAACAGTATACACTCAGGTCATGGTGTTTAAAAAGTTCTGTGCACTCCAGGCTCATCCAGCTGTGCATAATGCTTTCAAAAAGCTCTTAGTACCCATGTTTCTATCTTTGCGTGCCGCTCAGGGCTATCAGGATGCCACTCAAGTCCAACGTAATTAATCTCCGGAGAACAGACCAAATTGAACCTATCTTACCTCACCAGGTAAGATCTGCAAAAAGCAAAGCACGAATAGCTATTTTTATTTGCATAAATGACCCTTCAACCAATGCAACATGCTTTTTTAAAAATGCAAACATACAAACAAGATAAAAGACAAAGAAAAACAGGCCTGTAAACACACAAACATGCTTAAATCTCCCTCTAGTGGACGAACTATGTAAAAGACTCAACTTGTTTGTATGTATCTCTCACAGACAAAAAAATCTAGTACTGTAATTGCCTACAGTATCTACAGCAGCGATTTTAGTACTCAAAGACAAAGGATAAGTTAATGGAATCGGCTTTTAATTCACTATGGGTGTGATCCTTTAAAGATTGATGGGGCTATTAACCAGTGAATTGATTATTGCTCTTTTAGCTCTGAGATTGTCCCGCTTCCTCATTAGCTCAAGCCATCAGTTGTAGTGCATTATGGGGAGAGAATGTGATCGGCTGGAGTAAAGATGATGCATGCCCTGATAATATAATTATGTTCTTGCTCTCTCACAGACAGTGCAGAGCCTCTACAAACTCTTCAGGTTCCAGTGCACTCATAGGGCACTGTGTTACCATAGGAACAGTATACATAAATGCACATAATTATGTTATTGTCCTTGTCTCAAAGACAGCCGGAGTGAGGGGGAGACCGAGAGATAAAGAGACCAAGAGAAGCGGAGGAAACAGTTAATCGAGGTGCTGTCTTTGTTTCATTTTAACAGATTTGTGAGCTCTGAATCATCTGAGCAGCCTTGTGTTTGTGATTTCTTACTTTTTTAAACATTTGATGATCATAAATAATGGATGGGTGTGGATGTAGATGCTAGAAACCTTGAACAAAACCTTGCCGTTGGGGGTAATTATGGGTTACAGAAATAAAATCGAATGTAATATAAATGCGTAAGGGTGCACGCTGTAAAAAAAACATTTTTCGAACAAAGATGACTGGAGAACATTTGACAAGAAAACACTTTTTTCAGTCAAAATTTCATGTTTAAATCAATATGTTACTTGCTGTTTCTTTAAAATTAATTGTGGAATTTACTAGCAATTTGTGACTGAAAAGATAAATTTTTTTGTGTGGATTTTATTAGATGCTAAAACTGGTTACAGCGTCTTTCAAAGGACAGTTCACATGAGAATGAAAATTCTGTTCATTTACTCTTTCAAAAGACTTTATGCTTCTTCCATGATGAATTTTTGGAAGAATATCTTGGCTGCTATTTGGCATATATATGTTTAGCTATTTAACAAACATTTTTTCGCAAAGCAAATTACAAATGAGGAACAATTTATCATATAAAATACTAATAAATAAATTAAAAATAAATGTATAGATAAGAAAAGAGAAGTTCAAATATTTTTGATTTCTAAATCAGGCCTAAATTCTAAATTTAAAATGTTATAAATAATTTAGAATTTAGAACCTATAGCTTAGAATTGAGCTCTGTTCCAGTGTTTTTTAACTATTTATTTATTTTGTAATTTTCATATTTGTAAGGTATTAGATTTTTATGAATAATGACATCCTCACATAAAGCTTCAAAGGTCATGTTGCTTCAAATGTAATTGAAAACAAAACAAAGCAAAGCAAAATATATATATATATATATATATATATATATATATATATATATATATATATACATATATATATATATATATATATATATATATATATATATTATTAATTAAGTGTATTTGAATAAATAATATACTATATGGGCCATTCTACAGAATTGATTCAAAGCAAGAGTTGGAAAAAAAATGTAAGTTGTATAATATCCAAGGTACACATTTCTAGTAATTGTGCAGTTCAATCTCATATTATATTTTCAGAAAGTTTTGGAATATTTGTCCTCTGCCCAAATTTGTCACTACTGAAACAGTTATGTATAATTTAATAAGAAGGATTTTATTGACCTATTAAAAGTTTGCTTACATCTTCCCTGTAAATAAATATATATATATATATATATATATATATATATTCTATTTTATTAAAAAGTTTTTAGAGGTAAATCAATAACAATTACAATTTTAACAATATTTCAAGATTTTTTTGTATTTTCAATCCAATTTTTCTTTATAAAAGGCAAAAAAAAATGTATCATACTGATTTCAAACTTAAGGATTCATTAGTTTAAATATACATTTAACCAAACACTATCATAACATTTAATTGAAAATTCAGTATACTTTATTTTTGATAAAAAAAGAAAAAAGTGACCGCATCACATCACAGAATTTTAACCCACGTATTAAAACACTACTAAAACATAATTAAAATACTAAAAATGTACATAACTGTACTCAAATTTTGTTTATTTCCCGCAAATAAAGTATTATGAGTTCCTTTTTGTTACAGTAGTGACAATTTTTGATACTTTTGAGCCTAGCTCAAAGATGCTCATCAGCATATGGTTAGCTAGCACAGTTGTACACATATATAAACGATAATTAAAAGTGTTTAATTATAGAAAATGCTGTTCGGTAGTGACATTCTTTAAAGTTACACACAAATATTTGATACTTTTGAACACATTTACCTTTAAAGTGAGATAAAGGGAGATTTGTGGGGCTTATATATACAAGTCTCAATTAATTGGTTTAGTAAAAACTCCATGCGTAATATTTATAAAAAACTTTTTTTAGATGAGGTATAGCATGTGACACTGCAGGGCACAGTTGTGTTCTCACATTCACAAGCCTTATGCTTCAGTAGACGAATTGGCTGCCTCTGGCATTATTCACAAAACTCACTCTCGCCACCTCCAGCTTTCTCTCTCTCTTTCATCTCCAGTTTCCTCTGGGCTGAATGAAGATTTGGCCCCCTGGACATTTGAACCCATTATACTTTGTCGCTTTCTTTCTCCCGCACCTCAGAATGACAGCAAACACTACTACACACAGACTGACGGATGCATCTCCTCAGGACCTCTGGGCTATTTTTAGAGCTTTCCTCTTTAGCGCTCCAATCAATGAAATTCTGTGTTCCACTGTTTTGTCCCCACAAGACTTCCTCTGTTATTACTGTGTAAATGGAGGTCAAAGCAATTGATTTTGGTTCACATCCTATCTGCATTATTGGACTGCTGCTGCTGTGTGTGTGTGTGTATGCGCTTAATTCATGTTCTGAGTTCATGTCCAACAGGGCTGGTTCTATTTTTCATTCATCCAATTTCCTCCTGTGCTTGAATAGACTGTTATTCATACATGTTTCCTAATTGGTCATGTGAAAATTGAAAAAAGGACATTTGTATTGATTTATTCTCCCTACTCTCTTAAAGAAATAGTTCACCTAAAAATTACATTTGGCTGAAAACTCGAATTTAGGGTTTCCAAAATGTAGGTGAATTTGTTTCTTTATCAAAACAGATTTGGAGAAATTTAGCATAACATTGCTGGATCCTCCGCAGTGAATGGGTGCTGTCAGAATGAGAGTTCAAATAGCTGTTAAAAACATCAAAATAATCCACACAACTCCAATCCATCAAAGTCTTATGAGCAAAAAGCTGCATGTTTGTAAGAAAAAAATCCATCAAGGCATTTTAAATTTTAGCTTTCAAAGATATTGGAGATATATATATATTGATTATTAAACTAAACTAAACTAAAATCTCATATACCAGCCACAGTTGAGGTCGAAAGTTTGCATCCCCCTTTCAGATTCATTAAAAATGTTAATTTTACCAAAATAAGACGTTCAAACAAAATGCATGTTATTGTTTATTTAGTACTGACCTGAATAAGATATTTTACATAAAAGATGTTTACATAGTCTTGTTTAGTCATAGTTGTTCATAAATCCTTTGTTTGTCCTGAACAGTTAAACTGCCCGCTGTTCTTCAGAAAAACCCTTCAGGTCCCACAAATTATTTGGTTTTCTAGTATTTTTGTGTATTTGATCCCTTTCCGGCAGTGACTATATGATTTTGAGATCCATCTTTTCACACTGAGGACAACTGAGGGACTCATATGCAACTATTACAGAAGGTTCAAACGCTGACTGATGCTTCAGAAGGAAACATGATGCAGTAAGAGCTGGGGGTGCATTTTAAGATCAGGGTAAATGTAACTTATTTTGTTTCTGGGAAACTTGTAACTATATTCTGTAGCCTCTGAAGCGCAATACTAAATGAAAAAAATATGATATTTAGGCAAAATAAGAAAAATGCACACATCTTCATTCTGTTCAAAAGTTTTCACCCCCCGGCTCTTAATGCATTGTTTTTCCTTCTGGAGCATCAGTGAGCATTTGAAACTTCTGTAATAGTTGCATATGAGTCCCTCAGTTGTCCTCAGTGTGAAAAGATGGATCTCAAAATCATACAGTCATTGTTGGAAAGGGTACAATTACACAAAAATGGTGAAAAACCAAAGAATTTGTGGGATCTAAAGAACAGCAGACAGTTTAACTGTTCAGGACAAACAAGGGATTTATGAACAACTATCACTAAACAAAACAAAAAAAAAAAAACAGTTGTGGATCATTCAGGATTCTAGTATTAAGACTCAAGCATATGTAGACTTTTGAACTGGGTAATTTTTTATCAATTCAACTCAGTTTTCTCTTGTGGAGTATATGTAAACATATTTCATATAAAATATCTTATTCAGGTCAGTACTAAATTAACAATAACATGCATTCTGCATGACCCCTTTTATTTTGGTAAAATAATTAACATTTTTAATAATTCTGAAAGGGGGATGCAAACTTTTGACCTCAACTGTAAATATGTAGAGACAACAGATAATAGACCTGATCCCACGTCTTTATATTCTGCTATAATGACTGGCTGGCTGTATATTATGCAGCTTATTACATGGTCAAATAAATAAATATTTTTAACAGATGAGAAACCACATAAATGATTTCATCTTTAAACATGAAACTAAAATTCACCTTTTTTTTTTTTTTTGTAAAAGCTTGTTATAGATCTCGTGAATGGCTATATTTAATTTTATACATTTTTTTTAAATCATGTTTCGATGAAAACAATATTGAGACTCAAAAGTCTTTTTTTTTTCACAGTACTAAAGCAAAGATCTGTTTCATCATGACTTCACCATGTATCACACACCAAAATAGACTTGTTTTTCTACTAAGAAAGAAACAAAACAAAACCACAAAGACACTCAGGAAAGAAAACCTCAGGAAAACAATAATTATTTACTTGCGTTTTCAATAAAATAAAATGACAGACAATGTTAACTGTTATCAACAACAACGAAAACGACAATAATAATTTATAGCACTCTTAAAGCGACAGTGCGACCTAATTTGTTTGTGTAAAAAAAAACAGTGATGAACCAAAGGAACGCCTCAAGGGAATTTTTGTGGTCCGTTTGGCATTTGCACATTTTAATTGAGGTCAGATCTGGCTGAAAGCGCTCAGGTTTGTAGGCACTGTACTTATTTTCTACAGTATTCCAGTGGCTGAAGGAGGGCCAGGCGCTCAGTGGTCAGCACGGCCCCAGGGTTCAGTGTTAGTAACCGCTGTTTCTCTATAAGAAACCAGTGAACGGGACAAAATAAGGAGGTTTGGGTTGTGCTGTGATTGAAATCTTCACAGGGTCCTCTTTCTCATTACCACACTCGACAGGACTCCGCCCCCCTGTTCATGACTGATCTCTCTGGGCAGTTAAAAGCTTTACGGAACTCTTCGAAGTTGCTCATCGCTCCGATAACCCTTCATCATAGTAACAAGAAGAAAGTGAGTGACACTGAAGGATAGTATAGATGTAATATAGATGTAAATGAGATGTGTGTATATTAATGCATTGTACCTATATTTAGGAGGGCTGTGAGCTCCACTCTGGATCTGATCACGTGCTGCTTCTGGTCTGTAGGCATTACAGCGAACCTAGCAATATATAAACAACAAATCAATTGAGTCCCATTTAAAGCAAGACACTACAAGGGAAACCATTGTTTTTCATGCACTGCTCAATTGTGAGGTATTGGGCTATTTGGCTTTTCATAATATGTTGTTTCAGATTAGCAAGTACTGAGACTTGCTCCTGCCAATACATCCTTAACCATGCTGCTGGAAGCTGTAAGAAATATTGCTGTTGCACATATATGACCCTGGACCCTAGTTATACATCATCTGAATAAAAAAGCTTTCCATTGATGTATGGTTTGATAGGACAGGACAATATTTGGCTGAAATACAACTATTTGAAAATCTAAATCTGAGGTTGCTGATTTCATACAAAATTACATTTCTAAAAATATAATGATTTTTTTTTTTTTTTGGATTAACAAAAAACACATCTGAAAACATTCATGTCTACTTAAAAGTGTTCACTTTAATAATAATGAGAAGGTGCATGCTTTTGAGTGTGTACTAAAACTACCATCCAACAATATCATAGCATGTTAATTCTAATCTTGTGTACTATTTAGGCATACAATTCCTAGAAATGACAGAAAAAGCTGAAATGTTTTCAGATAAGATAAAAAATTAATGTTTGTGACTTGTGACATTTAAGTCGATGTATTTAGGTGAAATGAATAATACTAACATGAGCATAACTGAGGAAAAACAGTTGGTTGTTGGTCAGACCCACACCAGGTAGGAGAGGCTCCTCAACGCCCGCTCTCTCTTTTTCAATCCATCTCCTATAGGCCTGCAGACAAGTTCACATGTACACTTAAATAAACCACAACAGACACACTATTGAAGGAATCATTAAAAAAATTCTTTCATCCATGGATCACAAACTTTGGAATTTTAGGTTCTGGTCATTTTTTTTTCTATGCAATTAAAGTGGTGCTTTCAAGCTTAAAAATAAAAAAAGATGAAAGGAACCATTAAAATATGATGAAACGGACCCAGAATTGTGTACTATACAGTTTTTAAGTTATAAGACATTCAGAAATGTATTCACTGAAAATCTTGACTCTCTTAAAAAAAGCAGCGTTTCGATTCATAAAAAAATCTTCAGGCCCCACAAATTCTTTGGTTTTCCAGTATTTTTGTGTATTTGAACCCTTACAATGACTGTATGATTTTGAGATCCATCTTTTCACACTGTGGACAATGGAGGGACTCATATGTAACTATTACAGAAGGTTCAAACGCTCACTGATGCTCCAGAAGGACACACAATACATTAAGAGTGGGGGTGAAAACTTTTTAAATTTAAAAATCAGGGTAAATTTAACTTATTTTGTCTTCTGGGAAACATGTAGCATCTTCTGTAGCCTCTGAAGGGCAGTACTAAATGAAAAAATACAATATTTAGGCAAAATAAGAAAAATATACACATCTCCATTCTGTTCAAAAGTTTTCACCCCCCCGGCACTTAATGCATGGTTTTTCCTTCTGTGGAATCAGTGAGCATTTGAACCTTCTGTAATAGTTGCATTTAAGTCCCTCAATGTGAAAAGATGGATCTTATAATCATACAGTCATTGTTGGAAAGGGTTCAAATAAACAAAAAAAGCTGATAAACCAAAGAATTTGTGGGACCTGAAGGATTTTTCTGAAGAACAGCAAGCAGTTTAACTGTTCAGGACAAACAAGGGAGTCATGAACAACTATCACTAAACAAAAAAACAAAGCTGTGGATCATTCTGGTAACAACAGCATTAAAAAAAAAACAAGTGTCTGTAAACTTTTGAAACGGATCATTTTTATAAATTCAACTGTTATTTTCTCTTGTGGACTATATGTAAACATCTTTTTTGTGAAATATCAAAATGTTTGATTTGTAAATGAATGACATTTAGTATTTTGAATGATGTGTTCACAAATCAACAAACAAACTGTAATATGTTCTCTACATTTCCCTTTTTGTGATCCATCGAAGAAAGTCCTACAAGTCTGGAATTAAACAAGTTGACTGTAAATCAGATTCAGGTCACTTTAGGATAATTATAGTGGAAGATGCTGTAATACCCTGAAAGATTCTCTCATCCCTCCATTGTCAGCAATGTTCTCTCCCAGAGTCCTCTTCCCCTTGACCTTGAGAGGGGATTGTGGGTATTAAGTATTAGATTGGTAGCTCTGCTACATTTTAAAGACATGTTCAAACAGAAAAGCATTAAAAAAGGCTGGTGCCTACTGTACATTTAGCCCCGCCTCTTTCCAGTTGTAACTGTTGTACTGGTCAATCATGCATTGTGTCTTTTCGGTGAAGCGGGTGATTGAGGAGTTGCTCCACCACTGGTCCAGGTTCCCATTTTTGTCATATTTCCTGCCTAGATGAACACAGATAAACACAGATGTCCTTAAGAATCAGTCATCACCATGGCAACACATGCTGAGACTCATTATAAATCAAATGGCCTCACCATTGTTATCAAAGCCATGGGTCAATTCATGCCCCACAATTACACCAATCGCTCCATAACTCAAGGATCTGACACAAGAACACATTTCACAAATTAGTTTTCCATTAGAAATCCACATGATTTTAAAATATAAGATTGAGCATACTATAAAAACATAAATCAAAAGAGTGTCTGCGTCTCACCGAGGGTAGTCAAGTCCCCAGAAAAATGGCTTCTGAAGTTCTCCTGCAGGGAATCCTGGGTAAAAAAAAGACAGTTCAATTAGCCATTAAATAAAAGGATGTGATCCAGTGTATCTAAACACACATTAAACATCTAATAAAAGAGAACATACTGCTATTACACCTGACAGAAATGTGTTTTCATATTATGCTAGATATCATTTATCATTATTGGTAACCGGGCTGGGTAAAAAATATTGATTTCTCGAAATCGATTCTTAAATTGCAATAATCGATTAGTCAGGCCTGTTTTCATTTTATAAACGTAGTGCATCTCCCATCCAATAAAGCACAGTAAGCTTTGTGCTTTGTTACTTTGGATATGAAACAAAGTCTCAGGTTTCAAATTCTGTCCAAATTACAGTATTCAAACTATAAAAGCCGTTTTAGCGCTGTTTAATATGGGGTGACAGATCCATAGACTGTAAAAACTATGGACGTAGTGTCCGTGATGTCACCCGTAGGTTTCTGAAGAGCATTTTTGAAGCTCTTAGCGGGCGGGAGTCGGCCATCGCCATCATGGAATCGCGTCACTGCACGTCACTCCTGGATAATCGAAAATGGGCAAAGAGGCGGGACGTGGGTGGAGCTGGTTGCCGAAACCACGCCCACTTAGCGCGATGGTGACAGCAGCAGCAATCCACCTGTCACTCAAGTGACCACGCCCTAAATTATGCAGAACTTTAAGGCTTAATATAATTTAAACGGATGAGTTATAAAAAAAATTTCACCCCACTCACAGTTGACATGAAGGGCAAAACTAACTATATAGACCAAAACCATTTTTGTACCCTGCTGTAAACATATTTTTTTTCTGCTTTTTTTTTTCATTTTAACATGGGGAGTCTATGGGAATGACCTTTTGCAGCCAGTCGATGAATTGCAGTTTTAGTCACTTCCGTGTTGGCTTCAAGAGGGTTGCCGCTTGGACAGATCGCTGTAGCGCGTCAGTATGTTACAATAAAGTACAATTTACCATAATTCATCTAGTATCATGTAATCGCTCAATCAGTGTTTCAACCGTGCAAAGACGTCAATATAACAGCTAGTAAACAATGTTACGTAACGTAACACATTTACCTCGAAAAAAAAACATATTGCATATAACTAATTTGTTAGTTAGCTAGAAAAATAAACTCTAGAGAGGAGCATTTTGCTAAATATATGCACCATATAATATATTCATTATAATTTTTTACTGTTTAACGTTTAATTTATGTTTAAATTAACAGCCATTTATGTTTATATTTTAAACGAATTGGAGTAGAAATATAATTATGTGATGTTAATTGAAACTTTATTTTTTTATTTTTATTATTCTAAATACTTAACTGAGTGTGATTTAAGCGTTTGTATACAAATCAGTTAGTTGTAACTTTCAATATTATAGTAGGCTCATTAAATAGACTTTCATGTATATTTTACAGCATTAGTTGAGAGAATTGTTTTTTTCCTTTAGAAAATTTGGCATGTACTGTACCTGATATATATCCAACAAATTGGAAAATGAATCGAATCACAAGCTTGTGAATCAGAATCGAATCAAAATACGAAATTTGTGTCAAATCCCAGCCCTAATTGGTAAAACACTAAAGGCAAAACATTGTTGCTGAGGCTGATATGTACACCAAATAGTGTAAAAGTGTATGATGGTAGCATAATATAAACTTGCACGAATGTATTTAAGTATTTTATGATCATCAAGGTTACATTTATGTCAAAATAAAGTTTTTACTCTTGGCTGGTTTTAGCTGGTCATCCAGTCTGGTTTTAGCTTATCATAGCTGGTCAGCAGGCTGGTTTTAAAAGGGTTTTGGCCACTTCCTTAGCTGGTTAGGCTGGGAGACCAGCTGGACTAACCAGCAAAAACCAGCCTAGCCAGACTGGGAGACCAGCTAAAACCAGCTATTTCCAGCTTTTTTTTTCAGCAGTGATAACTTTTATATTTTTTTATATTTTAAAATGTAATTCATTCCTGTAATAGCAAAGCTGAATCTTCTGAAATTCAGAACCCACAGAACACTGTGATTGACCAATTAGAACCAAGTATTCAAGAGAGCTCTTTATTAATTAATGAACCATAATTCATAACTCACTGATCTGGTTGGTAGAGGAGCTGTAAAATGCATTTACTGTTGTTGGGTTGGTAAACCACCTAAGGGGAAAAAAGTGATGTTTCATCATTTCAAAGCCAGATTCATCTTATTTTAACAGGCTTTGAAAATGCTGACAACTTACTCTGTGCGTGGGACTGTCTTCCTCAGCCAGCCGATGTCAGACTGAGCTATGAACTGCAGGGTCTGCATGACATTCCCAAAGTAGTCTGTCTCAACGAAGGACAACTGTGCATAAATAGAAAAACCTCAATGGCTTTGAGTTGCACTCACATCTGCCAAACACAATTCAAACAATTAACCATCAGCAAGTTGAACTAAATCCAAACATACTCGTTTGATGTCCTCGTTAATATAAGTGTCATTTAAGATGAAGTCTGGGTAGCCCACTTTCGCCAAGACTGCATGAGCCTAATGTGAGATATAGACAGTAATGATGTTAAAAAACTGTTTCTTTGATGCTGTGTATTCATAGCTATCAAAAATACGACAGAAATCACCTTGTCTGTTGCTTTTCTCTTTGTTTCTTCATCCATCCAGTCATTTTCCTTCTCAAGAATGTCAATAAATGCCCATCGGATACCATTTATCAATTCCTCCATCTTTAGAAAAGTTCAAAGACGTTAATCAGAGGAGCATTCAAAAGCATGTTTAGCAGTTTTACAGAAAAATGAGATCCAGCGTTTTACGTTGTTGTTCATGATTAGATCCACTAGATGGGGACAGAAAGTGCATCAATCACACTGAAGACTAGAGTAATGGTTGCTGAAAATTCAGCTTTGCCATTAAAGGAATATAAAAAAAAAAATTATATATATATATATATATATATATATATAAATAGAAACAGCCATTTTAAACTGTAATAATGTTTCACAACATTACTATTTTACATATATTTTAATAAAATATAAATGCAATCTTGGTGCATTAAAAATCTTAACAACCCCAAACCTTTGAACAGTAGCATATGCTAATGTAATTTATTCCTGATATGCTATGGCAAAGCTGAATAAATACATATTTTTATATGAATAGTTTGCATAACTTGTGTAATAAGTAAAAGAACAAATATTGTGAAATATTAATATAACTCTTTTATAACACGTGATTTATTACTGTAGTGGCAAAGCTGAATTTTAAAATATAGACGAATAGTTGCATATAATATAAGACGTACCATGTGTTTCTTGTCCTCCTGGAAATGCTTATCGACAAAGAGCCTGCCGGTGGCATAGATGAGTGTATTTTCTACATAATTTACACACTTGTCCCAGCGAGGAGTCAGAGAGGTGGTCCCTGTGGTAACCTGAGAAGAGACGGATATTTAATATTGTAAACCAAATCTATTTTTAAGACTGGTGGAGAGGTAAAATGAGGAGGTGGTTCACTAACCCGAGCAAAGTCCAGGTATCTGTAGAGAAAGCGTCGGCTCAAGGTGGTGATTCTGGAAAAAACTGATCTCCATATGACGTAATTGGCAACTGTCCTGAGGCGAGGGTGGAAAAAAAAAACATTTAGAGCAGCTGAAGTACAGAGTAATCTTGACTATGTTATTGAGCAGAGCAGCTAATAAACAGGTAGGACATATAAACAGCACACACAATTGACATTGTCCAGACCAACAGAGGCAGAGCCTCAGGGCTCTGATGTAGGTTTTAATGAGGTTTAAATATTTTTAGAAGCTGTCTGGATACCTGGTTTCTGTGGCGTTGATGAGTTTGAAGAGGTCTTTAAAATATTGTGGGGCACGTACGATCACCTGCTCTGAAGAGGAGATTTTCAGGTCTGGGTACAGCTCAGTGTCAATCACTGCTCTGACAAAACCTAGCCAATTAAACTGCAGAAGAAAAAAAAAACAGATATATACATCATGAATCAACAATAATAGCTGTGCTTTGTATGAAAGCTTGTTTCCACCACAGATGAAATAAAAAATAAAAAGGTAATATAAAAAGGTAACTTTTTCTAGCAATTTTGAGTTTATATCTCACAATTCTGATGTTTTCCTACGCAGTTTTAAGAAAAAAATGAATTACCACCTAAGAGAAAACCAGTTCTGTCTGAATAGAGTCACAAATTCAAATTGAATTTGAAGATGAGTGTAAATTTAACTTATTTTGCCTCTGAAGGGCAGTACTAAATGAAAAAAATATGATATTCAGGCAAAATAAGAAAAATCTCCATTCTGTTCAAAAGTTTTCACCCCCCAGCTCTTCTGAAGCATCAGTGAGCTTTTGAACCTTTTGTAATAGTTGCATATGAGTCCCTCAGTTGTCCTCAGTGTGAAAAGATGGATCTCAAAATCATACAGTCATTGTTGAAAAGGGTTCAAATACACAAAAATCTTGAAAAACCAAAGAATTTGTGGGACCTGGAGGATTTTTCTGATGAACAGCAGGCAGTTTAACTGTTCAGGACAAACTTGTGGACTATATGTAAACATTTATGTGAAATATCTAATTCAGGTCAGCACTAAATAAACAATAACATGGATTTTATATGATCCCACTTATTTTGGTAAAATAACATTAATGATTCTGAAAGAGGGATATGTACTGTATGTGTATATATATATATGTATATATATATATATACTAGTTCTGTCTTAATTTATTAAATATTATTAAACCATAAACATTTAAAATTAAATTCTGAGTCAGAAATATGAGATATAAAAAAGTGTGGAAGGCTGTTTTTATCACTTTTTTTCTTTCTGAGAAAAAAATCTGAATTGTGAATTTATATTTTATAATCCTGACTGTATAACTTTTGCGAGTTCATACATTTAAAAAAGTCAGAATTGCGAGGTACAAACTCGCATTTGTGAGAAAAAAAGTCAAAATTGCGAGTTTTTGCAAGAATTGCAATTCTGGCTATTGTTTCTTGCAATTGTGAGTTCAAGCTATTCTGAGAAAATAAGTCATTGTGAGTCTATATCTAGAATGATATAAATAACAATAGTAATTTTTCCCTCAAAATGGGACTTTATAACCTGCAGTTGCAAGTTTATAATTCTGAAAAAGTCAGAATTGCGAGAAACAAACTCGCATTTGTGTTCCTTTTGTGAGAACTGCAAATCTGACTTTTGTTTTCGCAATTGTTTATATCATGCAATTTTTAGAAAAAAAGTCAAAATTGTGAGATAAAAATCAGTGGCGGAAACAGACTTTCATATAAAAAAGTCAGAACTGTGAGAGAAAAAAGTCACAAATACCTTTTTTTTATTCTATGGCAAAAAAAAAAAAAAAAAAAATGTCAAAAAGTTAATCTGAAAAAAATCCAAATTGTAAGATGTAAATGAGTTCATAACTCATTCAATAAGATATAAACTTGGAATTCAGGGGGAAAAAGCAAATATGTAAACTCAGAAGTATGAGTTTAAAACTTGCAATTACAATATACACTCACAATTCTGAAAAAAGAAGACACATTAATTGTAAAATATAAACTAACAATTGCAAATAAAAAAAAAAAAAGATGTCACAGTCATGATTAGCTCATGATACCTAATGTAAAACTAATTGAATGTGAGTTAAAAGTGTTACCTAGTTTTTTAAAAAGAAGTGTTTTTCCAAAAACGAAGCTGTTGGGTATATAAGTGTGTCAAATGCTTATGAATAGAATTGTGCAGTAGTAAATTACTATGTGATAATATTTCATCCTTTTTGTCAACTGTTGTTAGCCAATACCAGTCACCTCAAAATTGTAAAATTCTGGGCAACTAATCTCACTGGTTCATATATTTGTCTACCATTAATAAATGTGTGTATATCAATATGAAATAGCATGTAATACACATTCATATGTACTTACATCTGGAACAGTGCGCTGCAGTTTGGACAAGCTGTACTTGTTGTACATGTTCTCACTGGTGCGGTTCTCATAGGGGATCACAATCTACAAAAGAGCACACACTCCACTGAAGCATCAAGTACCTTGACAGCACTATCTTCTTTCTCAGTGTCAGTGATTTAAAGGAATTTGGTTTCTCCAGTGTTTTGGTGCTCACCTGTGCAAGTTTGATTTCAAAGTCAAGTACCGGTTTCATCTGAGCTTCGGCATCCTGCTTATTGGCTCCCAGCATGACAGCAGCATCAACCATCAACCTTAAAAGAGCTTCTCGGTACTGCAGAGAGACATGAAAAGAAAGATTTGAGAATGTAGAGATATAAGCAGGGCTGACTGTGACAGTGTGTAATGATATATAGGCTGACAGATGTACCGATGTACCATTTGTGCCTCAGTTGTGTTGGTGATGTAATCTTCTCTGGATGACAGTGACAAAGAGGCCTGATCCAGCTAGAAAAAGAAACAGAGAAACAGAATATTTATTATTCTCTCAATTTTATTATTTGGACAAACATGTAGCCCCGCCCCAAACTCACGCCATTGGCTGAGCCAGAAGTTGACATGTAGGTTTTACATGTAGGTCTCACCTTGATGATGTACTGGTTTGAGTTCTTGTCATCAGGAGA
Source organism: Labeo rohita (assembly GCF_022985175.1). Taxonomy (NCBI): domain Eukaryota; kingdom Metazoa; phylum Chordata; class Actinopteri; order Cypriniformes; family Cyprinidae; genus Labeo; species Labeo rohita. Next base: position 11,065,298 of record NC_066892.1, on the reverse strand, counting down.
GACAAAAAGCCGAATGAGGACGGACTTGCTGTGCTGGCTGCGTATCTGCGCCAGGGTCTCCAGCAAGTTAAACTGAGACTCCACCCACCGCAAAGAAGGGCCCAAGGCGTCGCCTAAGACCGGCCAGCGGAATTCCTTTTGTTTCAGATTCTTCAGCAGAGGTTTTGCATCCACAATTTCTAAAGCAGCTGTCAGGATAGAGAAAGGAAAGGAGTGATGCTTCCATCAGTAAAGCAGGGATTTCTAAATGTTTAGTCAACTGAGGCCCAATAATGTCTGTAAAGTACCTCCTGAGATTGTAAGTTAATATTACAAATACACAAAACCAGTCTGAAGTGTCAATTTTTAGATTTATAGATCATCTGAAAGCTGAATAAATAAGCTTTCCATTGATGTATGGTTTGTTAGGACAGGACAGTATTTGGAAAATCTATTTGAAAGTCTGCAATCTGAGGGTGCAAAAAATCAAAATTTTGAGAAAATCGCCTTTAAAGTTGTCCAAATGAAGTTCTTAGCAGTGCATATTACTAATCACAAATTAGGTTAAAATTACAAAATATCTTCATGGAACATGATCTTTACTTAATATCCTAATGATTTTTGGCATAAAAGAAAAATCGGTAATTTTGACCCATACATTGTATTTTCGGCTATTATATAAATATACCCATAAATAAATATATCCATGCTACTTCTGCATGGATATATTTATCTATGCATTCTAACCTATGCATTCTGTTTTATTTTATTTTAATATACTTTAAAATAAAATTTATTTCAGTGATGTAAAGCTTAATTTTTTAGCATTGTTACGCCAGTCTTTAGTGTCACATGATTCTTCAGAAATCATTCTAATATGCAGTTTTTTTAAATCAATGTTGGAAACAATTGTGCTGATTAATGTGTATAGTAAAAAACATGTAAACATTTAAAATAGAAATATTTTATAACAATATACACTACCGTTTAAAAGTTTGGTGTAAGTAAATGTTTGGTTTTTTGAAATAATTTTTTTATTGATTTATTTTATTTTATTTATTTATTATTATTATTTTTTTTTATTATTTTTTTTTTCAAAAAAGTGATAGTAGACAGTTAAATTGCCACTTTATGTATATTTATTTATTTAATTTATTATTAATAATAGGTAGATAGGTAGATAGATAGATAGATAGATAGATAGATAGATAGATAGATAGATAGATTATATTTTATTTCAATTCTGTTCAAATCTTATTTATTTATTTATATATTTAAATTATATATACAATTTATCTATTGTTTATATTTTTTTTATTTATTATTATTTATGAAAAATATAGATAGATAGATAGATAGATAGATAGATAGATAGATAGAGTTATATTGATATGTGTTTTATTTTATAATTTTAAATGTTTATGGTTAACTAATATTTATTTAATCAATTAAGACAGAAGTAGTTTTCTCTGAGGAGGTCAGTTTTGCTTTTGCTTTTTGATTTCAATCCTATCTTATTTATTTATTTATTTATTTATTCCAAATCCAAATTTATTTATTTATTTATTTGTTTTAATAAATGTAATCTTATTCCAAATCCAAGTCTTATTTATTTATTAATATATTTTAATACATTTATTCAGTATTCATTTATTCATTCGTTTATTCTGGAGTCTTTCGAGGAATCTAATCCAGCCTACATATTGTTTGCATAATGTGCTTGTGCAACTGCAAAATGTTTAATACCATAAATTCTGGGTAAAACATCTGTTGATGTTTAAAAGAATACTTTTTTAATACTATATTATATATTACATAATATAATAATGTCACATACAAATGTCCTACATCCCAATCAGTAAATGAAATTACAAACATCCTATGTTAATAATTGTCATATCATTTACAAATGAATCTTGCTGCGTGTATGAAACGGCTAAGAGCTCTTCGGTTCTTACATTCATTCATGCAGGATGCGTAGAGGACTTTGGCCTTCTTCACTGCCTCAATATCATCTCCTGCAATGGGCTGCTCTAATAACTCTGTGGCACAAAGATTTCATATTAAAGCACCTTATTTGGGCTGAAGGTTTATTTCAGTCAGAATCACGTGGATCAGTGCACCTTTCAGCTTAAGGTCTACATTCTGTCTAAGCCATGGGTAAATCCCGTAGCTGGATGAGTCTTCTGGAATGGGGTTGTCCCGGAGCCAGCCTCCACACGCGTACTGGTAAAAATCATCACATGGTTCTACTGACTGATCCAACTTACTCAGGATGGAACCGGCTAGAGAAGACACATCAGCAAACACACAATTCAGCATTACAGTAATCTCAAAACAGAGGCTTGTTTTAAATGATAATACCTGCTTATTATGTTCAAAGTAAGAGTTTAGGAAATTGTCGTAGGTGGTTACCTACTGGCGCAAGTTTTAAAAAAAAGTCAACATGATATTTTAGAGTCTATATATAGCTTTATGATATAAGTTTACCTGCTTCGATACAATGTGGGGTGAGGCAGAAGTCATCATTGCTTGCTCTGTGTGAGACTGCAGGGACAGAGAAATGGAAATCTGTCAAGCAGACCGATCAAGACAACTATGCCCTAAAATGACCGCCAAACACTGCATTATGAGCACACACACACACACACACACACACACACACACACAAATGGACACACATAGAAATTCAGTTCCCACTGCGCTCAGGCTTCAGCTGTCCATGCTCTTGATGTCACTGGATAAAAACACACTGCATGCTCTACTACACACATTCCAAACAAGCTGTAGATCTACAAGCAGTGCCGGGGGAGAAGTAACATAAAATTATAGTGTTACTCCATGAAAAGCAGCTAATTAGGTAAAAAAATTAGCTGAAAAAAAAAACACATTAAAATTACATTTTCTTAGCTGTAGCTATGTATGTCTCCACTATTACATTGAATTATATTAAATTAAATCACTAAATATTAAAGAAACATTTTATTTAATATATGAATAATATTTATAACTTATGTGCACACATCTAGTTTAATTTAAGTTTAACTAAAAACTAACAAAATAATTGTTTACATTTTTATTTAAAAACAACTTTAAAAAATAACTAAAAAACAAAATATTATTGTTAATAATAATAAAAACATTTTTAGCTTGAAATAAATGTCAACTGAAATAAAATGGATATACTGAAATAATAATTTTTTTCTAAATAATTTTTTTTTTAAATTTCAGCTAGTTGACAGGAATATATACACTGGTTTGATTTTATTGTGTCATGTACATTAAATGTAAAATTAAATTCAATTTAGAAATTAAAAATGTTTATTTTGTATTTGCTCTTTGTATTTAACATTTAGCTTTTTAATTTAATTTAATTTAGTTTAATTTAGCATTTAAAACTAACAAAATAATAATAATAAAACATTTTCTACTTATATTATTTACTAAATGTCAACTGAAATAAAAATTTATATATATATATATATATATATATATATATATATATATATATATATATACATACATATATAAACTATTTTAGCTATTTACAAAGCAATATTTCTCATTTTCATATAGCTTAATTTGATGTACTAAAATAATTACATCTAAAATAAAAATCTATAAAACTATATACACATTGTAAAAAAATCTAATAAAATTGACAAAAAAATTAACTTTAACAAAAACTAAAATAAAAACAAAAATGAAAAAAAAAATATATATATAAATATATATGTACTTTTTAGTGATAATAAAATAACACTGCTTTGATTTCATTTTGTCATGTATGTTGAATTAAAAAAAATCAATTCAATTTAAAAATTACAAATATTTATTTTGTATTCACTCTTTGTATATTTTTTAAAATATGTAATTTTTATGTAATTTAATTTAATTTAATTTAATTGTTTGTCTAAGAATATCCTATCTATAGTCCGAAGCGATGCAGTTTCATCTCATTGTCACAAAAAATGGTGTAAATTTGGAAATTTGGTTACACAATGGTGTGTTATCTCTATATTGTCTGCAAATACAGTGTACATAGACCCTGCAGTAAACTGAATTAATGGAGCGAAATAATAAATTTTTGCAATATCCGTTTCAACGCACTAAAAACCCGATCGCCACAAACTCTCCATGCAGAGGTCAGTGAAACTGTGTGAATTTGTTTCGGTGAGTTTGACTGAGCACAAATCTGTATTTATATTGTGAAATCGAACAAGCAGTGCTTTTAAAGGCCTGTGTTTATGGTTCAGTCCACAACTGGACAGCAGATGACCACAGCAGGATCCAGCACCCGGCCCCGTGGGACTGAGCCCCATTATCCCCACAACCAGCAGACACAGCCGCGTATGTGTGTGTGTGACTGGAATATGTACAGACAGAAATGAGCATAATTACACTCTAGTCTCACCGCAAATATGCAGGCAGCCCTCAACAACTGAGAACAATAAGAAGAACATCATTTATTTGCTGTCTCAACTCTACACCACCCAAAAAACACTTATGTATACCAAAATACATTCACACACTCACTCGTACAGCATGTCATGAGATGTACATTCACAACGTCTCAGGTTCCACGAGACCCATTCACTTCATTTCAGCACTCTTAAAGAGACAGTTCACCCAAATGTGAAACTTCTGCCTTTGTTTACTCACTCTCATGTCATTCAGGCCATTTTAATGGTGCTTAATAGAGTTTAACAGCGTCTGATAATTATATACTTTCATTTTTATAACTGCGAGATATAAACTCAGAATCTTTTTTGTTGCAATTCCAAGTTTAAATCTCATAATTCTGATCTTTTTTCCCCGGAATTCTGAGTTTACATCTCTCCATTCAAACAAAATAAAAAACACAAAAGTAATGAATTTTTATTCTGACTTTTTCACTCACAAATGCGAGTTAATATCTCTCAGTTCAGACTTTTTTTCTGCATCCTGAGTTTTTGTTTTCCTCAATAGAATAAAAAAATAACTGACTTCTTCCCATAATTGCTACTTTTTATTTCATAATTCAGATTTTTTTTCTCGCAATTGCAAGTTTTTTCTTGAATTCTGAGTTTACTTAATTCTATTTCTTTTTTTTGTTTGATTCTGCAACAGAATAAAACAATAAAAAAATAAAAGACTTTTTGTCTCATAATTCTAACTTTTATCTGATAATTTAGACTTTTTTTCTCTGATTTTTAAGTTTACATCTCTCAATTCTGTTTCTTTTTTATCTCATAATTCTTTTTCTTGCAATTGCGAGTTAATATCTCTCAGTTATTTTTTTGTTTGTTTCCACAACACAACACAAAATAAAAAAGTAGAGACTTTTTGTCTTATAATTCTGATTTTTTTTTCCGAATTGCAACTTTTTATCTCAAAACTCTGACATTTTCCTCACAATTGCAAGTTAATATCTAATAATTCTTACTGTGACTTTTTATCTCATAATTGTCATTATCTCATAATTCTTACTTTTTCTCACAATTGCGAGATAATATCTCTCAATTTACATTTTTTCTTAATTCTGAGCTTACATCTCTCCATTCTGTTTCTTTTGTTTGTTTCCGCACCAGAATAAAAATTTAAATGGTAACTATGACTTTATATCTCATAATTCTGACTTTCTTACTATTGCAATCTAATATCTCATAATTCTTACTTTTTTTCTCTGAATTGAGTTTATATCTCTCAATTCTATTTATTTCTTTTGTATTTGTTTCAGCAACAGAATAAAAAAATAAAAAGGTAACTGAGTAATCTCATAACGATGAATTTTATCTCATAATAGTGACTTTTTATCACAATTGCAAGTTAATATCTCTCAATTCAGAATTTTTTCTCTGAACTCTGATTTTAGACTTTTTGTCTCAAAATTTTGACTTTTCTTCCCAGAATTGCGACTTAATAATTCTGTCTTTTGTCTTATAATTCTGACTTTTTCTCACAACTGTGAGTTAATTTCTCAATTCATCTGAGAGTTTACATCTCTCAATTCTGTTTTTTTTTTTTGTATGTGTGTTTCCACAACAGAATAAAAAATAACTGACTTTTTGTCTCATAATTCTGATATTTCTTCCCAGAATTGACTTTTAATCTCATAATTCTGACTTTTTCCTCGCAATTGTTAGGTAATATCGCTGACCTTTTTTCTCTGAATTCTGAGTTTGCATCTCAAATTCTGTTTCTTTTGTTTGTTTGTTTTCACAACAGAATAAAAATGTTAAAAGTAACTATGACTTTTGTTTTATAATTCTAATATTTCTTCCCAGAATTGTGACTTTTTATCTCAGAAGTCTGTTTTTTATCTCATAATTCTTTTACGATTGCAAGTTAATATTTCATAATTCGGACCTTTTATATCTCTCAATTCTATTTCTTTCGTGTTTGTTTTCGAAACAGAATAAAAAATAAAAAACTATGACTTTTTGTCTCATGTCTCATAACGGTGAATTTTATCTCATAATAATGACTTTTTCCTCATTGCAATTGCAAGTTAAACTCTCTCAATTCAGAATTTTTTCTCTGAACTCTGATTTTAGATTTTTTGCCTCAAAATTTTGACTTTTCTTCCCAGAATTTGTCTTTATCTCATAATTCTGTTTTTTATCTTATAATTCTGACTTTTTCCTCACAATTGTGAGTTAATCTGTCAGACTTTTCCTCTAAATTCTGAGTTTACATCTCTCAATTCTGTTTTTTTGGTTTGTTTCCACAACAGAATAAAAAATAAAAAAGTCACTGACTTTTTGTCTCATAATTGCAAGTCAATATCTTTAAATTCAAACTGTTTTGTCTTAATTCTGAGTTTACATATCTCAATTCTATTTTTATTTCCACAGTGGAATAAAAAGTATAGGTGACTCTTCTCACAATTCTGAGAAAAAAGTAAGATAAATCAGATATAAACTCAGAATTGCAAGTAAAAAGTCAGAATTGTATAGGAGACAGCCACAATTACCACAAACAAGCTTCCATAGAATTCATACAGGTTTGGAATGACTAGAGGTTGCCTAAATGACAGAATGTTCATTTTTAGGTCAACTATCCCTTTAAAAGCACACTCTTTCCTAAACTTAAGCACCCACATTCCCAAATGACACAGAAATATACACTCGCAGTCTTCTAGCCTCAAAACTTTAAAGACACATGTACATGTTTTCTAACCAGAGCTCCTACTTTCTGTGCTAATTACAGCCTTCAAAGACACGCTGTGCGTGTAACAGTATACACTCCAAAAATAATCTCACACACAAACACAGCTCAACTGACCTATCTATCTATCTGTCATTGATGACTTAAATTTAATGTGCAATATAAAACAAATTAGCAGTAAGTAGGTAATTGCGCATGCAGTTTACTCACCCGTGATGACAGCTATCAGTAGTGCGATGCAGACACACACACACACCGCTAGTGCGGCTTTCAGAAGAGTGTTGGGGCCCGCGCTCGGTTTGGATCCTTCTCTCCCCAGCCTCTCCATTTCCATACTACCACTGTATTGAGTGCGTCCTCTCTCTTTCTATTCCTCCCCTATCCTTCTCACCCGGTTCTCACCCCGCCTGGCCTGGAGATATGCGCTTTAAAGTCCTGATCCCAGGTCAGCGGACCAGAGGTGTCTCTCCTCACAGGTCTCAGATCAGTGGCAGATGCACAGCATGAGGTGTCATGCTCTACTTGCCAAAGACTAGCACCAGACTAAGAGAGAAGAGAGGAGAGGAAAGAAGAGAATAGGCAAAAGGGAGGGGAAAGAGGGTGAATGAGAGAGTTAGGAGATCCAAGAGTAGGAGGAATTCTTCTCCTTAGAGCCTTAGAGCACCTTACTTACAGGAGTAATTATGTGGCGTCCTGCAGGAAGGGCGGGATGACTGGATGTGTGTGTATATATGTGGATCTACCTTGATATAGTCTGTGTTTATACGCAAGGTGTGTGTTTTCTGAGTCTCTGCACCTGCCCACTCAACACTAAGTTTGAAATGATGAAAATGTAATGGTTAAATGTAACCACTTCCCTATTTATTCTCAGAATGTCCAGCAACAAAATAGAATGAGGAACACACACGGTGTGATGATGACGTGTCTGTGCTAAGACACAATCTATTGTGCATACAAAGTTTCCTAGATGAATTTTATCTAATGGATCTGATCATTTTATCTGGGTTGTGAAAATGGATGTGTGGCACGGAAACGTCTCAATAGTGTCAACTGCATGAGTCTCAGCCTAAATACGTGAGAGTTGGGAGTCCGGTTTTATCATGCATGTTTGTTTATGGTCTGATCTTATCACTATTGAATACATCCAATACATGTTGATTTATCATTTTAACTGCCGGTCCTTCTGATAGAAATATAAAACATTTATATTTCAAAAGTCTGTGTGGTCATTTTAGAACAGCCTGAAACATCAGAAAATGGTTTTACATGTATTTAATTAAATAAAATGTAATCTACACTCTCAGAACATGAGAGTTTATACCTACATTTGTACCTAAAGGGTTAATTATAGATGCATATTAGTACTGAAAATGTACATAAAATAATTATATAAAATTGTCTTATAAATTAAGTTAAATTCTAAAACGCATTTTAGATATTAATATTAAATATAATTAATATTTAAAATATTACATTTATAATCAATTTGTTATAACATTAAATATTAATAATATATTACAATTTAATTGTTATTAAATATTAATATTATAGTATTATTATAAGTAAATAGTATTATACTCATATATTAAAATTGTATATAAAATATTAAATGCATATTTTATATTATAATTTATTTTAATTTTTAATTCATCATTTGATTAATAAGTAAAAAAAACAAAAATCATTAACTGTAATAAAATATAAAAAACTGTAAACTAATTTTAACAAGAAAACATTTATCATTTTTGTTTAGTTGAAGTTGAACTACTAAAATAACTAAGCTACTGTAAATAAAGTAAAACTAAAACTTAATAAAAAACCATATCCACATTTTTAAAAATAGTAACACTTTATAATGTGCCATTTATTAACATTAGTTAATGTATTAACTAACATGAACAATGAACAATACATTTATTACACTATTTATTAATCTTTAGTTAATGAAAATACAGTCATTCATTGTTCATGTTAGTTCACAGTGCATTAAATAATGTTAACAAACACAACGTGTGATTTTAATTAATTTTGCATTAGTAAATTATGAAATTAACATTAACTAAGATTAATAAATGCTGTAGAAGTATTGCTCATTCTTAGTTCATGTTTGCTTAAGTACACTGTAAAAAAACAGTTTGTTGAGTCAACTTAAAATCATTTGTAACCTGGCTGCCTTAACATTTTAAGTTCAGTCAACTCAAAAAAAGTTTATTCAGCTTGAAATGTTCAATTATACTAAGTGACAACTTAGATATTTGAGTTGAATCAACTTAAAATTTTAAGGCAGCTGGGTTACTTACCCATCTGTTAAGTTTAGCAAACACAAATGTGTAAGTTGTTACTTAGTACAACTTAACATTTCAAGTTGACTAAACTTATTTTAGTTGCCTGAACTTAAAATTTTAGGGCAGCAGGGTAACAAATTATTTTAAGCTGACTCAACAAATTGTGTTTTTTATTTTTTACAGTGTAGTTAATTTATGTTAATGAACCTTACTGTAAAGTGTTACCAAAAAGTAAATAAATAAATAAAAATGAGAAGCACAACACAATTTTAAAAAACTTGTAAAACAAAATAAAATTAATGTATTAACAAAAAATATATTCGCATATCAATGATACTAAAACAACATTGCATGGTAATACTATGTTTATGTTATACCTTCAAGTACCAATACCATGATACATTCATTTGATGCCATGGTATTGACAGTCTAATTTTTAGTATGGGTAAATGCAAGTATTAACCTAAAAAAAAATCAATTTGAACAAACAAACAGTGCAGATATTCCTCTGGACGATCTGTTTGTTTTCCCAAAACATTCTTCATCTTATCTCTCGATAAGAAACACATGCACTTGCTGAGCCATCACTTTAGTCTTGTCACAGAATGATGTCAAAAGAGTTGACGATCCACAGCTGTTAGCAGCTGGAGTGAATATTGTAATGTGCAAATGGGAAGAGCCGACCATGTCATGTTCCCAGCATGTCTCTAAGGGACGTCGCACTCCAGGAGCATTTGTCCAACAGATGATGCATGTATTGAAATGAATAAATAAAGGTGAAGTAAAACATGATCAGCAGATGAATCAATTTTAAGCCTCAAATATACAAAAGGAACGGCGAGTGAAGGTCAACACTGCAACAACAAAGCAGCAGGGAAACATCTGTGTTAAAATAAACCATGAAATAAGGTACAAAAGGCCATGCTGACCTCAAATGTGATAATGCAGTCAATCAGAATCCTGTCTATAGGTGTAAAATCATCTGAGGATTTCCTTTACCACTATATCTTAACCACTAAATAGATTTTATTAGCATGTTGCATTGGTGACATTTGTATAAAATGTATATTTTTCCCCACAGTTATTAAAAGTACCATTTTTCCAGGATCTTGTCTTATTTCTCTGATGATAAATCATACTAAAATATGAGCTTTGGGTCACGTCTAAACCACTAAAGACCCGAACATGTTAGTACCAGTAAACCAGGGTTTTTATTGCTAAATAAAACTAAAATGAAAAGTATTAATATTTTTGTTAGAAATAAAATATAAAGAGTAGATGAAAATCTTAACTTAAGCTAACGAAAATTATAAATGTTGCCTGGGCAAAGTTGAAGCACTACAATTACTGGAAATAAATAAAATACTAAACTAAAATAGTAATTTTTAATATAATATATAAAAATTACATTTTACTTAAATTTTAATTTTAAAAATAACACTGGCATAAATGTGGTCTTAATTTTTCTGCAGCACTGTGAATTTGTAAACGTTTTTTCCCCCCCAAAAACTTGGAAAATCTCTATTTTCCTTTAAAAGTAAACACTATACAAACAACAGATCACAGAATGTGATTTATGTGGAATGTATCAACAAACCACAGACCGTCCTCTTATCGCCTGGCCTTATCACCTGTGACTCATCCCTAATTGACATTAGAATTGCACAGGACGTAACTCCCATGAATTACACCGGAAAAGAGATTAAATAAATTCTGTGGTTAAATGTCGGGTTCTGACGCTTGAGCATCTTATCAGTGTCTCAAATGCATTCCTGAAAAGACTTTTATTGTAGCTCAGATCAAAACAATCTGTCCTCAATTTTGAACGCGTGCATAAAACCTCAGTAGAAAAGACAGCGCAGTCATACTGTGGGCATCCGGTAGTCACTAAATCACACATCATTTCAGATGAGCTCCTGTTTTTGTGTGATAAAACTCTCACTCTATAAACCTCTTTCACACACAGCCTTGACAGACCAGCAGTGGAAGACTTCCTGAACTGATAAAAAGCCACATCTGGTCTCTCACTCCGAGGATTTATAGCCCTGATGTCGATTAAATGTCTTATCGGTCAGTATTTTAAATTGGTTTCTTGCACAAAGAAAGTTTTATCATCATGTTAGCAGAATAGTTTAGAACATTTTTAAAAAAAACTTGTATGCTTATTAAATAATGCTGTTTTTTGTCAAGTGTTCTTATTCACTCTCAGATCCAAATCCACATGCTGTTAATTTTTTCTGGAAGACAAAAGGAGAAATGGTTGATAATAGTGACCAAGATTTTTAAGGGCTAAAATAGCACACCATATGACTCCTGTGCTATATTTCTGACTATCATATGAGGAACAGGCAGATATGCAAGTCATTATTCACTGGTCAACTTTGCCTCTTGCTGAAGCACTGAAAGATACAAAAAAACCCAAAAAAAACAGATCATGTGCATTAAAGGGGTCATCGGATGCCCATTTTCCACAAATTGATATGATTCTTTAGGGTCTTCATAAAAAGTCTATAATATACTTTGGTTAAAAATTCTCAATGGTAGTGTAAAACAACACCCTTTTTACCTTGTCAAAATGAGCTCTGCAAAAATCATCTCATTCTGATGGATTGTTCCTTTAAATGCAAATGAGCTTTGCTCGCCCCGCCCCTCTCTTCTGTGGAGTGTGGAGTGACAGGCTGTGAAGCTTGCTAACTAGCACGTTATTAGGAAAGGCAATTGCAGAGATTCATAAAAAACCCTTACCAGAATAAAGTTGAAATATTTTGAGAATAAGTTGAAATATTTCAAGAACAAAGTCAAAATTTCAAAAATAAAGCAAAAATGATGAGAATAAAGTTGAAATATTTTGAGAATAAAGTCAAAATTATGAGAATAAAGTCAAAATTACAAGAATAAAGTCAAACTATTTCGAGAATAAAGTCGAAATATTTCAAGAATAAAGTCTAAATTATGAGAATAAAGTTGAAATATTTCTAGAATAAAGTCAAAATGTTTTGAGAATAAACTCAAAATTATGGAAATAAAGTCAAAATGTTTTGAGAATAAAGTCGAAATATTTCAAGAATAAAATAGGAATTACGAGAACAAAGTCAAAATGTTTTAAGAATAAATTCGAAATTACGAGAATAAAGTCGAAATGTTTAGAGAATAAAGTAGAAATTATGAGAATAAAGTTAAAATTGTTAAGAGAATAAACTATGAGAAATTTTGAAAATAAAGTAAAAATGTTTTGAGAATAAAGTCGAAATATTTCAAGAATAAAAAAGAAATTACTAGAACAAAGTCAAAATGTTTTGAGAACAAAGTCGAAATATTTAGAGTATAAAGTTTCTTATAATTTCGACTTTATTCTCAAAATATTTTGACTTTATTTTTGTAATTTCGACTTTATTCTGAAAACATTTCAACTTTATTCTCGAAGTATTTCAACTTTATTCTCGTAATTGTTTTTCTTTATTCTGCACTAGAGGGCGAATATTCCAAACAAACAAAGAAACAAAGGTGTAGTTTGATAAAGCCGTAATTAAGTGTGGAATCATGGGAGTTGTCGTTTTCATTCACACAGCCGATGGCAGAAATCATGTTAATCGATGAGCTAATGTTTTAAAGTTTTAGTGAACTCATTGTAGTATGAAGCAAGGTGGGACTGAAAGCCATGGAAACCCGCTGAGCGATTGGCAATGAGAGACGAGCGTGACACACGGCTTGAAAACAGCTGAGCTTTTATTATGCCACAGTTGACCGTTTCCACTTCTTCTAGACATGCGTATAAGAGGTAAAGAAGTGCTGTTTTTTCATGCTAGATACATTTTAGTGTATCCGAGTGAAAATTCTGTAATAATTCTATCTCGGCTTGGTAAACATAAAATACTTTCAAAAACATTTTGAAAAATCTTATTGAGCTCCTAAATTCTGGTCTGATGATTCAGTTGTACATTGTCAAGTTTGAAGCAACACGATGGAGAGAAAATAATGACAGAAGTTTGTTTTGAGTGAACTGTTTTTTGTTGAGAGTTGAATATTTACTATGATGAGAAATAACAGCTGTGAAACGCACAGCAAGAATCTTTAAAAGAATCAAATTTTTACAGAATTTGCTCTAAAACATCAAATCTACTTTATTTTCATCAGTTTAAAATTTAAATTTAATTCGAATGTATTTGAAAACAAGCAGCTGTACAAAGAATGGAACCATGCCTTCCAAAAGCTATATTTATACACAAAGCAATTGTGGTTAGTGAGGAGGCGAGAGCTTCTTTTTACAGACATCATTTTCCAGGGGAGCGTATCGTGTCTCATTATGTTGTTAGTGAACAGGAGACCGTGGTCAGGAAGACCAACTACACAGAGCGGGAGGGTCGGCTCCTCAGCATGGGACGTTACAGAAGAAACCGGTATTTAAAGGCAAGACAGAGAAGGGTACACAAACATTATTTTAAACACAGGCGGTGTTAGATATGGAACATATGGAGACTGAATGAGAAACGAGCGAGCCAATGAAGGAAGGGAGATACGGGGGAAGGACTGCAGACACATTGCTAGGCTAACGCTCATGTGTCGCTGCTCTGTTTACAGTATGCAGAGAAACCCACTGACAGTGTGTCATTACACTGAGATACTAAACACACACAGAGCTCCTCAATTCATACACATCACTGACAATGAAAGAACACACATTTATACACATTAAAATATCTGAAACAACGGCTGACAGTCTTACAAAAACTAAACCACAGAAGGTTTAAACGCCTACTGATACTTCAGAAGGAAGCACGATGCATTAAGAGCCGGGGGGTGAAAACTTTTTGAATCAGGGTAAATTTAACTTATTTTGTCTTCTGGGAAAAATGTAAGTATCTTCTGTAGCTTCTGAAGGGCAGTACTAATTTTAAAAAGTATGATATTTAGGCAAAATAAGAAAAATGTACACATCTTCATTTTGTTTAAAAGTTTTCACCCCTGGCTCGTAATGCACCGTATTTCCTTCTTAAGCATTATTGAGCATTTGAACCTTCTGTAATAGTTGCATATGAGTCCCTCAGTGTGAAAAGATGGATCTCGAAATCATACAGTCATTGTTGGAAAGGGTTCAAATACACAAAAATGCTGTAAAACCAAAGAATTTGTGGGACCTGAAGGATTTTTCTGTAGAACAGCAGGCAGTTTGAACGTTCAGGACCAACAAGGGACTCATGAACAACTATCACTAAAAAAACAGCTGTGGATCATTCAGGTAACAACACAATATTAAGAATCAAATGTACACTTTTTAACAAGGTCATTTTTATAAATTTCTCTTGTGCACTATATGTAAACATCTTTTATGTGAAATATCTACTTCAGGTCTGTACTAAATAAAAAATAACATGCATTTTGTATTGTTTTGATAAAATAATTAACATTTTGCAGATTCTGCAAGGTGTATGTAAACTTTTGACGTTAACCGTACAGTATATAATAGTAAAATAGGGGTAAAACAGTGGTGCCTAATTGTATGTTATCTAGAAAAATCAGGAAAAAAATTGCAGTAACTCTGGAATTATGGTTACTGTCAGCCTACAGTTTGCGAATGCCAGTAGAAATATTCACATAACAGTGCTGTTGTGATTTGTGTAAGTTGGTCATACCCTCCAGATAATTGTGGTCTCTGTTTACCAAACTTAGTATACTGTAAAAAGCCAAGCTTACTCTGTGACTTATTTATCAGAGCAAACCTTCAATTTAGAGTATTATGACAGAAATAAGCACTCCTATCAATCATACAGCTGCCTTTGCCTTACAAAAGAAAAAAATGTGTCGGCATGAGATTTTTGTGCCTCAGTTAACCACATCCCAACATGGGTCATTACCTATATGTGGCTTTTACTCTGACAAAAATAGATCTAATGATATGTTTAATGAATTTTGTGTAAGCAGACAAGTCACCTGAAATAGACACATTTCTATTACACAAGCACCGGTAGGGATATTTTTGTCAACACTTTTTTTTCCGTTTCTGTCTGACAGAAGTATATCCAACTGAACTAAAACTTGAGACAGACACTGTTTTTTGTTCCTAAGTACATGAGCTAAGAACAATCTTTCCCTCTCCTCAAAACCACCAAAAATGCAAATCCCGTACCTGTAACACACTTATCTTCATAGAAAATGTACACACTGATATGTCATGATACAGAAATGACAGAGAAAAAGAGATAGACGGAAAAATGTCTGTCTTTTTCGTGTCTGAACATTGTCTGAGCTTGTGAATCACATAATAAGCTGACTATGACACAACAAAGACTGTCATACTAAAACACACGCACCTTTTAAAATCCTGGTCTTAATAAACACAAACTTATGCAAAAGAACAGGCTTTTAGTATGAATATGTTAGCCTTAAGGTTACCTATAAGCTAATGTGCTCCAAAACAATTTAAAAATTCGCATTTAGAAGATATACGCATTTAAAACATACAGTCTCTAATTTCCGCCAATATGAATCAACGATTTTGATGACATCACCCTGCACTTCAGCTTCTCATCAAACTTTCTGTCCAATCAAATGCTTTCTAGAATCCGAAGCGTCCCACCCCTTACACTATAAATACACGCTGAAGCTGCGGCTGAAATCTGTGACTTGTTCACAGAATTTGTATTTTCTGTATGGTGAATGGCACATAGTGCACTATATAGGGGATAGGGAACGATTCAGACAGTGTAAAAATGCATTCCGTTGGGGCAAATGCAGCATGCACACACCCTGCTCCAGTCTAGAGAGGCAATAGCAAGGAGCGGATCATACGCGTAAGTTGACGCAGGCCACAAAATGTATCAAACACATTTGAATTCTACACAGAATGCTAATTTATATATAGATAATGCGATATGGATGAGATTTTGGCTGACATACGCTGTCGAATGTGGCTCTGTCCCAGGCTGTGAAATATACGAAAGGCTATTGGCCTTTAAAGGTCAACTGAAGTGCTTTGAAACGCAGCGTTATTCTGTGTTGATGTTATTACAACTGAAATAGGAAGACAGGGTGGGACATATCCAGCAGCCCAGCCCCCTTTTTTAAATAGCCAATAGCATTTTGTTTATTTCATAGCTTGGACCAGAGCAGCTGAGCTTGATAAAGCTGCATTTGACAGCTTTATGATAGCCACAATCTCTATAAAAGTTAGCATTCTGTGTAGAATTCAAATGGGTCCCATATATTTTGTGTTCTGCGCTGACTGACACATATGGCACATTTACCGTACAGAAAATACTAATTCTGTGAACAAAAGACTGATTTCAGCCACAGCTTTAGCGTCTATTTATAGTGTAGGGGGCGGGACGCTTCAGATTATAGAACGCGTTTGACTGAACAAAAAGTTTGATGAGAAGCTGCAGTGCAGGCTGATGCCATCAAAATCGTTTATCCATATATTGGCGAAAGTAAGACACTAAGTTTTGAACGCTTATATCTTCTAAATGCAAATTTTGTTTTAGAGCTTACAGATAACCTTAAGGCTAACGTATTTATACTAAAAGCCAAAAAACTTGATTTCATGGGGACCTTAAAGGGGTCATCGGATGCCCATTTTCCACAAGTTGATATGATTCTTTAGGGTCTTAATGAAAAGTCTATAATATACTTTGGTTAAAAATTCTCAGTGGTAGTGTAAACCAACACCCTTTTTACCTTGCCAAAATCAGCTCTGCAAAAATCATCCTGTTCTGGTCGAAGCTGCTTTAAATGTTAACGAGCTCTGCTCACCCCGCCCCTCTCTTCTCTCTGTGGAGTGACGAGCCTGTTTACTTTAGCCGCATTTAGCCAAAAAGCATTTAGCACATTATTAGGAAAGGTGATCACAAAGAGTCATAAAAAAAACCCTTATACTCACTTCTGCTGTAAGTGAAGCTGGATCTCAGTGATTCGCGTGAACATAGACGGATGTATGTAGATCTGGAGGTGCATTCCCTTCACAAACAAACGTAATCCACTGCATCTTCAGCGGTTCAGATGTCAGGAGTAAATGACGACCACTATGTTCATTATTACATCCAGCAACACAACACCTCAATCGCTCAATCGGAGATATTCTTGTCTAACTTACATCCCTGCTCCAGCATCGAAACAATGGAGGTCGGACTATTACAACTAAACTGAGGTAAGACACTCATGTCAATCAAGTATCGTGGGAGTGGCCTCTGTGGGTGTGATGCCACAACGACAGGCATCCTTTAAATGTAATAAGTAATGTAGTGCACAAGTGCGTGACCAAAATAAAATTTAAAAAATGCACTGTGTAAATTAGTTCAGACTGCTCTTTTGTGTACGGACATGGTTGATAGCTGCACAGTCACCATTTTATATCAACTAACTGTAATACTGCATAGGATTTCCATTTGAAATAAAAGCATAAATATATAATAGGCTACGCACTGCAGGTTTCAGAGCGAAACACAAAACATTCACTGACGTGCTTCTCTTGGCAGTGCATTTGCCGGTAAAACGCCAAAATAAAACCTTCCTGATTTAAGCATTATCACACTTTATTCGTTATTTTGTTTATTATTTTATTTTAAAAAACAACTAAATAAAGTGCATATACAGCGGGTACGGAAAGTATTCAGACCCCCTTAAATTTTTCACTCTTTGTTATATTGCAGCCATTTGCTAAAATCATTTAAGTTAAGTTTTTTTTCCTCATTAATGTACACACAGCACCCCATATTGACAGAAAAACACAGAATTGTTGACATTTTTGTAGATTTATTAAAAAAGAAAAACTGAAATATCACATGGTCCTAAGTATTCAGACCCTTTGCTCAGTATTTAGTAGAAGCACCCTTTTGATCTAATACAGCCATGAGTCTTTTTGGGAAAGATGCAACAAGTTTTTCACACCTGGATTTGGGGATCCTCTGCCATTCTTCCTTGTAGATCCTCTCCAGTTCTGTCAGGTTGGATGGTAAACGTTGGTGGACAGCCATTTTTAGGTCTCTCCAGAGATGCTCAATTGGGTTTAAGTCAGGGCTCTGGCTGGGCCATTCAAGAACAGTCACGGAGTTGTTGTGAAGCCACTTCTTCCTTATTTTAGCTGTGTGCTTAGGGTCATTGTCTTGTTGGAAGGTAAACCTTCGGCCCAGTCTGAGGTCCTGAGCACTCTGGAGAAGGTTTTCGTCCAGGATATCCCTGTACTTGGCTGCATTCACCTTTCCCTCGATTGCAACCAGTCGTCCTGTCCATGCAGCTGAAAAACACCCCCACAGCATGATGCTGCCACCACCATGCTTCACTGTTGGGACTGTATTGGACAGGTGATGAGCAGTGCCTGGTTTTCTCCACACATACCGCTTAGAATTAAGGCCAAAAAGTTTTCATCAGACCAGAGAATCTTATTTCTCACCATCTTGGAGTCCTTCAGGTGTTTTTAGCAAACTCCATGCAGGCTTTCATGCGTCTTGCACTGAGGAGAGGCTTCCGTCGGGCCACTCTGCCATAAAGCCCCGACTGGTGGAGGGCTGCAGTGATGGTTGACTTTCTACAACTTTCTCCCATCTCCCGACTGCATCTCTGGAGCTCAGCCACAGTGATCTTTGGGTTCTCCTTTACGTCTCTCACCAAGGCTCTTCTCCCCCGATTTGGGGGGAGAATTTCAGTTTGGCCGGACGGCCAGCTCTAGGAAGGGTTCTGGTCGTCCCAAACATCTTCCATTTAAGGATTATGGAGGCCACTGTGCTCTTAGGAACCTTAAGTGCAGCAGAATTTTTTTTGTAACCTTGGCCAGATCTGTGCCTTGCCACAATTCTGTCTCTGAACTCTTCAGGCAGTTCCTTTTACCTCATGATTCTCATTTGCTCTGACATGCACTGTGAGCTGTAAGGTCTTATATAGACAGGTGTGTGGCTTTTCTAATCAAGTCCAATCAGTATAATCAAACACAGCTGGACTCAAATGAAGGTGTAGAACCATCTCAAGGATGATCAGAAGAAATGGACAGCACCTGAGTTAAATATATGAGTGTCACAGCAAAGGGTCTGAATACTTAGGACCATGTGATATTTCAGTTTCTCTTTTTTAGTAAATCTGCAAAAATGTCAACAATTCTGTGTTTTTCTGTCAATATGGGGTGCTGTGTGTACATTAATGAGGAAAAAAAAATGAACTTAAATGATTTTAGTAAATGGCTGCAATATAACTAAGAGTGAAACATTTAAGGGGGTCTGAATACTTTCCGTACCCACTGTACATTACATGAAACAAAGATTCAAGTCACGTTGACCAATGAAATATGTAGTTTGTGCATTTACTTGAGTCATTATTACGTTATTCCCCAAAACAATATCTAATACATCTGTATGAAGTATTACTTCCATGGAAAAATCACCCTGGATTAAAAGATTAAGGAGGCATTAATGTAAAAATAAATAAAGAAAATAAAACTGCAATGAAGGATGACTGTACAATAATTCAGAACTCATTCTCCGGACACAGTTCCGGATACATATATTAAAGCCAGCAATTAGTTCATCCTCCTAAACTAAGAACAGACACACATATAAACAGCCTCGAGGCTTTCTGGGTGACGGTAAGAAGGGAGGAGTCTGGTCTCCCCACGCACAACCACATCCATGTGTAATTATTTTCCCTCTGAAATAGCACAGACATACAGTCCTCCATCTTCCCCGGGGGCACGTCCCGAACGCAACGTCAACACACCCTTCTTTTGAAGAAATGAGCCAAAAAAGAGAAGAAAAACCCAGAAACATTCAGAACGACAACTAATTATAGTAATATATCGAGACACATACAGCCAAAAGATGCAACCCTCAAAGGAGAACAAAGGATAACTGATAGACAGATGTGCTCTACACCTCCGTCAGGAAACATTTAACAAAACGCGTGACTAAATGGAGTCAAAGACGTGAAGTCGTTAGACATCATGAACCAGGTTAATGAAGATCTTCACTGATCAGATGCCATGAGGTTCAGATATTAACTAAAAGTCATAAAAGTAATCTCACTCGACTGAAGGACTTGAGGGAAAACTGTAGCTTGACCTATGAACTTCTGTCCCTTTCTCAAAGTGTGTTCAGTTGTTTACTTTCATATCAGTCAGTCGTTCTCCTCACTATGTTCTAAGCCTCTCATTGGACATCTCTGAACCGAAGCTTCTTCCTAACAAAGAAAACACGGATCACATGTCTGATGATAGCAATCGATAAAGTTTGACAGTATGAAAAGTGCAAAAATGTTTGCAGATCACACAAGTCGTCCAAGAACAAACCAAGACTCCTGTGGAATGAACCCTCAAGAGAAACTCTGGGCCATAAAGCAGGAAAAACCTCACAGTTATGAAAGTTCAAATATATTTGGTTGGAGACAACAAATGCTGTCAAGTTGACCACATAATTGCTAACATTGCCCCATAGAGCCTTGCAGCAGGGGAAAAGAGACATGCAGAAGCCATTAACTCGCTGACAGCCACCATCTTTGAGATCAATCCAATCGGATGTCCTTGAGAACGACAACACACACACAGACACACAACAAAGTAGCAGTGTTCATCAGCCAACAAATATACTACACCCTTCTCAGTGATGCTTTAAATGACATCACATTACCATTGCCGTAAAATAACCGTATCCTCGCTGGGAACTTCAACACCTTCTTAAAAAACACAGCTGTCATCAGCAGCTCTTTTTCTTACAGTCCTGACAACACCCACTCCACTCGAACCATTTTCAGACTATCACAGATTTCTATCACCCATGAGGCACTACTCTTCATCCCATTTTCTCAAGATGTCCTCACATCATTTTCAGCCTGATTGGCAGCTCTTTTTGGTCACTGTGACAAGATGTTTCTAAGAAGGAAATGCGTTCAGTATTACAAATTTAGGTCTCCACATCATGACAAAATGATATCCAACAACAATAGGGTGAAACACTTTTTCTAAGGTCTAATTTTCTACACCTCAAAATTCAGCTTCAAATGGAACAATACTGACATCTAATGGCAAAAAAAGTTCTGCATATACAGTGAGGATCAAAATTAGAGAACAATCTATAAATTCATGATTTCTTCTGAAATATTGTTAATCTTCATCAAGGCATTTCAACAAAAACCTTAAAAAAAAAATGAAAGAACAGTAACCGCTGTACAGAAGATTGCAACTAAAATTTTGGAGGGTTACAGCTGTCAGAAATTAGTAGGAAGCATAGAGGTCCCTGCTTTGTTTCTCACACTGCGTTGGTGGGATTTTGGTCCACTCTTCTTTTGCTCTCTTCCATAGTTTTGCTAACTGTAGTGGGTTTCTTAGCAATAACTTTGTCTGTGGGTTTAGTTCAGGAGTCCGGCCCGGCCATTTCATTATTTTAATGTTCTTAGCTTTAAGGAACTGCTTTGCAGTGTGACAGGGAGCATTGTCTTGCATGAAAACTGCAGGCTCATTGGGAGATGCTTGCAGGGATAGGAACTGCATGTTGCTGAAGGAGGTTCTGATAAACATTTGCTTTCACCCTGCCATGTGTCTATAAGAGGCCCAACTCCTGCTGCAGAAAACATCCCCCAAACCATGACTCTTCCTCCGCCTTTCACTGACTTCTTACGCACTTGGGGTTCAGTCTTTCCTCAGTTTGATGCCGAACAAAATGTTTCTCATCAGACCCAAATAAATTCATCTTGGTCTCATCACTAAAGTGAACTTTGGAGCAGTTCTCCTCTCTCCACACAACGTGCTCCTCATCAAAAGTAAGCTTAGCCTTTCAAAGCTTTCTGCTGATGAGAGGTTTGGTCACTCCAGATTGTGCCTTCAGTCCAAGTTCTCTTAAACATGCCGAGACAGATCTTTAGCATGTTCAGTGCTGAACCGGCAAGCAATTCCAGCTGCAGTGTTGAACCAATTCCCAACTGAGAGTCTCTGCATTATCCTGCTTTCTCGTGCATTTGTCTTACATGGACGACCAGCCTTTTTGGGGGACTTGAATGAATTAATGTCATTGTCAACGTGCAACATTTGAGAAGTCACAAATTTGAAACGACCAACTTCTATTGCAGTGGCTGAAAGGGTCATTTGGCCTTCATCTGGACAACCCCCACCCCTTGTCATCCAAGGTGTTCATGTCTTTCTTTCCTCAGTCATAAAGAAATTGTTTTTTGAGGCAAAATTTATATGATTTTTCTCCATATAGTGGACTTCTATGGTGCCTGCGAGTTCAAATGCGGCTTCAAATGGCTCTAAATGTTCCCATCCAAAGAAGGGTCTTATCTTATCTTATGTAGGACTATTTTGAAATTGGAGGAGAAAATGAGATGGGAGTTTTTTGACATACCCTACCTGTCATGAACCGGAATACACAAAGTTCACGCAGAGCTAGACAAGACAAACATTTGAGGTTAAAACATTTTTTTTTTTTTTTTTATAGAAAACAACCAATCATTTCGCTAGATAACACCCTTCTTCCTCAGCTGGGATAGTTTAGGGCCCTTTGAAGCTGCATTTAAACTGCATTGGAAGTTCAAACTCACAGGCACTGTAGAAGTCAACTAAATGGAGAACATTCATGAAATTTTAATTCTTGAGTTCAAATATCTCATTCAAGTTTTAATACTGTTTTACAGAAAACAATTTATGAAATATGCTTAAAAAACTGCCCTTCCACTCCTGTTAGAATAACTTCAAATAGGACTATACAGTGACCTTGAAATTGAGGCAACTGTAGGTTATCTAATTTTGATCTCTAGTGTAGCTTCCATTCTAATTTTCTCCATCCATTTTCAAATATAAAATTCACTTTATCAACTTCCATATGAGGTTTCAGACAGGCAAAAAGTTGATCAGGCTTAGCAGGCTTTGTTGTCCCTATAAACAAATAAGTCAATGACACAGGAAGGTTTATGCAAATTTTTGTCTTTTATAAACACATGGGTCAGGAAGGACAACAAAGATAGAGAAATAAAGTACATTAAAAACAAGTGATAATTCCTATTTTAGTGCATTTTCAACCCACAGGCTAATTGTTGGGGAAAATATTCACAGTATACAGATTTGATATAAACAATATGATCACTTCCAATGCACATTAATTATTAAATGTAATAATACTGCAGTAGTGTGCAGTTTCGTGCTATGCCTAGTCCCTATATATACAACACTGTATGCATTTTATTTTCAGTTCAGATTGTTTTTAAGATGCACTCAGTTTTTTGGTTGATGCTACCCTAGCTGGTGGTGACCATCTTGAACTGTATATTGAAACCTAGTGGTGTGGATGCAGCATCATGCAACAGCAAACATTTTCAGTTACAGATGCCATTGTACAAATAATTTCAGCATTGAGTTAAAAATCAAAACTGAGTTAAATGCTCAGTTACACAGTTTTCACTGAGATAACACAAGCAAATTTGGCTGGAGATTTTCAAATTTCTATAGATTACTCAGTGCACCTGTTTTATTTGCTTCTCAAATTTCCCATCTCAGGTCATTTTAGTTGGCTTTATTTATGCAGTACACTTGTAAATGTTTGGGTTGAGCTGATGTGTGAACTACAGACAATTAAGAAAAGAATGTATAATGTAAAACTACACATATTATGTGTGGCTATGTACTTTAGGAAGACAGAGTCCACACAGGCAAGTAATGCCCATGGAATCCTCCATGTATTTGTTGATATCAGTTCACATGATGAAGTAAACACACTTTTGACATGTATTTATCAAAGGGGCACTATTGGCACTGTCCTGAGGTCACTGAGTAAAATCATGCAGATTCAAGATCATTTTTACTGCTTGTTTCTAGGTCAGCCATTCAAACCTAAGAACACATCGATTAAGAGTTGTCTCGAGTACAGCAGCACTTTTAACCCTCCGGACGCCGTCTCAGGGTGAGCAATCTGGCAATTACCAACAAAGGTAAAACCACCTTTCCATTTGCTCAAGAAGGTTCTTCAATAAGCAATTTCCCCCAAACGGTCTGATTGGAGGAGACACCTATATGTTACCGTGCCGTGACCATCCACAGACCCAGAGCCACATTGGCCGCTAGAAGGGCGCTGCCTCCCAGAAGAAAAAAGAAGCCGATCAGCTCTCGGTTATTCCTTTCTGGGATCACAGAGCTCAACGTGGCTTCTAGAAACGCTGTGAGCATCCATTGGCCATCCAGCGCAAAACACGGGACAGCGTTTACCACCGCGAGGGCCCCAGACAATGAGACGAGGTATCTCAACACACAGGAGGTTAAGGCTAGTTAACAGCAGTATACCGTTCAAAAGCTTTTAAAGGAATAGTTCACCCGAAAATGAAAATTCTGTCATTAATTACTCACCCTCATGTCGTTCCAAACACATAAGACCTTCGTTCATCTTCGGACACAAATTACGATATTTTTGATAAAATCCAAGAGCTTTCTGACCCTGCATTGTATTCTCGTAGCTTCATAAATGTCACATGGACTATTTTAATGATGTCCTTATTACCTTTCTGGGCCTTGAAAGTGTCAGTTGTCTTGCTGTCTATGCAGGGTCAGAAAGCTTTTGGATTTTATCAAAAATATCTTAATTTGTCTTGGATGAACGAAGGTTTTACAGGTTTGGAATGACATGGGAGTGAGTAATTAATGACAGAATTTTCATTTTCGGGTCAGCTATCTCTTTCAGAGTGCTGTAAATATTGAGTGTGGGAAGGATACTTGCAGAAAGTCTCCAGCATGACAGGCAGGTCTGGATGAAGAAAGCCCAAACGAGGAACGAAGTTGGTGAGACTCACTAAAAATAAAGAAATGACCATGTTTAAAAATAAGATTGTTGGCACAAACCTTATTGAATTTGAACAGAATCTGTCTGACCTGAATATTGTAGGTGTGAAGGGTAGCCGACAAACAGCATGTCTGTTTGGGGTGGGTGTTTGACCCGAATCAGTCTGGTCTGGTTCTCCAGAGACGGGATTAAACACAAGCTTGGGATGAAGTCTGTTTGACAGTCTGTGTTGGTACGGCATGTACGGCTCGCTTCAATGGTCTTTCTGACCGGCAGGCAGGCAAACTAGCATGGGGGGTAAAGCAGTGATAGTTTAAAGTGTCAAAAATACCAAGATTAAGATGACAGCAATGCAAAAATGGATCAGTGTTTTCAGATATTTTTGGATATCTCTTTCAGACATGCAAAGACTTGTTATATACACAATATGTGACCCTGGTCCACAAAGCCAGTCATAAGTAGCATGGGTATATTCGCAGTAACCAGTAATACATTGTATGGGTCAAAATGATCGATTTTTCTTTTATGCCAAGTAAAAATCATGTTCCATGAAGATATTTTGTACATTTCCTACTGTAATGTATCAAAGCCTAATTTTTGATTAGTAATGCATTGCTAAGAACTTAATTTGGACAACTTTAAAGGAGATTTTCTCAATATTTTGATTTTTTTACACCCTCAGATTCCAGATTTTCAGATGATGTAAAAATCTCAATTTATAAAAAAATGACTCTTATGACTTTTGTGGTCAGGGGTCACATATTACATTGATGAAATGTGAGCAGTTTAGTAATAAGATGCCATTATGTGACAATGCAATATAGTTATTGCTAATACTAAGAGGAGCAAAGATATTAGACTAACATAAGTTTTAAAACAGTTCTTATTTGAATAAAATTCCCAATACTAACTGGGACCATTTCATAAAAGATGCCCGTCTTACCAATTTGCTCTCAACGTTATTACTATAAGAGAAGCAGAGGTCTGTCAAGCTGTTGTTCCCACAGCATTCCATAGTGCCATCGAGACGCTTGAATGCTGAGTGGAGGAAATCAGAATCAGCTAACAAATATTTGTAATATTGAACTTAAACATCTGTATTTACACTACCTTTTAATTTTTTAAAAAATTTTTTTGAAAGAAGTCTCTTCTGCTCACCAAGGCTGCATTTATTTATCAAAATGACTGTAAAAACATTGATATTGTAAAATGTAAATCACAGAAAAAAAAAAAACACAATGTGAAATTTTCTGGTATTTCACATTTTAAAAAAAAAAAAAACACAACACAACAAAACAAAACAAAAAAACACTTTTGCAAACTAGTCCTAGGTTTCAAACTATAGCAGAAAGATTCCAATAATTATCAAAAAAAAAAAAAAATTGAACCTTCACCGTCGCAAAGGGCGTCAAACTGTTCGAAAGGGGCACCGCCACTTTTAGTAAAATGCCAATAACTCCTGAACGGAATGAGATATCTCCACCAAACTCAGAACACTTACGTAAGAGCTCAATCTGAGATTATTTTGTATCATACGATATACGTTAGAACTCCTCATTCCGAATACTTTGCCTCTAGAACCACTGCTGTCAATCAAGTTGTTTGTTAAATGACTGAAAAGATGTAAAAAATCTACTTTTGTGAACTAGTCCTAGGGCTTTCGCTCACTCTGGAAATCAAAAATACTGCAGTACAATTCTCTAGGCCAATAATTATTTTAAAAAAAATGTTGAAATTAACCCGGTAGGAAGCTATAACGGGGTCGTTTAGAAAAAGGGCATGTCCAAATTTACCCAAAATCCTGTAAATCCTAAAGGAAAACTAGAAACTTCATGAAACCTGCTGAGCACATGTGATAGATGATTCTAAACAAGCATGGAAAGTTTTAAGGGGATCGGACCACAGCGTGTGCTATAACTCATAACTGTTAAAAAACATAACATTTCTATGGTAAATTATCTGGATTTTCCAAAAAAAAAAAAAAGCTTTTTTTAAAAACATTGATTTAGGTGGTTACAAGCTTGACTTCATATGTTAATATGCTGATTTGGTGCTTTCAAATTTATTTTTATCAACAGTTGTGCTGCTTAATATTTTTGCGGAAACCAAGTTAGTTTTTTCAGGATTCTGGTGAACAGAAAGTTCAAAAGAACAGCATTTATTTGAAACTGCAACAATATAAACATCTTTACTGTCACTTTTGATCAATTCAATGCATCTTTGCTCCATAAGTAATCATACTGAGACCAAACTTTTAAACAGTACAGTATAATGCTGGTCAGTACCTCTTCCTTGTGTCCAACTGAGCTGCAGTTTGGCAGTGTGAACGCAGTATCCCGTCTGACGATTATGGGATAGATGCTGAACACAGCTGTGCCAGTCTTGCACTCCCTGAACAGTACAGTCCTCCAGCTGGGTAATCAGATCTCCTAAAAACAGCCCACGAGGTCCACTTGAAGGGGAGCCCTATAAAAACAAACCAAACTGATCTCAGACACTAAGGACATCGTCTAAACATAAAACCTACAGATGAAGGGTGACCTGACCTCCACCACCTCAGTGACAAGCGCCCCTGCTCCAGTGTAATAAAGGGGAAACAGGAAGATGGGCAGCAGGAACAGGAAACTGAGGGCCACAACACACAGCATAAAGTTGTGCCATACACCTACGCAAAGACAGACAATGTGGAAAACGTTATATACGTTTATAAAGGAGTAAGAAGTGGTTGAACAAAACGTTTGGTTTTGAAATAATGTCATCTAGTGGATGTTTTATGAACCGCATGTGCAAGATGGCTTTGTGCTTGTTTAAAAAGTCTTACCGGCACAGAATATTCTAAGCTGCTGGATTGGAGAGATGAGGTTCAGATGTGTGGTGAAGAGGTCCACAAATGCTCCAGGATAAACCACAAACATGAACATGCCAAAACCATTCAACCTCACCTGCTCCCTTAGAAAAACATGAAGAAACATCTGTTTACACTCCACTTAAATTTAAAGGGATAGTTCACCCTAAAATGCTATTTTAATGATGTCCTTACTAACAAGCCAAGAAGCACTTTACTTACATTACATGCAGACTTCAGAGAATTTTACTAGTCAAATGGGGTTAGATTTGAGTTTGCAATGGAGCAGTTTGACCCAAAACTTCTGATAGTGCTTTACAGTCACTCTCTTTTCTCTCACAAATGTGCATGCAAACTTTACAAAACTTAAGTATTATTATGCAAGCAATCTACAAGATATGAGACATTATAAACAAAAATTAACTTAATGTTTGCGACTCTTTTTAAAGTGAACAAAATGTTTGCATTTATGCAAAAATCGTAAGATTTACTCTGTAAGAATTTCAATATATGATTGTATAGACAATCTAGTTTTTGCTCAATTAAGACAGTTTCATCTGAAAAGCTGCAAGAATTGCAACAAGATTCAGAAAGTTACTAACCTATTAACCTAGGCTGACTTCATGTGGGACAAGAAAGTGTTGTTGAGTATTGAGTTACTACAGACAGAAATTTATGGAAACCCATTTCTGCCACAGAATTAGAAATAAAAAAGGTAATTGCAACTTTTTATCTCACAATTCTGATTTTTTTCTCACAATTGCGAGTTTACATCTCACAATTCTGACTTTTTTCTCAGAATAGTCAGAGATAAACTCGCAATTGTAAGTTATAAAGTGCCATTTTAAGGGAAAAATAACTATTTCTATTTATATCATGCAATTCTGACTTCATACCTCAGAATTGCGAGTTTGTATCACAATTCTGAGAAAAAAAATCTGAATTGCAAGGTGTAAACTCGCAATTGCGAGAAAAAAGTCAGAACTGTGAGATAAAAAGTCGCAGTTACCTTTTTTATTTTTATTCAGAGGCGGAAACTGGCTTTCATAAAAATTACACATTATATCTTTGAGATGATTAATTTACCTCAGTGCTGCCACCCCATGGCCAAACTCATGTATGACTCCGCTGACCAAGATGGCAATGAAAAAATAGGCCAGCTGACTGACAGGAAGGTTCACACCAGGCACCTGATGATAAAACAAATCATCAATGGTTCACACTTTAATTGCTGTTCAAACAAAAACGCACCATCATCTAATTTCTATACAGATCCTTTGTACTCACCACCACTTGCAAGACCTGTTCATGCGACCCCTCTGGTGTCTCTGCCATCATTTGCCTCAAAGTCTGCAGCAACGTTTTGCTCAGGAGACCCACAGAGCCAAACATCGCCAGAACCCCGAACACCATACCAGCACTGAACCTGAAACAGTGACATTAAAGTTTGTGGATATGTGTGGGAGGGAAGAGGTTATACATAATGCCCTGCTCTCATCATAAGCAGCTTAGGAATTTTTTTTGAAAGTCCTCAAAAAAATAACTAAATATCATCACTGTGGATTTAATACAGCAACAGCCACACCGATAGAAACCAAAGGAAAGCAAAAGTCTTTATATCACACAGTACAGTTTATATTGAAAGATGTTGATTTTTAATTCAGAATCACATGAACAAAATACTGACAACTCTGTATATTACAGCAATAAATGTTAGAGAGCTCATAATAAGCATCACTGTCATCTGAACATGCAAAAAACTGATTTGAGAACAGTTAATCATACCAGATGTAAAGAAAGTGAGGGTTGAGATGAGCACATCTGGCAAACAGACGGTTGAACATGCCAGTGTGCCATTTAATATGGAACGGAGAGAGAGTGAATCCATTTGAGGATAACCAGGATTCATAGCGGTTCTTCACCGAACTGGATGACTGAAAGTGAGAGCAAGAGAGAAAGATAGAAAGAAAAAAAACAGTAGTTAAGATGGGATAGGAATTTATAATGAGGTACACTACCAGTCAAAAGTTTTTGAACAGTAAGATTTTAATTGTTTTTTTAAATAAGTCTCTGCTGCTCACCAAGCCTGCATTTGTTTGATCAAAAGCACAGTACAAACAGTAACATTTTTTTTACTATTTAAAATAACTTTTTTTATTTGAATATATTTTAAAATGTAATTTATTCCTCCAGTCACATGATCCTTCGGAAATCATTCTAGTATGCTGATTTGGTGCTCAAAAATCATTTATATTATTATTATTTTGAAAACAGTTTTTTTTAAATAAATTTAAAGCATCCTTGCTTAATAAAAATATTAATTTCTTTCACTTCTTTCCAAAAAATAATCAAAGAATCCTGAAAAATCCCCCCTCTCTCTCCCACTTCCTGTCAATTCTGATCTGTCCTGTCGCAAGGCAAAAAATAGATCTTTACAAAAAGAATACTAATAATAATAAATGTTTCTTGAACAGCAAATCAGCATTTTACAATGATTTCTGAAGGATCGTGTGACAGTGAAGACTGGAGTAATGATGCTGAAAATTTAGCTTTGATCACAGGAATAAATTACATTTTAAAATATATTCAACTAGAAAGCAGTTATTTTAAATAGTATATAAATACTAATAAATAATAATATAAAATATTTCACAATATTACTGCTTTTGCTGCTATTTAAATATAAAAAAATGCAGGCTTAGTTAGCAGACAAGAATTATTTAAAAAAAAAATTAAAATCTTACTGTTCAAAAACTTTTGATTGGTAGTGTAGGTACAATAGTTAGAATAATATATAAATATTTATATAAAATATGATTTTCTCATCATGTGTTAGCAAATTATATCTAAAACCGTTTTTAAATTCTTACATTTGAATAAAATCTTACATTAGTTAGAGTAACCGCATTATGATAATCATAAAGAATTAACACTGAATAACTTTTAAAGTGGCAACTGGAAAAATGGACTAAAATATGGCAGTACCATGGTACAGTAACACATAAAATAATAACATTATGATACTTTGAGATATACAGTGTATCTAAAATTATAGTGGTACGAGGTAAACCATGGTAGCTTCACGGTATGATGCTAAAAACATGTCACGTATCAAAAAAAAAACGTGGTAGCATCGTGGTACAATGTCCAAATATGTTTACTCGTTTTTGTAAATGTAAATAAAATGGTACATAAACATGGTACAAGTTCTGTACAATGGTTTTACTTTACTTACATTCCTTAAAAATCTAATGTCTTTGACAAATGAATTACATTCGCACTAGGAAGTATCAATAACAATCAATTCCTCTGTGTTGTCAATACATATCAAGGTTTGTAACGGTGAGATCCGCCTACCCGCAGCAGCGTGTCCGCCAGATATACAGTACACCAGCCGCCCATCACACACACCACCACCGCTATGGGAATCATGGCACACCGGGCTGCATGCGTCTCAAGAGCGTCCAAATCCAGAGACAAATAAGCCTACGATTCCGATTGTCAAACACGGCACCACACATCCACTCTGTACAAAATACCCGTGAAAGCCGTCGCTTCCGCGTTTGCGTTAATGACGACGTCCAAACGCAGTATTACTAATCGAGCCAGACTGTTTACTTTTGTCAGGGCATATAGCGGCTCAAAATCACAGAGCAATCGAGCACGTAGCTTTTAGTGATAGGAAGTTCGAATCATTTCCGTGAATCGGTTCTTTTGAACAGAACGATTTAGTGATTTGTTTACTTGATAGCGTTGTCCTGCGTTTTAAATTTTGATTAAATAAGGGTCTTTATTGTAATCTGTGCGTCTGAGTTTAGTTTGTTGCTGCTATGATTCAGCTAGTAAAACATTAAGTCATTTAAAACCTAATATAATTTGCATTACTAGTAAAAATACTAAAGTCGATTCTATATATAAAGAGTTCAGATGCAAAAGCAGCTAAAAGCCATCTCGGTCAAAAATGAGATAATATTACTGAGTGAATGCTCCTGACACATAGTATACGTCCATCAAATACTTTTACTTTTACTTTTACTTTGTACCAGTACTTACATAGAAAACTATACAAAGTAGCCAGAAAGAAATGCTAATTTTAAAGAAATACGTCAGATGGACTTAGAGGCTTTTGCATCTGAACTCTTCATATGATTTTTGTGACCCTGGATCTTAAGTATTAAGTAGCACGGGTATATTGGTAGTAATAGCCAAAAATACATTGTATTGGTCAAAATTATCAATTTTTCTTTTATGCCAAAAATCATTATGATATTAAGATCATGTTCCATGAAGATATTTTGTAAATTTCCTACCGTAAATATATCAAAACTTTATGATTAGTATTATCCATTGCTAAGAACTTAATTTGGACAACTGCAAAGGCGATTTTCTCAGTATTTTGATTTTTTTGCATCCTCAGACTGATTTTCAAATAGTTGTATCTCGGCCAATAGGATAGGATAGGATATTGTCCTATTATAATAAACCATACATCAGTGGAAAGCTTGTTTATTCAGCTTTTTCAGTTGATGTATACATCCCATTTAAAACAAAATGACCCTTATGACTAGTTTTGCGGTCCAGGGTCACGTGTTTTGCTATACAAGTCATACATTTCCAGTATGTTTTATTTCTAATAGCCTGGCTATTGAGCGAAACAAAAAGCATAGGCTAGTTTATTTAGACTCTGCATAATTTTCATAAAACTTTTTAAGTCAAATTTTCGTTTTCACTCCAAATGCTTTTACTATCAGCTGGTGGGGTGTCAGAATTCGCCACAACACCAGTTTCGTGAGCCTGTTCGACTGATTCGACTGACACACAAAAGCGATTTGCTCTTTGTTTCTATTTTGTAATGCAGCTAAAAAAACCTACATGTGCTTTTAATTTGCATTTGCTGAAGCATGAGATCACATTTTATTTGCACCATAGGCCTATCTGTGAAGTATACTTTACTTTCCAGCTGAACAAATATGCCCTTAACTTCAATAATGTGGACTCTGTGGTTTTTGTACTCGCAAGACTTACTTTTAAATGTGCCATTTAATTAAAATGTATCAGGTATTACTGTTGACCTATAAGCAAATGATGCCAGTCAACCCAAAACCATGGTCGATTTGTGACTAAAGGCAGTAAAACATGACAAAGTGCAGTGGTTTTGAACGTTAAGCACATGGGAATAAATGACGTGTTTGAAACTGTGATAACTCCTCGCTGTCATTTCCATCCGGGAGCCAGTCCTAGATGGGGGTGATCTTTTCTGTCCCTCAGGCGGCTAAAGGTTTTATGAAATGATTTATCTGAGATGGTGGTCTAGATAGACAGCAATTACGCCAGCCTTTTATGAATACATAAGAGAGGATGCCGCTGGTTTCATAATGGCATGTGCCCATAAGGAGGGATTAATGTAAAATAGACAACAGTGTCATGCTACTAATATTCCACGCGCCTTCTATGATCTGCCAATAATATTTGCATTGTAAAATCATGCATTTAGTCACTTTCGGGTCACACTGCAATGTGATCTTTGCACGTCCTTATTGCACTCACATTAAAAAGGATTCCAGGATTTAATACTTATGACCATATGTGTTGCATGGCAGGATGAGCAGGAAGTTTGTGATGCCAGGTAGAGGGAGGAGTATTCAGGTGAGGATTTGCATAGCTCTGCTGTCTGTAGAGGACACCTTTCCCATCAGCTCTGAGCTCCAGTAGAGGTTTACACTCAGCAGTGAAGGAGTGAGTAGGATCACTGGATCACAAGTCAAGTCCTAGTGGCACCAGGTAAGGACAGAAGATGCTTTGAAAGTCTTTAATTTTCCGTTTTATGATTGTAGTTGGATATTTAACCTTGCAAATAGTTTGTTTAGTGCATTTAGCTCAATCACGATTAACATTTATGCATTTGGTAAATGCTTTTATCCTTGTGAGTGTAAGCAAATTAAGTTGCTAGCACCAAGTTCTGTGCAACTTTCATTATTTGTTTATACCTGTCCATTTGTGGGTCAAATACAGCCTAGTTTGAGATCTGAAACGCCTCTAAACTGGCAATGCTGCTACCACTGGGAATGGGTCGTCATGTCAAACAGTGGTCCAATCAGGCGTCTCCCTGGGCTCTGCGTGCTGGAGCCTAAATTAGGTCATGATCTTAATAAGTATTGTCGCTCTGTGATTCTCTGACTGCGTGGAAGAGAGCAGAACAGGACCTTACAGAGAACAGGCAGGGCTTTTGACTGGTTATCATAGTAGAATACAAAGCAGTGAGGAGGTGTGGACCTCACGCTGGCAGCTGAACAGGTAAGGGCACCGCGGGGTCATGATATCAGGGTCCGGTGTCGTGCAAAGGTCAAAGTCTACTCATCTATCACCATTCACTCGTTCTGAACTCTCTGTTTTCTTCCATTTTCATTATCTAATGTAGTAATGCTCTAATTTGTACATTCAGGCATATTGAGGACATTTCAATCTAGGTTATAGTCTCCTAAATATACCCAGTTAGCACACATTTATATATGCAAATGTGCATCTTACACAAGCTTGGTGGCAATTTAAATTAAACATTTTAAATTTATGCTGTTGTAGTTCTGTTATAGGCAAGTTTATATATATATATATATATATACATGATATATATAATGTTTTTAATATTAATTATATTATTATTTTATTTTATATATGATAAATTAATAAATTATATATGATGATAAATTAATATATATATATAATTTTTGTTTTAATATTAATTATATAAATAAATAAACTTGTCTAAGCATGTAGGCAATATTAATTATTGCCTATAAATAAATAAATAAATAAACTTACCTAGTCATCTTAGACTTTTTGTGTATATATAGTATGTATAGTAAATGTCTTTTAATAATTAATATTAAAAGACATTTATTACAAAAACATTTATTAATAATATAAATAACCTTTTTTTTAAATAAATAACTGGTATAACATAATATATCTGTAGTAAATTATGTATTTTAAGGAACTTTATTTAGACATAAATAAGTTAATAAATATATAAATATAAAACAATTACAAATAATTATAAATACTATAGATAGATAGATAGATAGATAGATAGATGTTAAAATACCAATATTTTATATTATTATTATTATAATTACTACTAATAATAGTATTACTATAATAGTATATATTATATAGTAGTATTACTACTAATACTATTATTAATATTATTATTATTATTTATGTGTCTATAATATTCGTCATTAGATTTTGTATTTAATATTTCAGGTTAGTTTGTTTATATTAATATTAAATAAATATTTTATGTATATAAAATAAAATAATGTCTGTAAATAAAATTGTTAAATATTACAATTATTATTACAAATTATTATTATTATAATATGCAAGTTTATTTCTTTTTAATATCAATATAATATAAATAATCATGTTTTCCAGCATGATTTGAAAATGATCTAAGGACCTTATATAAATGGAAGCAAAAAAAAAAAAAAAAGAAAAAGACCATTTGTATGAAGGATTCACTTGACCAGTGACACAAATTTACTTGATTAATGACAGAAATAGCACATAATATTCTTACTAATTTTTTTCTTATTCAAAACTTAATTTCCATGTTTAATGTGCATTTTGAATCCGAGATTCTCACTCACAGACCTTTGGACCCCACTGTACGTGTATATAGTGACAATACTGTGATTGAGGCTATAATGGATCATATATGTGACCCTGGAACACAAAACCAGTCATTGAAACTGAGATTTTACATCGTCTGAAAGCTGAATAAATATTTTGTTTGTTAGTATAGGACAATATTTGACTGAGATAAAACTATTTGAAAATCTGGGTGGGTGCAAAAAAATCTAAAAATTGAGAAAATCACCTTTGAAGTCCAAATTAATGCATATTACTAATCAAAAATTTAATTTAGGTTTATTTACGGTAGGATATTTACAAAATGTCATCATAGAACATGATCTTTACCTAACAATAATATTGACCCTGTTGCTACAAATATACTGGTGCTGGTTTTATGATCCAGGGTCACATATAGTGTCTGTAAAGTGGACAGTCAGGGTGGACAGAAAGCAGGTCCCCTCTGTGTATCACACTACTATTTATAGTGTGAACAAATCCCAGATATGAGCGGAATCCCCTGCTCCTCTACAGCCTGGAGTGAGGGACAGAAAGAGAGAGAGAAAGAGAGGTGCTGTTGAACCGAATCAGAACCGGACCACAGAAGTCAAGACTGCTTTAGTCCATTAAGAGAAAGACAGAAGAGAGAGAGAGAGAGAGAAAGATTGGCATTTGTCCTGTCTGTCTCACAGCGGGGAACAGCGGTTTACAGTTACGCCAGCAGGTATGCAACTTTTGAGGACAGAGAGGATGTGTGTGTGTGTTCATATGCATGTGTGTGAAACTATAACAGTGTTAAGGTCACAAATAGTGGACGGCTTTTCTTTAGCTAAATGATGTCAGGTAGTATTATGATGAGATGAAATCTGCTTAAATCAGAACAGAAGTTTGACCTCTTTACATTGACCTTTCCCTTAGCTTCCTCTAACAGTCCACTCATTTCGTAAGAAATTATGATTTATGTGTATGTTTTGTTTGCGGATGACTCTGATGATGACTCAGACCTCTGGCAGGATTCGGGCCTACATAACACGCTCGAAAACAACAGGCAGGTTTAATTTGAACCATAACTGTATTTTACATAAGCATTAGCATTATGTGATGATACGCATGTAAATGATATCTTTTTATGTCTGTCTCGTGGTTTTGGCGCTGGAGAATTAGATCTAAACACTGGGATGACGTTTGATGATTTACATAATAAACAGTGCTATTCTGGATAATACATTCAATGAATTTCGACCTTTTGTTGGACGTTGACCATTTTGAATACACTTTTTCTTGTCAGACTGGTTGGAAAGGTCTAGAACGTCCGGGAAATTTGCAGTCATAGTGGAAATTTAATGCAAATAAATTGCGTCTGTGAAACCATTGTGGGAGTTCTTGAAAAGATTTCAGTATCTGGTGGGTTTTGTGATACCGTACGTGGATACATTTAAAGTTTGAGATGGAAGGTAATTCATCTAGAAGGTAAAAACACTATTTGTTTTTGCCAAAGGTGGTTTGGGCCTAGTTTTATGCTTCAGTTCAGTTCAAACAGTATATTTAGTTTGATCTTTGACTGATATTTTGGACATTGAGACGTTTAAAGGGGTATTTTGGAGGAGTGTTGGACAGCTGCTCTGTTGCTCATTGAAAGGTAAATTTAGCTCAACACTCGGCAGCAGTGACTCCACTAGTACTAAAGCATTGCTGTTGATGTGCAAACAACATCCCTGGTTACGGTCGCTCAGATTGTGAACCTCTCTGAGTCCTTACCGACATGGTCAATCCTGGCTGCCCCACCGAGACCTGTATTAAGTTAAAAAAGAAGAGAGACATTGAAAGACAGAAAGCACTGCAGATGCATTACCATGCATGACGGCTGTACACACTCTTATATCCCAGGTGTTCTCAGCAGGACGTTCCATCAGCAGCATAACCGAGCAAATTACAGGCAGAAAGCCCCCCGCGAGCACATAATCAAAGCTCATCTGCCTACAGCTGTGTTCATTAGGACACTGGATGATTTTACATATTTTCAAACAGCTTTCTGTCAGAGACACAAAATTAGAGTCATTCAGCATGCATTCTCCTCTGTCTGAGTGGTGAAGGTGAAATGTGTTTGTTTCCGTGTCGGTAAGTATGTAAATGTCTTCTTTTTAAATTTCCCTCCAGGTCATTCCTAGGAAATGCTGCTTTTTTATTGCACATCCACCAGTCATTATCATTATATGTTAGTTTCATAGAATAACACTAATGAAATTCTGTACATTGTATATATTTATACAACAGTTCTTTCTGGTCCTCGAATGTGATTGGCTGAGAGGGATGCGATATTCTACTGATACTGGAACTTCAACCGTTTCACTGTTTGCTGTAGTTCTCAGCGAATCTCATGGCAGACGCCTAAATACTGTTTTTGTGTCATGGAATGTAGTTTTAAGGTGGACATGTTTAGACTTCAAATATGCAGTTTGATAACATTTGATGGTTCGATGTTTCCGGATATGTGAGCTCCAGGGTGTCAGCAGTCGTTCAGTGCTCATGAACCCGCCTAGAGCAGCCTTACCTCGGGCAGATCTTCTGAAATTTGCCGCTGGCTCTGATGTCTATATAGTGGTTAAACATGAGATATAATTCATTTCTAGGGGTGGAAATTTTCTGGCACTTCATGATCCGATCCGATTCTGATTCTGGGAGTCACAATCTGATTCCAAAACGATTCTTGATCTACATTTTTCCCCAAATAATTCTTCTGCTGTGCAAATACATCTTTACAACCTTACATTTTAATCAAAATTGCAGTTTATTTGCTTTTTGTTTATAGTTGGAATCTCTGTATGTCAGTACTGCCATCTTAAATGTACGGATGTGAACCTTCCCTGGTTTCATGATTCAATTCAATTACAATTTTCATTATCAATTCAATATCACTGTGCATCACATTCTCAGTTTTCAGTATTTCTGCACTTGGCTACATTTTCGTAGAAATTTTATAGCAAATTTATTTTGTGCAAACCATTTTTTTTTATTATATAAACAGGCTAGTTTTTAAAACAGTCACTTATAAGTGTTCTTTAACTATTTGAAAGTTTTCAGACAATAGTTATGGGTTTTTCTTTTTTTCCTCAGCATTATTGCCCTTTGATTATTACTGATATCATAGACAGTGGCAGCTTTAACAGACTGTATTTACACTAATACACAGATATATTTTGATATATCAAATGTTTTATCCTGCTCTGAAAACATAACTCACTGTGTCAACATCAATTTCATATAAAAGTATTCAAAAATGGAAGTGCATTTAACCACAGCCGCAATCAATCTTAAGGACAACAAACACAAAGTGCACGTGAATGTCCATCAGTGCGCGAGTTTCGTGCATCTAATAGTACTGCATTCCACACGGCATTAATGAAAGCATATCTAAAGTAAAACACGGCAGGTGGAAGCACACACTGTCAAGCAATGCGCACGTGTCTAGCAGCTTTCATACCGACTGCGGAAAGCGCTGCAATATGAAACCTATTCATTTCAATTGCTTGCGCCGTGTGAGGGCGGCTTGTTTCTGCATCGACCAAAGCGCCAAAGGACAGTCTGTGTACTTGGCAGCCATATTTGCAATACCTCCAGGCAGCTCATACAAGACCAAGTCCAATCAAAGTGAACAGGGGAATCCTGAAATCTCAAAAACGTCTTGCTGTACTACATAAATTACATATTTTAAATCGGCAACAAAATCTGAAATTAACTGCCCTAAGAATGTTGTTTGTTATGCTCAAATAGCATTTAAAAGCTTATTTTACAGGCTAAACCAGTCTAGCCTTATAGTTCTATGGGAACTGAAACTTCTATTGGCCGTTGCAGTGACGCAATGACTTTGCCAATCAGTGATTGGGTGTTTCATTCAGAAGGTGGGACTATTTTGCCATATTGCACGTTTCTCGCATTCATAAACATAGGAGTGACGCAGCCAACAAATGAACTGAGCAGCGCTGTCTTCAGAAAACACCTTTAACAGATTAAAGGATAGTATGACAAAGATATCGCTTTCCTCAGCGGATATTCAAACTAATGTTTTATTGTGAATATGAGATTGAGCTTAAGAATGAAGGTTGTATCAGATGCAGGTAAACACATTTGTTCAGTCCATCTCTCTCATAATACTCTACATAATACAGTGTGCTGTTAAAGCAGTAGTACAGTAAGCTTTTATAGAAGCAACTCAACGTTCCTTCGTTACTAGTTCTAAAGTGATGTTTTCGAATTAGTAATGGAGGCTTGGCCTCAGCTGTTAAACTGTCAACTTGAGATGTGAATCTGTGGAAGGAAGTAGTTCTGCACAAAAGAGTTTTTTAAAGACACTCCGTTGTTTCTTATGTATTATGAACTGTTATATAAATGCAACATCACACTCGTAGCCGTGAGATATGACTGAATATCGGCACACTGTGAGAAAAAACACTAGTAATATCATGTTTAAAAAAAGTGATCTGAAGTGTCACCAACTAAGCTCAAGCGAAAACTCAATCTATTCTTTCTCTTTTAATTTATCCTAAAAATTCAACAAAATTCCTACTTCAATGAAGCATATGTGATTGCTCCACTAAGTCTCTCTGAGCTATTAATGTGCAGCCACTGAGCAATAAACTTCCCCTTAAATTTCCATCAAAAACTCATGCTGAACCTGCAGCATTACGGATTTATTCCTTTACAGTAAAGTAGATATTCCACCTCATATTGCATATCCACTATAAAGTGGGTGTAGGTGTGTGTTATCCCAGCCCTGTTCTCTCCATGTTAACATAAATGATTCAGGGGTAAGAGCTGCTACCTGCTCCTCACTGCAGGAGTCACTAAGCAACTGAAAGACTATCCACGGGCACCTGAGAGCCGCAGGGGGGCTTTACTTTTCCCCGGATCCCTGTAACATATACACACAAAATACATGCATTCAAACCCACACCAGGACAGTCTGTCCAACTGATCAATGCATTCGGTCTCTTTCTGTCTTTTCTACAGCAGGAACGTGGACACAACTGCACAGAATGTCTAAACAGCCATCGACTAACGTAAAAGCCCTTCAGGTGAGTATTACACCAGCTGCGTGTGTTTTGTTTGAACATAATTTAAGAATAGTGCGAGTTTTGAACTTCTGTTTTGATTTTATTAGCACTAAAATGATTCCCAGTGTGCTCGTCTTTGCTCAAAAACACTCCAAGATGTCAACATTAAATATTTTAATCTGAAAAGCCAGCCCATTTTGAACACTGAGTTAGAACTGTAAAAACACATTTCAATGTACATTGCGCTACAGTACTCACACAAGGCCATTCACAAGTACATGAAATACATTATGGTGTTGATGCATGTCCAGCTTTTTCTTCTTCTTGGTAGGAAAACATTTCTTATCCAAACAGAAACAGTTTATATAAAAATAGACTTGTACACTTTAATTAAAGTCCTTACAGCCTTTTTCCTTTTGCTAACCGGTATATACAGTTGATGGAAAAAATATGTGAACCCTGTGGCTTCAACTGTCTGCTTAAATGACCACAAAAATATGTTTTCATATCTATATTTTACACATGTAAACATATGTCCTCTGGCAGCATAAACCTTCATTAAAAGTTCCTTTATGTTTAATAAAGACATGAAAATGTATCATTGTTTGTGTATTGATGTGACATAGTTAAAAATCAGATCACATTATGACTAATTTATGTTGACAACCCAAAGGGTTCACATATTTGTTTTCCTGCAACTATATGTCTGGCTAAGAGCAATAATGTAGACAGAACAAAATATTTTCAACAGTTCACCACAGTGTAGGGAACAATTTTTACAAACACTCAACACTTCAGCCAAAAATAGACACCTTTCACCTTTATCTTTTCATAAAAACTCTCCATATACACATGAACCCGAAAAAAAAGCCCAAGCATACACAAGATTCAGGATACGGTCCGTCAGAGAGCACAGATAGAAGGAAGACTGGTCATGCATGCAAAGACAGGAGCACATGGTCACTACTGTACAACCAACAATCAGATTTCATCCAGCAGCCTATATAGCCAGAGAAATAAAAGAAGGAAACAGAGTGAAAAAGAGAAGAAACTCAAGGGTTTGATGTACTGGACCATGAAATGCATGCAAAATTGGAGTAAAACCAAGAGCATTGGGATTGGTCGAGGGATGTCACATGCTTTAATCAAAACACTGAATTGCAAAACTGTAAACTGAACTGAGTGTTTGACCTTATGAGACCAATACAGCAAGACAGTAAGTAAATTTTGCATTGTAGGATTATTTTTTATTAGAATTAAACATTTTCCCCTCCAAATTTTCATTACCATAATGCAACAAAATCTCCATTCTCATTTCTTTAAAGGACAAGTTCACTTCCAGAACAAAAATGTACAGATAATTTATTCACCCCCTTGTCATCCAAGATTTTTCATGTCTTTCTTTCTTCAGTCGTAAAGAAATGTTTTTTTGAAAAAAAACATTTCAGGATTTCTCTCCATATAGTGGACTTCTATGGTGCCTAATGCAGTTTAAATGCAGCTTCAAAGGGCTCTAAACAATCCCAGCCAAGGAAAAAGGTCTTATCTATCAAAACGATTGGTTATTTTTAAAAAAAAAACTTTTTAAACTCAAATGCTCATCTTGCTCATCTTGAGATGTGAATCTGTGGAAGGAAGTAGTTCTGCACAAAAGAGGTTTTTAAAGACACTCCGTTGTTGTTTCTTATGTATTATGAACTGTTATATAAATGCAACATCACACTCGTAGCCGTGAGATATGACTGAATATTGGCACACTGTGAGAAAAAAACACTAGTAATATCATGTTTAAAAAAAGTGATCTGAAGTGTCACCAACTAAGCTCAAGCTAAAACTCGATCTATTCTTTCTGTTTTAATTTATCCTAAAAATTCAACAAAATTCCTACTTCAATGAAGCATATGTGATTACTCCACTAAGTCTCTCTGAGCTATTAATGTGCAGCCACTGAGCATTTATTTAAAAAAAAAAAACTTTTTAAACTCAAATGCTCATCTTGTTTAGCTCTGCATGTACTCTGTGTATTCTGGTTCAAGACAGTTAGGATAGGTTGAAAAACTCCCATCACATTTTCTAACCCTAACCTGAACCCTAACTTCAAAATCGTCCTACATCGCTGAAGTACCGACCCAGTGTTTACAAAGTTAACATGCAAAGAAAATCAAACGCCCTTTACAAAAAAGGTTAAACAGCGATGTAGGATGATTTTGAAGTTGGAGAAGAAAATGAGATGGGAGTTTTTCGACATACCCTAACTGTATTGACCCGGAACACACAGAGTACACGCAGAGCTAGACAAGATGAGCATTTGAGGTTAATAAGTATATAAATTGTCATTTTTTTTTTTTAGAAACCATTTCACTAGATCATTTAGAATCATTTGAAGCTGCATTTAAACAGCAATTTCTTTAAGACTGAAGAAAGAAAGACATGAACATCTTGGATGACAAGGGGGTGAGTACATTATCTGTAAATTGTTGTTTTGGAAGTGAGCTTCTCCTTTAAATGTTTATTATTAGTATTACATTTACATAAAATTAAGAAAAACAATATTGAAAAATAAACCAGTTGGATAATGGTAATTAATTTTAGGGGAAATGTACTTAACTGTTGTGACAGATCGCTGTATGCCTCAGGTGAAACAGTATGTGAACTGATCATATCTTCCTCTTT
The DNA here is from genome assembly GCF_022985175.1 of Labeo rohita. NCBI lineage: Eukaryota > Metazoa > Chordata > Actinopteri > Cypriniformes > Cyprinidae > Labeo > Labeo rohita. The sequence continues at coordinate 11,021,953 of NC_066892.1, read as the reverse complement.
ACTATTTATGGCGTAACATAAACATGAATGAACATCAGAACATCTTGTTTCAACCGCAAAAAGACGTCAATACATACTGTTTCAAGTCCATCAACGTTAACCTACTCTCCTGTCTGGTTTGTTTGTCGGACAAAATGGCAGATTCTGCATTGTGATTGGTCAGATCGCCTGTCAATCAAACTCCTGGGTGAAGGGTCATAAAAATAATTCTACTTATGCAAAATTTATTTTGATTTTGGGACAAAATGTGGCCTTGTTTTTGTGAGATTCACTGAAATGATAGGATGGTTGAGAAAAAAAAACACAATTTAAATAATCCAGATCCTTTCTTCCTAATGTAAAGCTGTAAACACACATTTACATTTTCACAATTGTGACCCTGGACCACAAAACCAGTCATAATGGTCAATTTTTGAAACTGAGATATATACATCATCTACAAGGTGAATAAATAAGCTTTCAATTGATGTTTGTTAGGATAGGACAATATTTGTAAATCTGAGGGTGCAAAAAATCAAAATATTAAGAAAATCGCCTTTAAAGTTGTCCAAATGAAGTTCTGAACAATGCATATTACTAATCAAAAATTAAGTTTTGATACATTTACAGTAGGATATGTACAAAATATCTAAATGGAACATGATCTTTACTTAATATCTTAATGATTTTTGGCATAAAAGTAAAATGAATCATTTTAACCCATATAATGTATTGTTGGCTATTGCTACAAATATACCCATGTTACTTACAACTAGTGTTGTGGTCCAGGGTCACATTTGGGCTTCGTTTTCATAATACATGCTTCGTTTAGATGGCACATAATAAAGACCAGACTGAAAAAGACAGGGCCTCTGCAAACAGAGGCATGTCTGTCATCTCAATGTTTTATCTGTGTTGGCCACAGCTCATTTCCATACAGGCACTTTGCTCTTTATGAAAGACAAACTCCAGCAGGAAGACACGTCCAGCAGGTTTTGTGGAAAGGTTTGGTTTTGACAACTACGACCATTGCACAATATTACGTGAGCTTAAATGACTTTGGTACTCTGGTGATTGGATTATAGGCATGGTTAAAAGTGGAAATGAGCAGTGTCAGGGGTGGATTCACCTCCAGGTGTAGCAGCGATGGTAATTGTCTCATTGGATTTTCTTGTTTGTCTCAAAGGCCAACCTTAATATTCCGATGGGGGCTCTGCGTCCTGGGGCGGGACATCCTGTGAAGAGGAGAGAAGATACAGTAGATGCAGAGGAGGTTAGTTTCTGCTGGAAGAATGCTCACATACACACATTTACACAGTGTTATAAATAAACAAATAAAGACAACTGTAATCAGATGGAATTTAAATGTAAATGAAAATGAATAAATAAATATTACACATAAAGATAGCTTATTTTTGAACCAATTCTGTAATACAGTACCAGTCAAAAGTTTTTGAACAGTAAGGTTTTTAATGTTTCTTCTGCTCACCAATCTTGCATTTATCTGATCCAAAGTACAGCAAAAATAGTACAATTTTTATATATTTTTAAAATATTTATTTAAAATAACTGCTTTCTATTTGAATATATTTTAAAATGTAATTTATTCCTGTGATCAAAGCTACATTTTTACCATAATAATGGTAAATGTTTTTTGAGCAGCAAAACAGAATATTAAAATGATCTCTGAAGGATCATGTGACTGAGTAATGCTGCTAAAAATTCAGCTTTGAAATCACAGTAATAAATTACATTTTAAAATATATTCAAATAGAAAGCAGTTATTTTAAATAGTACAAATATTTTTTGCTATTTTTGTTGTATTTTGGATCAAATAAAAAGGTGAGCAGAAGAGACTTTTTTAAAAAACATTAAAAATCATACTGTTCAAAAACTTTTGACTGGTAGTGTATATAGAATTTTTTTAAAATTAGATTTACATTATTCCTAATAATGATTATCTTTAGAATATTTTTATAATGTTTTAAAGTCAACATAAATACCATCATGACGTACTAATAAACACAACTGAAGATGGAAAGAAAAATAAATAAATAAATATTTTACATAAAGTTAGCTTATTTTTGGACTAATTAAACATCTTTTAATTATACATTTTATTTATTTAGTTTTCAGTTCTGTAATATATACAATTAACATTATCATATGTACATTATCCCTAATGATAATTATCATTATGATATTTTTAATGTGGTGCAGAACTTTTTACAATGTTTAAAAATCAACATAAATACTATGATGAAGTACTAATAAATACAATTTAAATTTGTTGCAAAAACCTTTTTGCATACAGTAATGAATATGAATGAAGTTGGATAGAAAGCAGGAAAGAAAGAAAACAAATACTTTATGACAAATAAGCAACAGATGGATGTTTTACATTGTAATTAATGTAATATGTGCAGTAATTTTTACAATGTTTATTTAAATGACAAGTACTAATAATCTATTGAAATATAATTAGATATGCTTTATAATTTTTTTAATCACTTAGGAGCAAATTTAATATCACCCTGTGCTTTTAAAATAAGCTTCATTTTCATTTGATAATTTTAAAATGAAGCAAACTATGACACATTCTTGAGAAATTTTGTAAGGGCCACTCAGTAACATCTCTCTCAATTGTTTTCATAGGCGTCCCCAGTGACTCCAGAGGAGAAAAAGCCCCTGCCAGGTGCTGTGAAACTCCCAGGCCCCGCAGTCAACCTCTCCGAGCTCCAGAACGTAAAGAGTGAACTCAGATGGGTCACCAAGGACTAAACAACATAGGTAAATCTGACAGTCAAATACACACACTCACACCCTTTTTTTCCCATCTACCATTTTTGGTTAGTCAAAAAACATTGTTGGTTCACATCTTATTTACACACACACACAAATACGAGCAGAAACAAAAGAGCAATGGTTTTTCTAAATGCGTCACATCGAAATCATCTAGAAAGGCTCCATGCTGTTCACACAAATGACCACATGGTGTCAGTAGCTGTAAATATAGTTTGCACGTGTTAGCGTGCATATGTCAGTGTGTGAGTAGGTGTTTTGTGAGTGTGTAAAGGGGTGTGAGGGCGAATCAGGCTCTATAAATACCCCACAGATCAGTGGGGCAGTGAAAGTCCGTCTGTTGTGTGCAGTCCCAGCATGCCGCACCAGACCTCCCAATTATAGAGCACAACATGCTCTGTGACCCACTCTGTGTGTGCGGCAGAAAAACAAACAGAATTTGCTAAGCAAACTACATTGAGATTATACTATGTTTTTAGTACCGGTAAACCAAATTTAACTAATTCTTCTCATTTTCACAGGTGACTCCACCCCCATTTTATCCAAGGATTTGGTTACTATCTCCATCCAATCAGGTTTATGCATTTACCACAAACTCCCAGAGAATCGGTCACAACGGAATCAACGACAAGCCTTAATGATGACACTACCTACTGACCTGAGAATAATTAAGGGGGTGGATGCTATCGGAGCAAAGACTGATGGGAATTGAGCAACTCGAAGCTCTGAACCAGGGTTTAGTCTGGCTAAAATAGGTCATCACTTTTTAAACCTCCCTGTTTCTGTATTTTGTTTTAAAATGTACCGTGTGTTTAACTTAAAGGGATAGTTCACCCTGTACCCTCATGAGTGAACTATCCCTTTAAAGTTTCATTTTATAGAAGTTCTGTATTCTCCTGCTACCATTAATGAATCATAACACAGAATACATGAGACTGAAGACATTAGCTAGTATGATTCATCTTAAAATTCCTCCATTCTCCATAAAAAAAAGCCAGATTGTGTCTCAAAACAACTCGAACAAATGTGGTACCATAAAATCAATTTCCTTTTACATCTAGATGGGATTAATATGCAAATTATTGCTATAAATTTGATTAATTAGTCAGAATGTCATGCATTTAATTTGATTAAGTTTCCTCCGATTGACAGCCCTACTTAAAACGCCTCGCGCTGCAGGCTTGTTTTCACTCCCTACACATCTCTTTCTTTATCTATGGCTTTGTTCTTGTGTGTTGCAGTACATGAGTAGGCTGTTGCATAATAAAACATGATTTCACGTTCTCTCCAAGAGCAAACCCGTAGGAGGAAGCCAGCACTTGTTATCCTTGAACAAATAGAAATGGATTTCAAATGCGCACCATCGGTTTGTTATGTACATAAACTGCGATCTGAGTTTAAGAGTGTAAAGCTGCTTGTCTCCTCGCCTGTAAATCACATCATGTGTGTCTGTATTGCTCTGTGATCTAGTTTACTAGCAGCAGGTGTCATGACCTTTGGGTGAAAGTGTCCTTATTAAAGATCATGTATTGCTCCTTAGATCAGAGTCGGTCTGCATTGAGAGCTGGGAAATGCATGCATAATTCAGAACTTGTTTACATATGAATTTCTTCATTTGTAAAGCTCTATGTTCTGTAAAGCTGCTTTGAAACAATCTATGTTTTGAATTGGATCATGAGATGAAAGACAAGCAATCAACAAGTGTCCAGCGTACATTGAAATACTTTCAAATTATCCCAGGATGCACCTCATGAAGTTGGTTGGTTGGAGAGAATGAGAGACTGAGTACAATGATATAACAGGACTTGTCAATCATGTGGAATTGGAATGGAATTTCTTAGGATTAAGCATCTGGCAGAGGTGCCTGGAACACAAAGAGAGTGAGCAGCTGTCTAACTAATCACTAAAGCCTTCATAATTCCCTTATTACCCATAATGCAACGCAGGCAAAGCCTATAGTTCAAAAACTTCTAACCGAGAAGCTCAGCATACCTAAACGCAACCTGATCTCATGACGAAAACGGACCTGTGGGAACTTTTTCGCAAGACGTCACGTCCACTAAGTGGCGCTAAAGAGTGTTCTCTTTTTTTTTCCCCTGGGACAGATGAGCATACATATGGTACGTTTTATGGACATTGATTTTGTATGTGTCAACACAGTTCTGATTTGAAATGTCCACTGGGAGGCGCTATAACTCTAATGCTTAGTGATGTTTTAAAATAACGTACCATCTGCACCTAAACCTACCTGATAATAACAGTGAATGTGATGTAAAAAACGATCGCAAGCATGCAGTTTTAGCCTGTTTTTCAATCTCTCACCTTTCAGCTATTTCACCGTGAGTCATGTTTTTCACAGGATTCGTACCCAAGGATTCCACATTCTTAGTCCAATTCTGTGCAGGCCAAGCTACCGAGTAAACTTGTTATGTATGGAAAGCGAAACATATGGAGCTGTAATCATAACTGTGTACACAAACGATTACAAGTGCTCGCTGTTTTACCACCTATAGTGTTCATTTCTGTTGGAAAATGCAGAGATATGTACTTATTCGTAGTGTTTCGCGTCTTGCGAAAAAGTTCCCACAGCTATGTTTTCATCATAAGATCAGGTAAATGTCTTGATACAGTCTTCTCTGCTACCATATGTGTTAATTAAAAGAAGGGTGACCATACTTCCTCTTTGTCCTGAACATGTCCTGACCAGGACTTCTAAATTGTCTGCATTTTCACTTTGTATCCGTATTGACGTCAAGTGTATTCGACTTGCACAGAATGATCAGTCTATGGCTTCAAAGTACCACAAGAGCGATTCGAAAGCATAAGGAGCCGTCTGTTGCAAAACCCAGCAATTTAGAAATCCTGGCCAGACAGGACATGTCAGGGAAAATGAGTAAGTATGGTCACCCTATTAAAAGGATTTTCTCAGCTACAAGCCTTATGCTCATTAGACAATATCAAAATAGTTCACCATGACCACCAGAGCCAAACAAAACCCCTAACAGGAAGAACAGACACTGTTATATTTAGAACGCCACTCAGGTCCAACAGCATTCTGGACTGAAGGGTCAAAACAGGGAGACTAGAGAGCACAAACACACTTATAAAGTGCCTGAACACATAAATCAGTTGTATCTGCAATTAAACGCACGAAAAAAAAACATCAGATGTAAAACTGTGTATCATAAATAGTATTTATAGATTTTGCTGTAAATGGAGAGAGCATGATCCTGCAAAAGATCTTCAAGCATGCAATGAAGTGGAGTCTGGTTTTGTTGACGAAATATAAAAAGTGCTGCATAACTAATGCATCTATTTTAGACCCTGTGTGTTTAAATATATCCAGTCATGCACAACGAGGCACATGCCAAGGTCCCTAAAAGGCCAATTACCTGTGTTAAAATGCGAGAATCCAAAGGAGTTGTAAGGTGAGCACAGGAATTGGCAGTACAAACAGTGAGCCTACGAAATCACTTCCTTGAGACACAAGTAGGACGCACACACGCCCCTCTATGATTCACCATGACCGGTTGCAGTTACACTTGAGTGCAAGTGTATTCACAAGTATCTCCAGTTACCCATTACCTCGTAGATGTGTTGTATTGCAAATGCTCTAGACAGTAGAGAAACCAGTGTGATCATGAGCAGAGGGTGTGAGAATGTAACCAGAAGCTCTATCATAATCACCCCTCGTTCTTATATTTAATACCCCACCGCAATCTGGCCTGATGCTGCCCCATCCCAACTCTGAGCCAGCAGCTATTCAGGGAGGATGAGGGGTATGATGTTCACGAGGTTGGGATGTGTCCTTTTCGCTGTGGATCGCAAGTACTATAAGTCTATAAATCAACCTCACTCGCCAGTAATCCAGCCAACATAAACAAGTCAATTTCTGTAGTCTCCTGTTAATCAAACTTGTAGACTGTAAACAATCTTTATTTCTTTGTCTTTGTGTCTTCCTGACAAACAATCTCCCAATGGTTCTCATTGTCCTCTAGGCATTCTATCAATCCTCTCTCTTTCTCTTTTCTGGCTAGACTGTCCTGGCTGTCCCTCTGATCAACTTTGAGTTTCTATTCCTGTCACCTTGGTGAGATATGGCTTCTAGTGGCGACAGACAAAAATCCACAGTGCTGACTAACTACTTTATTTATCAAGAGATGACCTCAGATCTGGATATCATAATAAACCCCCACCCTGATCCCTCCCGCTCTCTGTGTTCTCAACTAGCTAAATGAAAAGGGCAACTAGCTCAAAGTTGTTCTTACCTCTCGTGGCCCCAAAATGCCTGCCCATCATTTCCCCTCCCTTCTAGAGATCTGGTAGAAAACACGTGCCTATCTTGTCAAGGCAAAAGGTTTGGAGGCTGCCCACTGGGTGGAGGAGAAATGGTTGACCCTCCCCTTGCACTCCCAAAGCTTATGCATTTGATGCCTGCAGAAGTCATGGGCCACATCCCAACAGACGCGGCTGGTGTACTGACCCTTTTCTCTTCTTTGGTCTTCTTCAATCTTGAGAAGTTTGGGAGCAGCAAGTCGACCTAACCACCTCTGCCTCCTAACCCTTCTTTCGTTCTTCTTCCTTTGGTGCTTTGCCTTTCATTCGTTGAGTCCTAACTCACCTGTTCCTGGTCTTCCTTATCTCTCTTCCTTCCTCTCCTAGCGATGAATTACTACCTGATGCTCAGCAACAGCCATGGAGAAGGTGTTCTGTCTCGGTACCAGAGCTTGCGTCTGGAGGGTCGCATGTGTGATGTTGTTCTGGAGGCAGAAGGTGTGGAGTTCCCTGCTCATCGCACTTTGCTAGCCTGTTCCAGCGACTACTTCTGGTCCGTGTTTCAGGACTACACCCTGGAATCCCGTGCCCGCACTATCAGCTTGCCAGCCCTGTCATCTCTAGGCCTGGAGCAGATACTGGACTTCATCTACACCTCATGGATCTCACTGTCACCCTCCACTCTAGAGGTCACACTACAGGCTGCCTGCTATCTACAGATCAGCCATGCTGTGGATCTTTGCACTCAGTACATCTCCGAAAGCATTGCTCCTGACAACTGCTGCTTTTTTGCTAACATAGCAGCTCGCTATGGCCTTTCTGAAGCATTCGATGACAGCAACTGTTTTATTAGCAGTAACATGCGCAGAATACTTGCATCTGATGAATACAAGGCTGAGCTAATGGAGTTAAATTTTGATTCTCTGCAAGAGGTGCTTGTAGCTGAGGAGATACCAGGAGTGAAGGAGATAGACCTTCTGCTGCTGGTTTTGGACTGGTTAGAGTGCAACCCACAATCTGCCCTGGAAAGCAATGCATTGCTCAGTCGGATCCGATTTGGTTTGATTCCACCTAAAGAGCTCTCTCAACTTAGTGCTCTTAAACCTGCTCTACGTACACCCTTCATCCGCAGCCTAGTGCAGAAAGCACTTAACTACCACCTTCAGGGTCCCCTACAACCTCTACTACAAAGTGTCCACACCAGCCTAAGAACCACAAAGAGCAAGATTCTTCTGGTGGGAGGAGGACCAGATGCAAACAGACCCAAGAATCAGATCCTTACCTACGAACCTCGGAATAAGAAATTCCAGCCACTCTCAACACCCCTGCCAAACAAGCTACAGCACCAGGGAGTATGCGTTATTGGCAACTTCCTATTTGTACTAGGTGGTGAGGTGGTGCGGGTGGATGAGGTGAATGAGAAGAGTGCTGTAATGACTGTTACTGACCAGGTGTGGCGCTATGACCCACGGTTTGAGCAGTGGGAGGAGATGGAACCACTCTTGCAGAAGAGGGCACAGTTTGCCTGCTGTGTGGTGGAAGGTGTTATTTTTGCTATCGGTGGACGGGGCCAGAAGGGTGAGCCTGCTTTGTCATCTGTGGAAAGGTACAATATGAGTGAAGGGTGCTGGCGCAGTGGGGTATCATTACCGTATTCAGTTCACGGGCATGCCTGTGCCACTATTGGAACAGGAATCTACATCTCCGGCGGCATCCACGTCAACAACCCAGAGAGTAGCAAAGAACTGCTGTTTCTGAATGCCATTAAGGGGTATGCCTGGCAGAGACGTTCTAACATGTCCATTGCCAGATTTGGCCACCAGATGGCAGCAGTGAGGGGAAGAATTTACAGCTTTCTGGGAATGTATGAGCCCTTCTGTGACATTGAACGCTACAGTCCTGAGCAAGACCTGTGGACCCGTCTAAAGCCCCTACTGAATGACCGCTTCTGCTACGGTTTGACCACAACAGGAGGCAGGCGTGTGCTTATGTTTGGAGGCAGAAAATGGCAGGAAGGACAGGAGGTGTGTACAACAAATGTGCTGGAGTATGACACAGAATATGATGCCTGGAGAGAAGTGTGTAAACTACCAGGGCCCTTGTGTGGGACTCAGTGTGTCATAATGACTCTTCAAGACCCTCCGGAGACCTAAAAGTCAATTACAAACACCATCCCACATACACACAAGCAAACAGATGCCTGTCATGGGGCAGAGAGAGTTGAAGGACAGGGGTTATCTTTGTGTCATGGATACATGGATTGTAAAGTGGCAGGAAAAACAGGATATAGAGAACCTTGGTGGGGGTAAAATGCTATTAAGTGTGTTTTACAGCAAGCGGTAAGGAGCTCCTTAAACTAGGTCACTATGAATAGGGTAGAGAATGTCATGACATTGATAGATGACTTGTCATAAAGACGTTGTCCTGAAAAATGGCATAGATCCCTCTAAGGACACTGGAGAAAAGGACAGAACTAAGGATGGAATTTCAGACCACTGGACACTTTGGCCATTGCATCTTGAAAGGTGTTAAGAAAGGACAGCCAAACAAGCAAAAAAGCAATTTAGACAAGGACAAATTTAAAAAAATTATAAAGTGTACTGCTTGATGTCCAGTTTGGACAAGATTTGACTATTTGGCACTGCATGAAGATCAAAGGTGACAATCATAATGTCTTATGACAGAGAGACAGCTGCCATGAATGTTGGATACAGACTGTGAAAGGAGGCTACACTCACAGACGCTGAGCGAGAAAGCCAAATTAGACCATTCATTTGGAAGGGTACATGGGAAGTCGAAATGGGCAAGGACATGTATCAAGATCACAGTGTGTGTGGGATACAGACAAGAGATTTTTAGTGAGGAATGACAAACAAAACTGCTAAGTCACACATCTGACAACTCAAAATGTAGGCCATGCATGGAAATCTAGAACCTTATCACAGATAATATAGTGTGATTAGAATACAAATACTTAAAGTGAACTGCAAATACAGCAGTTGAGCAGAAATCTTGTTAAACTGTGAGATGCACATAAGTAGCAGTAATTTTAGACCTAGTAGTACTATTTCTGGGTTATGTAAAAGCATGTAGCCTCGAGTTTGTAAAATGAATATTGTTGACATAATTTTACAAATGAATCTACGCAAATGAGTAGCTATGACAGAGTAGCATAAATAAAAGATTTGACTGCATAAAACTTATTTTGCAGCTGGTGAGTTTCTTTAAGGACGTTTGTACTGATCTACTGACCAAACACTAATTTGCTGGAAATAATAGCAACTTAGCATCCTAACATGGTTTGCTTATTAGACTATTGCTCATTATAAAATCAGCATTTATTGCCCAAAAAAGGAAACCCATTGTCAATCCAGGACTTGGAACAAACCCATCAGTTCACCTTCATTAATTTTTGTAAGTTGAGTCCATTACCTTCACTGAACAGCCTGGGAACCAGCAAGTCTCTGAAAGAAAAGGAGAGAACCGCTTTCTAGGATATTTACATGGGCATCTATTTTTAACCATCTACTGAAGAAAGGTGCCCTTACTCATTGTTCGACAGGCTGCTGAGCAGCTCTCAGGCGATTGTTTATTGTCAGGCACTCACCTTTAAGCCAAAGATGGTTGAAAATGCCAGCTGGGAAATTACCATTGATGAATGGGAATACTAACAAACAGCTTTCTTCAGTCAGAATAAAAACTTCAAAATTTGAGCAGCTGTCAGGCAATGTAGAGGACACCTTTCTTTGATGTGCATTCTAACGTGTACCCATTTATCCGTAAATATTCAGCAAAAATGCAAATGCAATGAATATAGCATGATTACATCCATAAAAGTTTATTGACTCTAGGTATAACCACACTGAAATCTGGAGAAAGCAACAAGTTTCTTTTTAAATAATGTAATAAATAAAGTAAACTTTACCAGGTTGTACGCTAAACACAACACATAGGAAACTGCACTGCCCAAATTACATGCCCTACTCATAATAAAGACAGGCAGCAGCACAGATATTGATGAACTAGATTGTTTTACGACAACTTTGTGTTAAAAAAATGGGCTGCTAAAGAAACATAACATGGTTTTCACTAAATTAAGAATAACTCTGATATATTACTAAAGTAAAATACCAATAGACATCATTCTAGTAGCTCTAAATCCACTGGTAATCACTTTCTCTAAGAGCTAATGCATTCCCATGATTCTCATGGGCACATTAGCACCTGAGTCACTCACTGAGTCAAAATCAAGCTAATATCGTCTTAGATTACATAGAGAATGAAATGTGCTCCATTATGTCATCAGAGTCATACCTGAAATATCAATGTACATCTTATAATACACATCTTATCATACAATAAACTCTCTTTTGAACATTCAGTGTGTTCTTAAAAATCTCACATAAAGCGTCTTTGTGTTTGCTGAGCGCCTGAGTGCTTTTTGGTCTGCACGGTCTTCCTGACAGCTGAAACACTGACATTAAATCATTTGGCAGCTTCGGTTTAGAAACCAAAAAAAACAAAAAACAAATGTGATCGTTGTGTATCTACAAGCCATGCAGCAAGAGACATTTTGCTCTGAGAGTTTATAAAGATGGACGACCTCCCGAACTTTGACATACATGTAATTTCAGGAGTCGAGTTGCTGCTTCTGACAGATGCTGGGTTGAGTTCAGGGCAACAGCTTTGATCGGCCGAGCCATGCGGCGAGTCCCTGGGCTGAGACCAGCGATGTGTCGTGATGACCTCGGCTGTCATAAAAACTCACTGTTGTCTTGACACAAACGTCCCTAAACTAGCAGCACTGTGCAGGACAGCTGCATGGCAGCTTGTAGAAATGGAAAACTTGAATTCAAACAGAGGTATACAATACTGAAACATAATACTGTTCTTTAAGTTTTCCTAAAATGTTTGAATTGTACACAATAGTCCATAAAACTTTCAGATTAAGCATTAAAAATGAATGGCACACCTTGTGCACGGACAGACAATCACTGTGTCGTCCCTGCTCACTCAAGGATGCAAATTTTTGCGCTAGGAACATCACGTGTAAGTCTGTTTTTGATTATGAACTCGCATTTGCGAAGAGACACATAATTTCACCTCATAATATCAGGAAACCGTCGTGAAGAGAGAACTTCCATAATTTGACTCAAGTTACAGAGATAATGCTGCTTCTGGATAATGGAGCCTGTGCAATTTTCTACCAATCAAAGCCCACACACTTCACTGAATGCTCATCCGTTATCAGAGGCTGAGTCTGACAAGGCGTTACGCTCTGTCGAGAAGTGCTCACGGCACAGGCACAGAAATATTCCAGGTTCAATACAAGCTGAACGTTATAAACAGCATTTTAGCATTTTGTCAATTACCTCATTCAATTATTTTGACTCGTTTCTCATTGGGACAAGGCATTGGAGCAAAATATATGTTAAAATAATGTTTACAATGCAAAAACTCATAGATCCACCGTGTCCTAACTACACGCAACGTGATGCAGCGACACACGTTTAATGCCACGTTAAAAAAAAAAAAAAAGATTACGGTTTTTTTATTCCTTCTGATGTTCCTTCATGTTTATATTGTGCTATGAACCTGAACTAAACAGGAAAAACACATTTATAATTTGTATTTCGTAAAACTGACAGCATTTAAAAGCTGAGTTGTGTTATACTAAAAGCAACAAAGCACAAAATTATTACGATTACTGGATGGCTGGCATGCTACAAATAATGAATGGAAGACATTAAATGTTATTTCCAATCATTTACTGTATTATACCATAAATAAAACAGCTTGTGAATAGTCACTTACTGTATACAGTAGTCAGCATTTGAAGTGGATCAAAAAAAGTTAATCAAAGTTGTCCTAAGACGAGAACGGGTATTGATTTGGTTTTAGGATGAAAATTTTGATGAAAAGTTTTGATTCACTTCCAATGTTGACTACTGTATACCTCAGAAAAGACAACAATATAGCTTACGTTAACGAGTTGAAGTCTATTTCAACCTTTAGAATGTTTTATTGTTGTTTTTAATTAAATACATGTGAGGAATGAAAGATTGGACGCCGCAGACGTTTTTTTTTGGAATAGGTGGTGGAATTTCCAAATGTCTCACTGTAATTGAAAAGACGACTGATTCACATGAACACAGCGATCTGTCCCGCCACATTAAAGCGTGTGAACAACACATTATTGCAAGATACATTTCTTGTATTTCTTGTAATCTGTCAGATTTTGAAAGCTATATTTATATTAGAAGTACCAAAAGCACAAAGCTTATTGCTATTATTGGGTGGCTGGCACACTACAAATAGGCCTAATGAATGAAATCAAAGACGTGAAATATTATTTAAAAGCATACTGTACCTGCAACTATAGCACATGGTATGTTTTCTAATAATAATTCCACATTTTTTAAATAAATTCCAGTGATCTGGCAACTTCTTGGTGCTCCCAATCTGGGCCATTTGCATGCAAAGGTTATACTCTAAAAATATATAACTTTAATTGCTACGATTTAATTCCAGTCATTTTGACTTTATTTTCAAAACATTTCGACTTGAAACATTTTTCCACTTTATTCTCGTAATTTCGACTTTATTCTTGAAACATGTCAACTTTATTCTCAAAACATTTTAACTTTTATTCTCGTAATTTCGACTTTATTCTCGAAATATTTTGACTTCATTCTTGTAATTTCGACATTATTTTTGAAATATTTCAAATTTATTCTCAAAATATTATGAGATTAATTTCACAAATTTACTTTTTTTTTTTTTTTTTTTTTTTTACGTGGCACTAAAACACCATCATTACTAACCATCTGCAACACCCAAAGTTTCTATTTTAGAATCGGTTTCTATTTCTGCTGTCATAGCTGGAACAACAACATACAACAGTGATAATCTCAAAGTTAAAAGTGTCTAATATGAGTTTGAATATCATTTTGCATGACCTTTAAAGCCATACTGAAAGCAACAATAGTTTACCGCAGATATTGAAAAATAAATGAAAGCAAATGTACAAACTTTGAATTCAATGCAAACCAGCAAGTGAATAAGGTGGATACTGTTTTAAATAAATTAAATTTAAACATTACAATGTACAATTTATGATCTAATTTAGGCTGATTTATGATTTATTATATACATAACAACAATAATAATAATATATAATATATTTAATATACCAAATAGAACAATGTTTTACAAAGTACAACTGTAAAAAATTTTTAATAACCTTGTAAAAGTTTATATCCAATCTTTTAACTCTTGAAGTCAATAAACCTTGTAACTTTCGTAAGACAAGCTCAAGTATACCAGAAAAGGTCTGTTCACACAGAGACAAATCCACCCTCAGGAATTAGCAGAAGTTCTGCTCCTAGAAAAGTCTCACAAGGATTATTTAGACAACTTAAGAGACACAAATACAAGATGCACTTTTCTGCCTGAAAATTGCCTTGCCCCATAACAGTATTACTACGAGTTGAATCAAAATGACTGACTGTGGAAAGTGGCACCAAGCCAAAGATGCTGTCAATAGAACTGAACTGTTTTTGAACCAGGAATATTCCTTTAAAGGCCTTTTCTTGGTATATCCAAACACTCTACGGAGATTGTGGTGAGATGAGACAACCACATCAGTGTTCCATGTTCATGCACACGCACACAACTTCCACACAAATGTACAAGTGCTATAAGTCGGGGCCAGCCGATGTATAACAGCAGATCATAATATATAGTATGATACAGTAGAGTATATAGTATGCTAAAGTAGCATATAAACATGGCAGATAACTTGTGTGATGACCGTCTGCGTGTCCACTGAGAGATTTGCTTCAAAAAGACAGACGAACACAGGTACAGCAGCACAACAGAGTGCCAGTCAGTGTGTTTCGAGTTCAAACAGTGCCTCAGATGTGCATTTCCTCTCAGAGTTCAGTCCGTAGCTTCCATTTCCAAGTTCAAGTGCTTTGGTTCTACCTCGGCTTCCTGTCTAGCGGTGGGCCAGGTTTGTTCTCGGTGCGACGGCATTGTCTCTCCTTGTCTGAGCCGCTTGGAGGACTGGTAACCATGGCAACCCCGTGTGCAGAAGTGGCACTGAAGCTTGTGGGTTGTGAGTCGAGTCATTGCGAGAGCTTTGTTTGTACAGCTATCTGTGCCTGCGTAAACAATGTTTTTCAAGTATTCAAAAAGCACACGTAGTCTGCGATTGCTGTCAGGATACAAGCAAAAGTGAGAAGCGAATTTGTGTTTACAGACTTTAATTAGGGAAGATGTTGTATCAAATTTGGCATCAATTAAAACAAGGCTGTGAGGCATAAAAGTACAGTATGTTTATTAGGTTGAAATGTTGGGGATATTGGTGTCGACTGTTCAGCCCTAAAATTCAACTTTGAAAGCACTAGAGATGAACCGATATAAAAAATCATAAAATTATGGCTGATAGAATAAGCCAATAATTTTTTTCATCAAAAAATACATTAAAAAAATCAAACTAAAAACTAAATAATGTAAAATGCTACAAGTGAATTTAGGGATCACAAAATTATAAATGTACAGTATGAAAAAGGGATATTAGAACATTTGTTTTTAATTAGGTAATAATAGCTTTTAACATTAAGTAAGCATTAATTGACAGCAAAGGTAATCCAAATGTAAAAATAGATTATATATGAATATATATAATAATGGCTGATATATCGAAAATTTTATCTGACATTCCAATTAAATTTTAAAATCCTATCCTTTTTTGGTGCCAATAGCCTCATGGTCAGCGTACCAACATATAGTGCCATTTTGCTGCGGGTGTCCCGAGTTCGAATCCCGGCTCATGGACTTTTCCCGATCCCACCCCTTCTCTCTCTCCCACTTTGCTTCCTGTCTTACCTACACTGTCCTATCTAAATACAGGCATAAAAAATAAATCCTATAAATTAAAAAAACATGATGGTTACTGATATGATGGTTAGTAATTTATTGTGATCCCTAGAAAACACGGCAACCAAAAAAACAAAGCATATATATAAATGCATGTGTTATCCAAATAAAAACCATATCTATATATAAATATATATATATATATATATATATATATATGCGATTACACTGTATTATAAACACTGTATTTCATAATTGAGCAAGAAAATAACAAATTAACTTGCATTGCCTAAATGCATACAAACAAATATGAATGACTAATAAAGCCAAACTTGACAGTATTAATTTAAAGTGCACCCTGTGCATGTAATCTGAAATGCCCTCTACAACACGTTAGTTAATTTTAGATTAATTATTCAAAAATGATTATTCATAATTATATCCCTAAATGTTAATTCTGTACATATTCCTCGCAGCCTCGTAATTAAAATGTCAAATTAGAGTCTATAAACACCAATTCAACCCTTACTTCAGCGTTTTAATGTCCAGCCTAAGGTCCATGGAGACTGTGTCCACTAGTTGTTAGCCACAACTACTTCAAATAATGTGGCGGTATTTTTATATAGCATGGTCGAACTGTGTGTTTGTGTGCGTCAGACGTGAGTCTCGATGTAGGAGTGTGTGTGCGAGAGGGAGGGCGTGCGAGGGGCGGGTTCAGGCGTAGCGGCAGGGCTGGGCTCGGAGGCGGGGCTTGGCTGACGTTCCCGCTGCAGCTCTGATGAAAACAGCTCCATGTAAACTTTCTTCCATTCCTGGAACTCTGAGGATGTGAGCTTAGGATTGGCCAGCAGCTTGTCAATCAGTGCTACCTCGCCCTCCCTGTCCTAGGGGAGTGAAGAAAGAGAGCAGTGGAGGGTGGGCATTACAGATACAGTCTCCTTCATACAGTGGTTAGGATGTCATAGTCAAAGCACGCCACAGGCGGTTAGCGTAGACGTGAAGCGATGTGGACTCAACCTAGATGAGCAGAGCGACATACACGCAAACACACATAGCATGCTCAGACTTGACTGGAGTCCTCTGGCACTGTGGGGCTTCGTGCCCCCAATTAACCTTTGTTCATTCAAGTCTGAGTGATAAGGGATGTTTATAATACCCTCCCAATGCAACGGAGGCTCTGCCCCAACATAATAAGCACAGCGCAGCAGCCCGGGAAGGGGGTGGGGGGGAGGTCACAGCAGAGGCACGGATCGACTGACCCAACCACAGGAAGAAAAAAAAAGGCACCAGGCGGAGCCTAAACCAGGATAACCCACACAGAGAAGCAGGGTTCAGAGAAGAGTTTGGCCTTGCCAATGGTCATTAGCTCGTTTGAGTTGGTTATTAATCGGTCAACATGGTGATCAGCAGGTCTAAGGTGGTTATTAGCTCATCTAAACTGGTCATTAGCCGGTCAACATGGTGATTAGCTGGACTAAGATGATCATTAGCTGGTCAAAACTGGTTATTAGTTTGTCAGCATGGTGATTAGCTGATCTATGATGATCGTTAGCTGATCAAAACTGGTGATTAGCTGGTCAATATGGTGATTGTCTGGCCTAAGCCGATTATTAGCTCATCTAAACTGGCTTTAAGGTAGTCCACGTGGTAATTAGCTGGTCTAAGATGATAATTAGCTGGTCAAACTGGTTATTAGCTGTGAACATGGTGATTGTCTGGTCTAAGCTCATTATTAGCTCATCTAAGCTGGTTATTAGCTGGTCAACATGGTGATTAGGTGGTCTAAGATGGTTATTAGCTCATCTAAACTGGTTATTAGCTGGTCAACATGGTGATTAGCAGGTTTAAGATGTCATCAGCTCATCTAAAGTGGTTATTAGCTGATCAACATGGTGATTAGCTGGTCTAAGATGGTTATTAGCTCATCTAAACTGGTTATTAGCTGGTCAACATGGTGATTAGCTGGTCTAGGATGATTGTTAGCTGGTCAAAACTGTTTTTTAGTTGGTCAACATGATGATTGACTGGTCAGCTCATCACTGGTTATTATCATCTGTGATTCTAAGATGGTTATCTAAAGTGGTTATCTAAACATGGTTATTAGCTGGTCAACTAAATGGTGATTAGCTGGTCAACATGGTGATTAGCTGGAACTCTATTAGCTGGTCATCAAATCTGATAAGATTTACTGGTCAAAACTGGTTATTAGCTGGTCAACATGGTGATTAGCTGGTCTAAGATGGTTATAAGCTCATCTAAACTGGTTATTAGCTGGTCAACATGGTGATTAGCTGGTCTAGGATAATTGTTAGCTGGTCAAAACTGGTTTTTAGTTGGTCAACATAATGATTGACTGGTCTAAGATGGTTATTAGCTCAACTAAACTGGTTATTAGCTGGTCAACATTGTGATTAGCTAATTTAGGACAATCATTAGCTGGTCAGAACTGGTTATTAGCTGGTCATCATGGTTATCATCTGGTCTAAGATGGTTATTAGCTTAACTAAACAGGTTATTAGCTGGTCAACATGGTGATTAGCTGGTCTAAAATGATCATTTACTGGTCAAAACTGGTTATTAGCTGGTCAACATGGTGATTAGCTGGTCTGAGATAGATATCAGCTGGTCTAAGATGGTCATTATCTTGTCTAAGCTAGTCATTGTCTGGTTTAAGCTGGTCATTAGCTGGTCTAAGATGGCTTAAGCTAGTCATTAGCTGCTCATATGCTAGTCTAAAATGGTCTAGTGTAAGATGGTCATTAAAATGGGTCATAATCTGGTCATTAGCTTGTCTAAGATGGTCATTAGCTCATCATTAATGGTCCATCGTAGATCCTATGTTTTGAAACCTTTCTTTTCTATTGACCAACTGTTTACAATACACACAATGCAACTGAAGGCTCTGCCCCAACATAATAAGCACAGTGTAACAGCCTGGGGTCGGGGGTGGGGGGTTTCACAGCATAGGCACGGACTGACTGACCCAACCACGGGAAGACCCAGTGGCACCAAGTGGAGCCTAAACCAGATTAACCCAACATAGAGAAGCAGGGTTCAGAGCAGAGTTTGGCCAAAACCCTCCTCCCACACCAGACAGAGAACTCCGTCTAACATGGATGGGATTCTGGGATAGCAGTTTGGCTTACTCATTGTGTCGAAATGGACTACAAAAACACACAAAATTCCTGCTTTCCCCAGAACCCCACAGACATCAGACAGACGGAGAGGGACGGACAGGCAGACGGGACAGATGAAACAAACAGGCACACACGGTGCAGTGGGACCCATGCGGCAGCAGAGGTCAGATACCTTTAGCGTGCTCTGCAGGATGCGGAGATGATGCAGTTTGTCATTTAGCTGTGGATCGTTGCAACGCCGGATGAAAAGGTGTTTGTACTCCAGACGGGTGGAAAGGCGGTGCTCACCAATAGGCGACAGACTGGCACGCTCCAGCGCCCGGTACAAATCACCAAGCGAATCCGCCTGCCCGTGACACTCCTGTTCCCCGCCTGTGGGGGGGGCGCCACAGAAAGCCAGAGTTAAAGAGGGGTGGCTCCACCAGCAAGGCACATTTGTGAGTGGGATTGGAACAGAAACAGACAGACTGCAACATTTCAACTATGCATTTTAATGTTCAATCAGGTGTGTAGGTTGGCATTTGTATGCTGATGATACTCAGCTCATTTATTTTGTTTGTTAGTCTGGAATTATGAAGGTAGAAAGACAGAAATGACATAAGACCTAGACGAGAAGTGTCTTTCATCAGGCTGGCATAGATAAATGCTTAATCAGGCTCAGATTTATGTAAATATGGGAACATTTTCTCTCGCCGTCTCGGTTTTTATCTGTTATCGTTTGAAGAAACGGGTGCTGGGTTTCTCTGTGCCAACACCTCTTTTTCTCTCCATCTCCGTCTGTCTGGTAATACACATACATACACACACACATCTGCCCTTCTCAATGTGTTTAACACTTTCCTGCCTAAAAATTCAGCTTAAAATTGAAAAGCAATTTTGGAACTTGTTAGATGATTTCTGGTTGGTTTGTCAGTAGCTGGTCTAACATGGACTAAGCTGGTCATCATATGGTCTTCCATGATCCAAGTTGGTCGTTAGATGATTTAGAGGGGTCTCCAACCCTGCTTCTGAAGAGCTACCATCCTGCAGATACAAACAAGTGTGTTTAAGCAGGGTTGGAAGCGAAGTCTGCAGGACGGTAGCTCTCCAGGCGCAGGGTTGAGATCCCTGGTCTAACGTAATCTAAAATGGTCATTAGCCGGTTTAAGTTGGTCATCTGCTGGTCAGCATAATCATTAGCTGGTCTAATATGTTCTAAGCTGTCCTACCAGTCTAAAATGGTCATTAGATGATCTAACATGGTCATTTGCTGGTTTAAACTAGTTATTAACTAGTGTAAGATGGTTGTAAGATATTAGTGTAAAATTAAAACAGGTCATGATCTAGTCATTACCTTGTCTAAGATGGTCATTAGTTTATCATTAATGGTCCATCTTAAAGCCTATGTTTTGGAACCTTTCTTTTCTATTGACCAACTGTTTAGAATATCCACAATGCAACAGGAGGCTCTGTCCCAACATTATAAGCACAGTGTAACAGCTGTGATTGATCTAAGACTGTCATTAGCTGGTTCAATATGGACTAAACTGGTCATTTGATGGACTTCCAGGATCCAAGTTGGTCATTAGATGATTTAGATGGTCTAACATACTCAAAGATGGACATTAGCCAGTTTAAGCTGGTCATTTGCTGGTCAACATAATCATTAGCTGGTCTAAGATGGTCTAAGATGATCATTTGTTGGTCTAACAGTCTAAAATGGTCATTAGATGATCTAACATGGTCATTTGCTGGTCTAAACTGTCTATTAGCTGTTTTAAGATGGTCATTTGCTGGTTTAAACTGGTCATTAACTAGTGTAGAATGGGCATTAAAATGGGTCATAATCTGGTCATTAGCTTGTATAAATGGTCATTAGCTCATCATTAATGACATCTTAAAGCCTATGTTTTGGAACCTTTCTTTTCTATTAACTAACAGTTTATAATACCCACAATGCAACAGGAGGCTCTGCCTCAACATAATAAGCACAGTGTAACAGCTGTGGTTGTGGTTGGTCTAAGATTGCCATTAGCTGGTCTAACATGGACTATACTGGTCATTAGAGGTTTTAGATGGTCTAACATACTCTAAGATGGTCATTAGCCAGTTTAAACTGGTCATTTGTTGGTCAACATAATCATTAGCTGGTCTAAAATGGTCTAAACTGATAATTTGCTGGTCTAACAGTCTAAAATGGTCATTAGATGACCTAACATGGTTATTTGCTGGTCTGTTAGCTGCTATTGGATGGTCTTTCATGATCCAAGTTGGTTGTTAGATGATCTAACGGCTAAGTTAGTCGCTAGATGATTTAGATGGTCTAACATACTTTAAGATGGTCATTAGCCAGCTGGTCAACAACTAAGATGGGGGAGAGCTGGTCTAAGATGGTCTTTAATTGGTCTAACGTGGTCTAAGATGGTTTTGAAAAGGGGTTGAGTAAGTACAATTCAATGATGGTAGACACATAAAGCGGACAGTGAGACTAGAAGACAGATTTCATAAGTGTTAAAAATGACATGTTCAATTCATTTAACACAGCCACCTTTCAAAGCAGAGAAAAACTCCCTTAAGGCTACTCTGGTTTGACAATCAATCACTCTGACAGACATTCTGTAGAGCGGGTGACATGTCGCTTCTTTCTTTGCTCTTTCTGTCTATGCACATACTGTATATCCAACTGCTCATGTATTAGGAAATTGGTTGAGTCACTCCAGTCCTGTTGTTGTAGTGTTTGTGTAGGTAAAACACGTGGGCTATGAGCAGTATCTAGTGCTGGGTCTTATTAGTAGATATGTAGGGCGTGTATTTAGACACTATTTTGAACAACCACAGGAGGGCAGCAGTCCCACGCTCCGCTTCCCACCACAAGCTGCAGATGCAGGGTATAATATATGTCACATTCAGCAATGGAATCAAGTTTTAATGAATATTAAATAAGGGTGTCGAACATGTCAAAAAATAATTGGAAAATCATTGTCTATTTAGTAAGCCAGGCCACGTCTCAAACTTATTTAGAATATTGCTTTTTGTAAATTTAGTGTGCAAGCTCAGTTTACTACACGCCTGCAATTATTTAAAAAAGAAAAAGCATTTTATCAACCGCGTGACGGATTACAATAACGATGACTAAACCTAAGTAAATCTTTGTGATTCTTTTATAACTTGTTAAATGCCACAGAACTTTCAAAACTCTGGCATTGCACAACACGATCTTTCTCTCCAGTTGCCGGGGAACATGCGACTGAGAGTCACGATCAATAGGCCGTGCCTCTCTTTCTCTTCAGTATGTAGTACAGCACGCATGGGCTCTGTGGATGACTAACAGATGCCCCCTACTCCTCCAGAGAGAGATAGAAACAGAGCGATATGAAAGACACAGATAAGAGGGAGACTCATTAAAAGCCACTGGGATTATATATAGAGTGCTGCTGGAGATCCGTCTGAGATGACGAAAAAGGGGAATATTAGAAAAGAAAGTTAGAGGGGACAGTGCGAAAGAGGGCCGATGGGAAGTGAGACGGGCAGATTGGTGGTGAGATGGGCGGTGAGATGGGGAATATAGATGATAAGATGGCAATGAGCCATAAGGCGATAGACTGCGAGACGAGGGGAAGATGGAAAGTAATACGGGGGAGATAAACAGAGTGGTAATCCAGCAGCAAATGGGCGGCTTCCTGTGAGGTTTGTGGAGAGAAATGGGTCTATCCGGACACCAGACCAAACAGAAACAGGAGAGAATTAATAGCCCGTTCAGAATTTACTGCTAACCACAAGGTTAAAGCAATAATACATGCGTTACAGTCATTTAAAGAAAGTAAGAGGTAACCATGTTCAAAAAGTAGTTACATTTATTCATAATCATCCAAAATAAAAATCATAACTCTAAATAATATAGTTAATTAGCATATCCGTAGGGAGTTTATGGTCGTCAAGCAACGCAGCAACTAATAATACAGAATTAATCTGCAATCAAAATCGGTACTTTCTGGCTTTGACTGATCCAATCAAAGCTAATCAACAGTGTGACTATTTACCTGAAGCATCCCCTGAGAAGTACATGTTCATTGCTCTTTTATGATGGTTACTAGTCAAATGACATGCAGATATATGCAGAAATATCTCATCTTTTGCAGCAAGTTTTTACAATTCTTTTTCTTTTTTTTTTTAATTTCCCAATCTTTTTCTTCACTGATTTAATCAATCGTTAGCTTTTTATTAACTCACAAAGCTAGTTTGGGAAACTCTAATTTGATTTTAGAAAATGATGCATTAAACAAAAGTCAATTTTAAATACATTTGTGAATTAATATTAAAATAAAAATGTATATTGATTTAAAGTTAAACTTAAATTAAACTAAATTAATAAGCTTAACTTCTGCTAAATGGGGACAACTGAAATAAGTAAATTTAAATTTTAAATATGAAAAATTTACATTTTTAGATTATTTATACATCATCTGAATAAGCCTATTTAAAGCTAAATAAATAAGATTTCCATTGATGTATGGTTTGTTAGGATAGGACAATATTTGGCTGAGACAACAATTTGAACATCTGGAATTTGGAATCTGAGGTTGCAAAAATATCAAAATACTGAGAAAATTGCATTTTAAGTTGTCCAAATGAAGTTCTTAGCAATGCATAGTACTAATCAAAAATTAAATTTGATATATTTATGGTAGTAAATTTACAACATGTCTTTATGGAACATGATCTACTTAATATCCTAATGATTTTTGGCATAAAAGAAAAATTGATCATTTTGACCCATACAATGTATTTTTGGCTATTGCTACAAATATACCTGTGCTTCTTAAGACTGGTTTATATATATCCTTATGCAATTTTTTTGTAACAATATGTGTCTGAAAACTAACAGGCTTACACAAACATCTATAAAGATGCACTGTCCTTGTAAATCAAAACCAACTACAATACAGTAAAGTGGGTCAGGATCTTGTGACAGAACCATGCCAACACTGCAGAATTAAAATGCATTTCATAGGAAAGAGCATGCAGCTATTTCTGGAAGAAGATGCCTGTATGCGCATGTGTGCACGTGTGTATGTAAGAACTGAGTGGACAGATCTCAGTGGGGGACTTTACAGCACAGCTAAAAAAAAATTCTGCAACCAAGACACTGTTTACGCTTCATACAGCGCCAACACACACTCAAGCAGGGAAAAAGAGGAAGATACAGAAGCTAAGAAAACACAGGAAGAGATACAGACAGTAAAAGAGCCTCAAATCCCCGCACACGGCCCTCTGTGAGAGCACTGCTCTTAACAATTTAATATCGAAGCACTCAAATAAATTCACACATGCATTAAAATAACTCTGCTGTGCCTACTGTTCTCATAATGAGAGGGGTTATTAAAATCTAATAGAATACGGTAAAGAGGTTTGAGAGGACTGATTTGAGCTGATCTTGTCCTCAGAGCCATTAATTTTCTGCCATGCACAGGTACTCATGTTGCAAAATAATAATAAAGGATAGATTCAGCCATATAGTACCTTTGCAAAAGCCTGATCAAGTCACATCCCCCTATTTGTCATCATTTACAATTTGTGTGTAAATTTTGGACTATCAGTCAATTCTAAAAATTAATTGAACTAATTACGGAATTTATGGGTCAGGGGAAGTTTTAGAAAAATACATTTTTGACAGGCAATACAATAACAATAAGAAAATAAAATGATCATTTACATGATTTTAATTGAGTGTTTTAATTATTTTATCTCCAAACCACTTTCGTAAAGTTGTGGAATCACTGTTGACCCACCGTTATTGATGCAGTGTGAACGGCTGAGTTCCCTACGGCTGGGGTCCCGCTGGTCTGCCATGCTGGCTGAGGGTGTTAGGAGGGCATGCAGGCCGCTATCCCGGGGCAAGGTGAAGCTGCGGGGTTTCCCAGCTGCGTTAACAGGGTCTCGGAGCCTCTCCCCTTCGAGCATTGGAAAGGGACCGTAATGTTCCTGCATCAGTGTGCGTTGGGCAGGCAGAGTAGATTGGCGGCGATATTCCGGAGAAAGACCTGCCCCTGGCTCGCAGAACACAGCATCCTCCAGGGGCAGGGTTTGCAGGTAGTGGAGGCCTGAGCTGGTCAGAGGGGTTTCAATCAGGTCCTGCCATGAGCGCCGTTGGCTGGCGGACTTCCGCGCTGGGGAACCTCCTCCGCTGCTGCTGCCCCCTTGCGGTTCGGAACGGTACTCCTCGTGAGAGGAGCGAGACTGGGAAGTTTCTGTGGATGAGAGGCGGCCGTGCTTGGGTTCTAGGTAAGGACTGGCACAACTCACCTGGTTCTGTGTGAGAGAAAAATATGAACATAAGGTTAAACCCAAGTATTTGCTAGATTGTACTTTTTTCTCTCATTTGGGGTGCAAAGACAAAAACTTGCCTAACAGGAAAGAACACACTGTGTACGACTGAATTTGATGCTCATCATGCAACTACATTTTCAAAGGTATAAATCATTCATGCCCTTTAAAATTCACTATGCTTAAAAATCATGAATGGACACAAAGATTTTGCTCTTCTGCATGTATCACCTTCAGGCAAAAGGCAAGAATAAAGTGTGCTAATGAAGAAACTCAGAGAGTAGACCAGGCCCCTGAATACCCACTCTCGTCTAAGACAGGCAGATGAATAATGAACAGAGAGAGAGCTCTGGTTTCGGTGAAAACTGCCGAATATAGAAAAATGGAGGGATAGGGGACAGAGGAGTGGAGGGAGAACCTGAAGCTGTGTTAGTGTGAAATTAGACTCTGAATATGGGCCAACTGCTTTTCCTGCTTTCAACCAATTGGCAAAGTTTCAAAAGAACAGGTTTAATTATAGGTGGGATGAAATGATAGATTGAATGATAGATAGTGTGACAGAATGATAGAAGGATAGATAAAGTGATATATAGAACGACAGAACGCTAAAATGATAGATAGACAGATAGATAGATAGATAAATAGATATTTGGAATTATATAACAAATGATAGAATGAACAACAGAACAATAGACAGACAGATAGATCGAGCGAACAATCACTATATATAGAATGAACAAATGAAAGGATGAACGAACGAAAAATGAAAGAACGAACAAACTAAAGATGGATAGATAGACTGATAGAAAGAATGATAAATAGAACGACAGATATAAAGAACAACAGAACAAATGATAGAACAAACGACAGAACGTTAGACAGATAGATATATAGATAGATAGACAGATAGACAGAACAACAGAACGATCAATAGACAGAATGATAGAATGACAATGATAGAACAAACGAAAGATAGATAGACAGACAGATAGATAGAATGAACGATAGATGGATAGACAGACAGTCAGACGGACAGACAGAACGAACAAACGATAGATAGATAGATAGAACAAATGATAGAATGAGCGACAGAACGATAGACAGACAGATCAAACGAACAACCACTAGATATACAGAACGAACAAATAATAGGACGAACAAATGAAAAAATGAACAATGAAAAATGGATGGATAGATTAATAGATTGATAGAAAGAATGATAAATAGAATGATAGATACATAGAACGACAGAACAAATGATAGAACAAATGACAGAACGATAGACAGATAGATAGAACAGAATGAACGAACGAAACGAACGACAGATAGATAGATAGAACAACAGAACAATCAATAGACAGAATGATAGAATGACAATGATAGAACGAACGAAAGATAGACAGACAGACAGAATGAACGATAAATAGATAGACAGACAGACAGACAGTCAGATGGACAGACAGAACGAACAAAAGATAGATATAGATAGATGGATAGATAGATAGATAGATAGATAGATAGAACAAATGATAGAATGAGCGACAGAACAATAGACAGACCGATAGATCAAACGAACAACCACTAGATATACAGAACAAACAAATGATAGGACGAACGAACGAAAAAAATGAAGAATGAACAATGAAAAATGGATGGATAGATTGATAGAAAGAATGATAAACAGAATGATAGATACATAGAACGACAGAACAAATTATAGAACAAATGACAGAACGATAGACAGACAGATGGAACATCAGAACGAACAAAACGAACGACCGATAGATAGATAGATAGATAGATAGATAGATAGATAGATAGATAGATAGATAGATAGATAGACAGAAAACAGAAAACTTTGGAGGTCTAATAGTTAGCAGTGTCAGTCTCCCCTAATTTAGTTTTTCTCTAGGAATAATGTGTGTGTATGTGTGAAAGAGAAATGGAGAGGCCTTGTACAAGCAAAAAAAAAACTTAAGAAAGGAAAAGCGTTTAATTCATGTCTCTTTGTTTGCTCTTAAATAAAAGCATTGCTGCTGTGTGTGGCCTCTGGCTGACCTGCCCTGCAGTACTGCACTGAAAATACACAAAACACACTGACTGTTAACACACACACACACAAATTAAACCACACACATTCAGGAATGCATGCACACCAAATCCTATCATCTATTAAAAGGATTTTTTTTTGCTTTATGGTAATGTGAATTGTGATAGAAATCTTAAAAATAGGCTTTGTTTTCATCACAAAACAAATAGAAAATATATTTTTATCTTTTGATTTTGTGTGAAATATTACTCAGTGATTAACATGACAGGTTTGATGAGACTTACCAAAAAGGAAATAAATATCCGATACTGTCTATCAAGAGCACAGGGTAAACGTAACAGTGACTCACAAAAACTGAGATACACAGAGAGACAGAAAGATAAGACTCAATCTCATCACATCTCTACAGTAGGCTCAGAGATGAGGTGGTCTGACTCATTCACACACACAGACACACACACAGTCACTCAGTGACGTGGTAAGGCCAGGTCTGGAGGACGGCACTACAAAACAGCTCTTTTACCAATGCCAAATGTCAAGCATTATGAAGCAGTGCTATTGTGTGGGATTACACAATGAGAAGGAGCCATGTGTGTCTGTGTGTGTGCAGAATGCTGGATGCTGACTCACTGAGGGTGGCCGTGGGTACGTGTCATAAGGGGGCGGTGGGCTGTCTTGCTTGGGCGTCGAGGGCGTCTCATTATCTTCATGTTCACTTTCACTCCAGTAGTCTGCTGGAAGAGAGAGAGGGGAACATGTAGGGAGTCATTAGCTTGTTGCAAAACATTTCCATAAAGTAAACAATAATTAAATTAAAGCCTTGGAGATCATGTGGGCCACAAAGACACATGCAGGTTTTCCTATGGGGACCTGCAGTAAAACGGTTTACCGCACAGTGGTATACCGCACACTTCCAAGACCGCCACTATAGTCTATCCTGATATGTGACATCAAAAGCAGGAAACTGAGAAAAAACTCAATTTTAAGCTTTTAAAAGCTTTTTCATAAAAACACTACCTGCTACTTTTGAATGACCAAAAAAGAAAGATGCTTTTAAAAACTTGATGGTGTAGTTACAGCATCTACCAGCAGGGAGTAACCAGCTGACCAGCCAAACTTTGACCTCTGTTGTGGACTTGGGGATCTACTTTCCTTCCCTTTTTTGTCTTTTTTTCTGCACTGGACCATTTTAAGACATCTTAACATCCAACTTTATGATTGATGGCAATGGTTTCTAATGTCTCCGTAGGCTCGCAATGTTTTTGGGTAATGCAGCTCTGATTAGGCCCTCTCTAAACTTTGTTTGGCCCCTCCCACTGTTTTGTTCCACCCTTTTTATTGATACACTTGTCAGACACTTTGCATTCAGCGATTTGCTTTGCATTCAAGATACACATATTTCTGGGAATCGAACCCACAACCTTTCTAACTACATGAATTCTCACCTTGTTCTTGACGGATTCGCTCTCGTTCTGCATAGCCGGCAGCCGCCATGTTTAGACGACTCAACCATCTGTTCATATCGTCCACACCGTCCGCTGCGAAGTAGAAGCTCTTGATTTTGGGATGGCACGCTTTAAACGCACTGTGCAGAGAGTAAAGACACAGTAAGAATTACTCAAACATCCTATATGGCCATATGAAATCCATTTTATTTTTTCCCAAAATGTTTTTTTTTTTCAGTTTTAATTTTTCTGTATTTAGTTTTTTTCCATTTTCCAAAAAGCATGTCTAATTAATTGAAATCACAAAACGCACACAATTTAACTTCAATTTATTAAAAGTTTAACAAAAGTTAAATTTTTAATGGCCCTATGAAATACGTTTTATTTTTTTCTCAAAATTCAGTTTCATTTTGACCAAATTCTGTGTTTTCCCTTAATATTCTAGATTTCATTTTAAATTTTAATAATCAAAAGCACGTCTAATTAATTGATTTTATAAAAATTTCTTTATTTCACGTCGCTATGTAGCCATTAAGAGCTTGGATGAGAGAAGAGCGCTATTATCATCGGTTATCAAATTAGACACCATTATCGGTTTCAATGTAGTCACATACTAATATACATGTTAAAGCAAAATTATACTGTTTGTGTGCACTGTATAACAAGGCATGATAAGGCTGCAGGATTGTTTTGCACAAAACAAGCCCGTTAAACATTCATAAAACTTCAGCCATCACAACTCGGATGTGAATAATATTAAAAATAATAAACTAATCAATTGCACAATTACATGAGCTTAAATGCAAAATAATAAGCCTGATATGGGATAGAAAAGATCCATTTCCAAAAGCATAAACATAAAACTTGAAAAGTTTTAATTATTTTACTTACAGTTGAGAAAATGTTAAACACAGTTTGAAAATAACATATTTGTTAAATAGTTTTATTTATCATATGTTCTCATATTTAGTTTTAATGTGTTTTTCTAAAGCCATAATTTTGTTATAATACTACTGTTTTGATATGTTTGCTATCGTACTGACAAACTATGGTAAGTTTGATCTTCAAACATCACTGTTATCAGTTATGATATTGATATATGGAACGCAAAACAATTAAAAAAACGAATACATATTGAACCTGTTTTTTAATTCATAGATAATCACTAGTAAGATTTTAGTGATATTTTGACCACTGAACAAAAAATGTCCCCAGTTTTCATTTCAGAAAACTGGTCACCTTATCATAGACACTAGTCTATATTGCATTTTCATTTAAGTGTACTGACCTACTTTTAATTTATTCATCCCAAATTGGGCAAATTCTGTGACATACAGTAAATTAAATTTTTATGTCTGGATTCTATGATTCTGTCTGCATTTTCCGCATTGCGGAAATCATAGGGCCCTAATCAAAACAATTCTCAAAAATGTGTAAAGTTACTCACTATTTTTTGCGACATTCACTGGCTCTGTCGATTTTGAACTCAGGGAGGCTGACAAACCCTTCGGCCTTCTCATCCTACAAGGTGTAGAAAATAAAGAGAGAGGATTGTGTGGATGTTTCACCCCACTTACACTCATCTGTAATGTCATTACATCCTCGTTAGGAGTTACATCTCCTTATTCTTCTCTCTTTCTTGGTTCATTCCATTACTTTTTTCCCCCTGCATTAAATTGCAGCAGAGCTGCTGACAGGAACTCTGCATAAATAAATGAAAAGCATAAATTGTTGCGGCTCTCTGTAAGCCTGTCTGTGTTTACAAAACCCACACAGTAGAAGATCATCAATTATAGCAGAGCCGGACTATGTTGCAGGATTCTCAGTGGACCAAAACCAGACCGAGAGGAACTCTCCCCTTCCCATACTTCCTCCGAAACCCCCAGAACGGCAGTCGTATCCCACACTCTGGCCATGATAAAAGCGAAAACACTGAGGGTAATTAATCAAAAGCAAAGGAGCAAGGGAACAAGTACGCAAGAGAAGGGGAGTGTTTGTTGGGAGAAGTTCCTTATCTTCATTACAGCAACTGCATGTGTAGAAGACTGTTTTGTTGGGGTAGATGAGCATTAATCTTGTTCCACACAAGAGGGTAAAGCCGGCACCAATTAAAGTCTCATCTCTAGATCGATACAGTTTCTGCTGTGCTGGTGGATACGAGAAACAACAAAGACAACTGTATTGGCCAATCACGCACACACACTTACCTCTTCATTCATGTACCAGTACAAGCAGGCGTCCTTTAAAACAAACCAGTACTTCTTCCATTTCTGTGAGAAATAGCTCTTTGCGTCCTTCTTCTTCCACAGCCAACCCTCACAATCTCCACGACCTAAGTCCTTACAGGAGATTCGTCTCTTACTGATGGAGGACAGCGGAGCTGCTAAATGTCATACAAGAAGACAGTACGTGTTAATAACTGTTATAAAATGAATAGTTCAGAATCTAGATTGGATAAAGCTGTTGTATAATAGCATCATCAGTTCATTTTTGTATTAAAGGGCAGCATTTACTCATTCGCAACTCATGTTGTTTCAAATCAGTATAACTTTTGTTCATTTGTAGACCATAAAAGAACACATGCAGGATGGTTATACTGCACTTTTCCTTAATGAAAGTAAATAATGACCAGTAAACACCTTCAAATGGTCAAAAAGCGTAAGTAATCAGTTTCATAAACATACTTTTGAAGTTGCATGATAACTAGAAACAGACCAAAATTATGATGAGACATGTTGGTCTCTATTAGGGATGCACAATATTGGATTTTTACCAATATCCGATATGCTGATATTTTTCAACTTATTTCAGCCAATAGCCGATGCAGATACCGGACGCCTGTGCAGAACTTATTTGTTAGAATTAAATAAACAATAATGAAGTTCTTTTATAATGACAGTACATTGAAGCTTTGAAAATAACTATAAATAAACTATATCTCAAATCCTGCCTTTTTTTCAGAAAAATGCAGTGGCATCCTTAACATTTTATTTTAAGATTTAACATTTGTAGATAGTCTAAAGCAAAAGAGTTGTACAATTTTTTTTAATCTTTTAGAGCTCATAATGTGTTCAAATTTTTTTTACATATTACACATTAATGAATAAATTAGTACATATCAAGTGTCATGTTTGTGATTTTTTTTAATTCATGAAAGCTATGGCTTCTGACCTCTAAATCAAAACATACTCATGATTTTATGACATCAATTACTGCTTTATTTAATCAGAAACACAGTCTAAATGTTATTTGGGTATTTTACTTTCATTTTATTCGAAGTAGGCCAGCAGCGCCCTCCAGGGAATTAAAACTCCTTACGGAACGGGCATTAGGACAAACGGAATGTGTCATTCTGTACGTTTATTCTCAGATTAAATGCAGCGATCCAAAACAGTGAATCTAATCATCATTCAGGCAAAACTTTGCTTTAAGAATGAGCCACACTGCTGACATGATTCCTCTTTACATTTAAAGCCATTATCGGCAGATTCCGATATCGGCTCCGATAATATTGTGCATCCCTAGTATCTATTAATGTCAAAACTTGCATTACACATCTCTATGCACCATGTTTGTGAATGTGAAAGAGATTTAAGATCTCTGATTTAAAACGAACAAAAAATATCACTGAACAATTTGAATTTTAGTCCTAACAAATGGCTTCAAAAGACTTGGAATATCATCTGGTTTCAGAAAGCTTATAATAAATGACAATACAACACAGTATAGTCATATAAACCACTTTTCTGTTCCATTTTATTGAATGCAAAAACGGGCAGTGTAAACATCTCATTTTGTGTTTGACAAAAGGAAGTCATATGCATTAGAAACAATATAATAAGGCTAATAAATTGCCTTTTTTATTATTGGGTGAACTGTTCTTTAATATGCCCTGTTGCTGTATTGCTTATCAGCTATAAACAACCTCCACTATATGCCATGGCTAAGAATGACTCTTTCTCATTGCAAAATTATTGTAATGCATAGCCACTTATGATTTGTTATTTTATTACAACAAATACAAATGTTTACAAGTGAATGGGCAGAAGATCTCAGACTGATTTGAATAGAAAACATTCCTAAATGCATTGATATTGTAACTTGATTAGGTGTTTTTTTAGTTGTACTTTGGCTAAAACGCTCAATATCAATCTTTGTTGAATTCTTTTGGGGAGTAATATACCATTTTTGTTATGATGATGTAATGTACTGTCATAATAGTGTTGCAACTCTTGAGGCCTTTCCACTGTTAAAATCTAAGGAATGCATTAGGCATCTGCCAAATGTGTCAGAAGTTTATAAGTATGATGGAAATGAACTCTTTAGTCTATTAGGTTTACATTTCTAGCCTATTTTTTGCCTTATGCAGGCAAAATATGCAAGCAGTGTCTGCAGTGAAGACAATGTTCCCAAACATGAGAATAAGATAGATAAGTGATCACCTTTACTCTTTTTCTTGGTCTTGGAGAGCAGAGAAGATCCCTGGAATGTCTGTCAAGCAAAGCAGAAGACATAACATAAATACATAAACATACACAATTATTATACAACTATATTAGAATTACATTTAAATATATTTATATAAGATTTATGAATAAATATGAATGGAGAAATGTAAGGAAATACAGCAGGAGGAAGTGAAATGAGACAAAAATACATTCGCTTCTCCCAAGTGGAATCACATGGGGGAAATGTGTGAACATAATGATCTCCGAGCATCAATCCATCGTACAACAAATTAAAATCGGAAGCGACATCCGAGCAGATGAAGGCGCGAGAGCCCAGACAGCCAGAGAGAAGGAAGGCGAGAAGAAGCATAGAGAGAAAATAAACAAGATTTCTAACATCCTTGGCCTGTGTGTTTATTGACCAGTATTTCTTGGATCAGCACACCCAGACCAAGCACATATTTATGATCCAAGCCCTGTGGCAATTCTCCTCTGTGAAGAAACTTCCTGCAAGTTTGAGCATTAAATTAGAGGTAAACAAGTGTTGCCATGCATCTATTAGCAACCGTATGAAAGAACACACTGACTAACACATGCTAATTGATTTATTGACATGTGCCTGAGGAGGGAAGTTGCCCTGCAGCCCAAAAGGAATAACTGAAATTGATTAATGGAATATGTTTAGAAACTCACTCAGCCGGTTCATTGAATGTCTTTATTTATTCAGAAGTAACTGAATATACTGTGTCCATTTCT
The DNA here is from genome assembly GCF_022985175.1 of Labeo rohita. Lineage (NCBI taxonomy): Eukaryota > Metazoa > Chordata > Actinopteri > Cypriniformes > Cyprinidae > Labeo > Labeo rohita. The sequence goes on along the minus strand of NC_066892.1, from coordinate 10,987,875 downwards.
TGAAGACGATTTTCTGTTTGTTCATGTGCCCTTATTGGTCATTCAATAAAATGGTAGTTCCGAGTCCGAGTCTTGGGTCTCATTCATTCTATTTTACTTCGCTTACAAAACCCAAAAATATAAAATTACAAAAAAATAGTAGTTTCCCAGCATTTCACCTCATCACACACTTCAATGTCAACACTATTCTCTCCCAAAGCGCTGTGGGAATCTCCTCTCAGAAGGTGTGAATCACAATTGCTGTGTGAATTGGAGCAAGTTGTGAGAAACACTTAGACGCAGCAAGAAATACTTCCCTGAGGATTCAATACCTAGACACAAACAAAGCAAAATGATATAGCAAAATGTAATGACAGCATATACAGTGCCTTGCAAAAGTATTCATACCCCTTAATTTTTTTCACATTGTGTCATGTTGCCGCCTTATGTTAAACTGCTTTTAATTTATTTTTTTCCCACATCAATCTACACTTCATACACCATAATGGCAAGGCAAAAAAAAAGGCTTTTAACATCTTTGCAAATTTATTAAAAATGAAAAACTTAAATTATTCCATTGCATAAGTATTCATACCCTTATCTGGGAGAGTTTAAAGTTAGCTCAGGAGCATTCATATTGCTTGTAGATTTTACTCCACTTTGAGTGGAGTTAACCTGTGGCAAATTCAATTGAATGGTTATGATTTGGAAAGGCACATATCTTGATAAAAGTTCTAACAGCTGAAAATGCATATCAGAGCAAAAACAAAGCCCTGAGGTCAAAAGAACTGTCTGTAGAGCTCAGAGTCAGGATTGCATCAAGCCGCACATCTGGGGAAATGTTCAGAAAAAAATTCTGCTGTACTGAAGGTTTACAGAAGCATGCAGCCGCCATTATCCTTATAGGAAGAAGTTTAGAACAAATACTGTTAAAGGTATGAATACTTATGCAACGTACTTATTTCAGGTTTTTTTTTTAATACATTTACAAAGTTGTGACAATTCTGTTTTTGCTTTGACATTATGGTGTATGGAGTGTAGATGTCATTTAAAGCAGTCTAACATAAGGCAGCAACATACAAAACGTGAAGGGGTATGAATACTTTTGCAAGGCACTGTATATCAAAAATAGGCGTGCACTTAGCAGATGACACAAATGGACGAGCGCCTACAAGCAAACCTTGATTTTCAATAATAAATTTCACTTTCAATGTCAATGAAGAAACCAAGAGAGTCTTGCTGAGTTAATGGACCCTCAAACGACATCCACATTTGCTTGAAACGATCACGGGCAATTGTTGAAAATGTGTAGAGGTTGGAGAGCAACTCCTACTGAGACTAGAGATCACGTAACGGGCCTCATTCATGAAACACAAGCATTCATAAAACCATTCTTGTGTCTGAATGCTTTTACGAATAGCATACACAGAAATACGCTCAGCTTGTGTTTCATAGATAGGTCTAAATGTTGGGGAACCTCAAGCCTTTGACAATGCGTAAAACCACTTGGATGACAAGCAGAAAAGCACATCCAGAAAAAGACATGAATCCTACAAGACGTGAACATGAGATGTGCATCAACAGACCAAGTCCAAAGTTCGTCTAAACTTGGGATGACTACAACCCCATTACTTGAATAAACACAGTGGTTACATCTCAGCATGCCTTCTGCTGTGGTGAAATAGTTCTGTACATCTCTGATATTGTGGGTCACTCAGAAATTAAGTGAATTGTTCACTAACACATCATCCTGGATGGCATGCTAAGATTTGCCATCAGGCTACAACTGAATGCCACATGGCAACGCAAGCTCTCAGTTCACATGGCATATGGTACAAACCTCTTCCGCTGTGATATGAACAGCTGACATATGCTCCATCTGATGGCCTTAAAGCATTGCATTAACCTCTCTTTTTATATTTAAACCAGACCTGTAGATAAACAGCACCTCTTTTTTGATTTCTTGTAGTTTTCAAATGACGTAATGATGGCAATGGAATGGCTCTTATGAATAGGACTGAAGGCACTGGGTTGTGTCTAAAGTGTTTTGACAGTCAGGGCAAAACACTTTTGTGTTTGTGTGTGTGTCCAGTGGACAGTGAGTGAGCATTCTCCTTGAGTGTGAGGTCAGGGTGCTGGCATTGTTCAGACAAACTGCAGCTCTCTTATCGGACTGCAACGCAGGCAATAAAACATCACTGTAAACAATAGAGCTTAATGCAGTTACACTGCACAGTTTGACAGAAGCAGGCTTATTAAATCAACACTATACAGCGTGGTCTCTCCCCTCTGCTTTTCTCGAATCATCCAATCGCATCTTCTCATCCGGCATCTTGGTCATCTTTCTTCTTAACTGACCTTCTCTTTTAATATTCTAGTCTAATATTGCTATCTCTTCTCCTCATTTCTTCTCCCTTCTTCTGGCATCTTCTCGCATCATCTTGCATATTCATCTTTTCTTCAATCTTCTCAACTCTGATCTTCTCTTCTCATCTTACATATTTTCCTCCCGAGTCTTGTCGTGTCTCTTCTTGTCTCCTCTCATCTATTCTTGCATCATCTTATTTAACTTTGTTTCTTTAACCCTCATACCGACTCTTCTCATTAAGTTTCATCTCGTCTCTTCGCATCTCGTCTAGTTTTGAAAATTCCCTTCTCCATGTTCCGTCTTGTCCTCTCTCTTCTGGTCTCATCTCATATTGTCCTTTCCTTTCTCCTCACACCTCAGGTTCCTTCACTTCTTATCTTGCCTTTTCTCTTCAGATTGTCTTCTAATTTGCATCTTCTCTCATCTCATTTAATTTAATCTCATCTCCTCTCACTTCTTCTAGTTTTGAATGTTCCTTTCTCCACATTCCTTCTTGTTGAGTGCCTTCTCATATTGTCTCATGTCATATCATCTCTTCTTTTCTCATTTCACCCATTCTTACATCTTAAATTCTCTTATTTCATTTTGTCTTTTCACTTCTCATCTAGCTTCTTTTCTTCTCATTTTGTCTCACTGTCACATCTGTTCTTGTTTCATCTTGTATTCTCTTCTCCTTTTGCATCTTCTGGTATCTCATCTCATTTCATCTTATGGTGTCTCTTTTCTTCTGGTCTCATCTTCTTGCATCTTATTTTCTCTTCTCATTTTGTCTCTTCTTCTCATATGGCTTCTTCTCTTCTAATTGTTTGATCTTTTGTACCTTCTCTCATCTCATTTGTTTAATCTCATCTCCTCTCCTCTCTTCTTGCCTCATCTTACTTCTCACATCCTATATTCTCTTATTTCATATTGTCTCTTCACCTCTGTGAAGATGTCATTTCATCTTGTATTCTCCTCTTGTATCTTCTGGCATCTTCTCTTCTCATTTTATTTCATATTGTCTTTCTCCTTTTCTCTTTTTTGCATATTCCCTTCTCATTTTGTCTCTTTGGGTCATGTCTCATCTTGTCTTTTCTTGTCTCACACCTCTTTGCTCATCTTACATTCTCTTCTCATTTCATTTTGACTCCTCACTTCCCATCTTGCCTTTTCTCCTCTCATTTTGCATCATCTTCTTATGTATCTCCTCTTTTTTTCATATTCTTATCTCTTCAAGTTTTGTCTTGTGGTGTCTCTTTTCTTCTGGTCTCATCCTCTCACATCTTATTTTCTTGTCTCATTTTGTCTCTTCACTTCTCATTTTGTCTTATCTCTTTTTGTTTAGTCTCATCTTGTATTACCTTCTCCTTCTGCATCTTCTGGCACCCTCTTTCATTTCATTTTATATTGTCTCTTTTCATTTCATCTCTTCGTTTTGTTTCTTTGGGTCTCGTCTCATCTCATCTTTTCTTGTCTCACACCTCATTCTCTTCTCATTTCATTTTGTCTCGTCAGTTCTCATCTTGTCTTTTCTCCTCTTATTTTGCATCTTATATCTCTCTTCTTTTCTCATATTTTTATCTCTCTATGTTTCATCCTGTGGTGTCTCTTTTCTTCTGGTCTCATCTTCTCACACCTTATTTTCTCTTCTCATTTTGTCTCTTCACTGCTCATTTGGGTTAGTCTCATCTTTTATTCTCTTCTCCTTTTGCATCATCTGGCATCTTCTCTTCTCATTTCATTTCAAGTTGTCTTTTTTCATTTAGCCTCTTCCCTTCTTGTTTTGTCTCTTTGGGTCTCGTCTCATCTTGTCTTTTTTGTCTCACACTCCATTCTCTTCTCATTTCATTATGTCTCTTCACTTCATATCTAGCCTTTTCTCCTCTATTTTGCATCATCTTGTCAAGTCTCTCCTCTCTTTCCATATTGTTTTCTCTTTATGTTTCATCTTGTGGTCCCATCTTCTCACATCTTATTTTCTTATTTTGTCCCATCTTCTCATCTCATTTCGTTTAGTCTCCTTTTTGTATATCCTTCTTCTTTTGCATTTTCTGGCATCTTCTCCTTTCATTTCATATCGTATCCTTTCATTTCATCTGTTCTCTTTTTGCATCTTCCCTTCTTGTTTTATTTCTTTGGGTCTTGTCTTATTTTGTCTTTTCTTGTCTCACACCTATTCTTGCTTCTTACATTCTCTTCTCATTTGTCTCTACACTTCTCATCTTGCCTTTTCTCCTCTCATTTTGATAATCTTGTCATGTCTCTCCTCTTTTTCCATATTTTTTATCTCTTCATGTTTCATCTTGTGGTGTCTCTTTTCTTCTGGTCTTATCTTCTCATGTCGTCTCACATCTTATGTTCTCTTCTTATTTGGTCTCTTCTCTTCTAATTTTGTCTCATCTAGTCTCATCTCATTTTACCTCCTCTATTTTTGCATCTTACCTTCTCTTCTTGTTTCATTTCATCTTGTTGGGTTTCTTCTGGTCTCGTCTTGTCTCACCTTGTCTCTTCTCTTCCTTATAATCATATACAACTAAGAGTTGTATTTGTAGATAATACGTTTGTGGAGTCTCTAGCAAAGTTCATGAGCTAGAGAAAGAACAATAAGAGTGCTGAGACCAGCACATTGTTTCTGGTCCAAACTTATGGTGATGGAGTGATCACACCCCTGCACACCCCTTATCCCACATCAGGTCAGAGGACACATGGACACACATACACCACCCTGCTGAGGGTGTCTATAAACAGAAGCTGCAGGTAAGATACACTGTGAAAGTCACTCTTATGCAGCACTGTAACACCCCAGCTGGGATCTCAGAGAGGCACCTTTTACACTTCTTCATGAGGACCTATAATTAGACCTCATTTTGGAAAAAACAAAGAACTAAACACATATAGTCACTTCTCATGGTCTGGCGAACATATCAAGCACAACATATTGACAAGAAGACAGCACATGGCTGAGTCTTAGCCAATATTAGTTCTGTTTCAGATGGAGCTCAGCCAATCACGTCACTCCGTGCCCTGTGACAGATGACAACACCACTTAGCCCCGCCCACCACCACAGAACCACCATCTGCCTACTCAGCATCCATATGCACACTGTGACACACCACTGCGAGTCACTTTTCCCCAGATTATTAGTTTTCCCTTGGTGTTTTAATGTGTGTAGTTATGTGTGTGTGCGCTGCCGCGCTCCCTCTTAAAAACGACAGCTTGATCTCACCCATTCCTAATAACTTCACACACAGGGCGGCTGGTCTCAGTGAGAAAACCCACCCACACACACACACATACATACACATACAGTATACACAGGGCTGAGCACAAACTCCCACACACCTCCAAGCTGACTAAAGGTAGAGGGCTAACACTCTTATTATATGCACACACACAATCACACACACACAAACACTCACCTAGCGTGTGGGCGTAAGTATACATTCTCCTTCTGTGCACCATGACCTAGTGCTTTCAATAAAAACTCTTTATGTAAGACTCTACCTGCAGTGATCACAGAGACCTTGATCGAGCGAAGAGCCGGTGAAAGCAGCCAAGCCTTGAAGAATAACTCTTTGTTTGAGCAACAGAAAATAAAAGGAACACAGACACTGTGCGATTTTCCTCACAATCTCGGAGCTCAGCCTGATCCAGACTGTGATACCCCAAAAGAGACATTCACAGACAAAGAGAAAGAACCTGATCGAGACATGTCAGATTAAAAAAAGCGCACATACAATCACACAGCTCAACAGCAAAGGATCTTCTGTAATCACACAGAGCAAAAAGTTTCTCAGGCTGTATTTTTTGAATACCATAAAAACAGTAACAACTCAAGCAGACAGGTGCAGTAGCATGACTACAAACAGCACACCAAGATGGCCGCAATAAACCAACTCCCTTCAGAGGCACTTTTACAGTAAACATACTACTTACATGGTAAAGAGAGGTGGAGTCTGGGTTAGGCGTGTGAATGGATTCCTGACGGAGAACCTCCATTTGGAGGGTGGGGAGAAGGGCGTAGTGGGTGGGGCTCCCGCTCTTCTCACTCTTCTTCTTGCCACGTTTTCCCGTGTCTCTCTTCATGCTGCGCCCCGCCAGATCAGCTGCCTTCTCTTCACTTACATACCGCAACAGAGAGTTTTCTGAGAGAGGGAGAAAGAAAGATATGTTTAATAACTGTAGCTGACAGCACCCGCTGCATTCACCCAAAAATAAAAATTACCCCATGATTTACTCACCCTCAAGCCATCCTAGGTGTATATGACTTTTTTCTTTCAGACGAATACAATCAGAGTTATATTAAAAAAAGACCTGGCTCTTCCACGCTTTATAATGGCAGTGAATGGCTGTTGAGATTTTTAAGTCCAACAGAGTACATCCATCCATCATAAAAAGTACTCCACATGGCCTTGTAAAGTAAATCAATGAGTTTGTAAGAAAAATTCAAAGAAAAATCATCTGTTTTTTAAACTTTATAAACCTTAATCTCAAGCTTCCGCCAACGGTTTGACGCATGTTCATGAAAGAGAGTGGCGTTCCAGCGGATGACGCAGGATGCTGGCGTGGCATAAGCTCCAGTGAGAATATAGTCTTGTGAGAACCAAGTTTTGTTTACAACAAAGGAAAACTAGTCTTCTTATGGCTTACATTTTTCTTTACAAATCTCATTTTGTATTTCTAATGTGTATCTGGTGTTTTGTTTTGCGGTCTTCTTTTCGTTTCAGTGTTTGTCAGTGTGATCTCCTGCGTCCTACGTCATGCACTGGAACAACACTCTCTCGTGAACACGTGTACAACAGCTAGCAGAAGCTAAAAATGACAGTTTATAATGTTTTAAATATGGATATTTTTCTTACACAAATGCATCGATTCACTTCAGAAGGCCTTTATTAACTCCCTGGAGCCGTGTGGAGTACTTTTTATGATTGATGGATGGATGGACGCATTTTATTGAACTTCAAAATCTCTATTCAAAATCAGCTATTCACTGCTATTATAAAGCTTGGAAGAGCCAGGACATCTACGCATTTGTGCATTTGCGACTGAAAACGGAAAGATATTTTGGAGCGCCAGTGCGACTGACCCAATTAGCATATTTGTGTTTGTGTTGAGGGGAGCTTCAAAGGTTTCTGCGTGTTTTTGCAATGTGGAATAATGTATCACAGACATATTTCACAAATCCTTTCATAAACAAAGTGTAGAAAGAGTGTAAATAAGAGATTCATTGTGCAGTGTAGATAGAGAGCTTCATTGATTATAATGGAGCTTTTTGATATCGCAATGAACTAAGATGAGTGACAGCTTTTAATGATTTTTAAGGGAATTCGTAAATGAGATATTGATTTAATACAGCAGTTAAATAAACAATCAGTTAATATGAAGTGAATTACATTGTCTGACTATAACACTATTGCCTGATTTTCCTATATTTCGTCATCAAAAATAGTTTTAAACAAGTCACAACTGAGCCACTGCGCATCTACATTCAAACACAACAATGTTTCGTTTATGAATGAAAGTGCGTTCTTAAATGAATCTAGTGAGTCAATGATTACATTTTCCATGCATAAAGACAATCACTTGCTTTATTCTTGAATGAATCAGCCGTTCGAACGAATCAAATGAATGAATGATTCCGTAATGAAATCAGTGACTTGCCGCCACCTACTGGCAGTTTTAGTTTAATTTTTAAAGTATCTTTTCAGTTACTTAAATAATTTAATATTTCTATATTCAAAGTTTTAGATTTAAAACATTAATCTCAACATCAATTTAGGAATTTGTTTGAAAGAAGAAAGTCATATACACCTAGGATGGCTTGAGGGTGAGTAAATCATGGGGTAATTTTCATTTTTGGGTGAACTATCCCTTTAAGTCTTCAAAACTTTTGTGTTTCATGGAAGAAAGTAAATCCTGTGGGTGAAAAACATGAGGGTGAGTAAATGATGACAGAATTTTCATTTTTATGTGAACTGCAACCATTTGATTAATACTTAAACCAGCTACACTATCCTTTATGCAGAGGAAAATATATTTTTTCCAACAATGATACCATGTTATATGATTAATCTGCCTTTATAGATTTTGTTTGGCATGTTCAGAAAATCTAAATTATATTTGTACATCTAGTCCTTCTCAAGCATTTTCCAGGCTGTACTGTGTCAAATCACTGAATAAGCGCGCATCAGTATTCCATCAATCAAGCATTCCAAACCCCTCTCGAAATACTCCAAACCTCAATTGGCCAATCACAATGATTCATTCCTTCAATAGACGTCTATCATTAGCACTACTTAAGCCTGTGCACTCTTCCCAAATCAGTCGAATCCAATCAAACTCTATAGGCTTTTTCTTGCCTAATGAGCATAACAAGCCGATTGGTCACAGCCATATTAGCGAGCCAAACCAACGGGCTCCCAGCAGTCCCGATTTATGCTCGTCCTTTGATTTAGGAACCACCGCAGCCATTGTTGGGTTTCCCCTTCTCCCACGCCCATGTCCACCGTTGCCCGGCAGCAGCCAATGGGACGTGAAACACTCAGGAGAGCTCCTGTCAGAGTTTCCATGGCAACAGCATGCTTCCAGAAGAAGTTTCCTCTTCTTTACAGCTCGGCTTCCCTCACGCTGATGGAAGTTGAAGAGGTGGCAGATTTTAAATTGCATACGTTCTTCTAGACAGAGTACACAACCTCGCAGAGTCATTATAAATCATTATTACTTTATAAAAAATTGAATGAGCTGCAGTATAAAACTCATTAAAATGGACAAGAAGTAGATGGATCTCAAATAGTCTGGATGATCCATCAGTAACAATATACCTTTATGTACAGTAGGGCTTCAAAATATTCAAAATTCAAACTAAATAAAAATTAATTCACTGATATGACAATTTAATTCCTTAAATACAGTTGAAGTCAAAAGTTTACATACACCTTGCAGAATCTGCAAAATGTTGATTATTTTACCAAAATCAGAGGGATCTAACAAAATGCATGTTATTTTTTATTTAGTACTGACTTGAATAAGATATTTCACATAAAAGATGTTTACATATAGTCCACAAGAGAAAATAATAGTTACATTTATAAAAATGACCTGGTTCAAAAGTTTATATACACTTGATTATTAATACTGTGTTGTTATCTGAATGATCCACAGCTGTTTTGTTTGTTTGTTTAGTGATAGTTGTTCATAAGTCCCTTGTTTGTCCAGTTAAACTACCCGCTGTTCTTCAGAAAAATCCTTAAGGTCCCACAAATTCTTTGGTTTTTCAGCTTTTTTGTGTATTTGAACCCTTTCCAACAATGACTATGATTTTGAGATCCATCATTTCACACTGAGGACAACTGAGGGACTCATATCCAGCTGTTGTCAAGAAAAGAGAAGGTTTAAAGGGATAGTTCACCCAAAAATAAAAATTCTGTCATTAATTAATCACCTTCATGTTTCACCAAACCAAGACCTCCGTTTATCTTCAGAACACAAATTAAGATATTTCTGATGAAATCTGAGAGCTTTCTGACCCCTGAGAGCTTTCCAAATTACTATTATTATTATTTAAATACTTTATATTTTATTTTATATTACAATAGTTTTATTGTAATATTTTATTATTAATATTTAATATTTTTAATAATAATAATAATAATGATAACAACACTTTTTAAATAATAATAATATTTCATAATAACAATAATAATGGCCAAACTGTGCAGCAATTGCAACATTTCTTATTCTGTTTAATATTTTTATTCAGTTATAATAATAATTATAATAATATTAATTAGTATTAGTAGTATATAGTCATATTGTATAAACTGTATAACCATGCATTAAGAGCCGTGGGGTGAAAACGTTTGAACCGAATGGAGATGTGTACATTTTTGTCTTATTTTGCCTTAATATCATATTTTTCATTTAGTACTGCCCTTCAGAGGCTACAGAAGATACTTACATGTTTCCCAGAAGACGAAATAAGTTAAATTTACTCTGATCTTCAAATTCAGAAAGTTTTTACCCCCCAGCTCTTAATGCATTGTGTTTCCTTCTGGAGCATCAGTGAGTGTTTGAACCTTCTGTAATAGCTGCATATGAGTCCCTCACTTGTCCTCAGTGTGAAAATATGGATCTCAAAAATCATACAGTCATTGTTGGAAAGGGTTCAAATACACAAAAATGCTGGAAAACAAGAATTTTTGGGACCTGTTCAGGACAAACAAGGGACTCGTGAACAACTATCACTAAACAAACAAACACAGCTGTGGATCATTCAGGTAACAACACAGTATTAATAATCAAGAGTATGCAAACTTCTGAAATGGGTCATTTTTATAAATTCAACTACATGTAAACATCTTTTATGTGAAATATCTTATTCAGGTCAGTACTAAATAAACAATAACATGCGTTTTGTATGATCCCTCTTATTTTGGTAAAATAATTAACATTTTTAATGATTCTGTTATATTCTATATATATACAAAATAAAATTTTAAATCACAATTGCACAGATTTTCCCAAATTCTGCAGCTTTTCTCTGTTTTTTTGAAAAGCAAGCCCTAAAAATGAATGTTTTCTGAATTTTGAATGCACTGCCAACAATTCGAAAGGATGACTTTGGTAGAACACCCATTCTGACAGTAAAAAACTGTCAGATTAAAGGGTGACCTTAATATATCTTTATCCTTTCTGACCCCCCCTCCACTTTCACATTCTATCACAATCTTCTTCCTACATCACTCTCGCAATCTCCTTCGAGTGCTTCTTTCTTCTTTTACCATCTTTCTTACTCTCAGCTAAACACCATCTGGCAGCTTCAACACCAGCATTTTCTCCCCAGAGTTTGAAGGAAAAGAGGGAACCGGAGAAAGCTTGGAAATAAGAGAGCTATCAAGGCGCTAATCTCCACACAATGCGGATAGACAGAGCCGCTTAACGGGATCAAATAGCAGCCAGGAGACACAGCCAGGTGATCATCCGCCCCCTCGCTCAAAAACACACATATAAAGACCCACAAGTGCCACAAAGAAGAGAGAAGAGAGGGGTTTGGGCAACAGTAAGTCCTGGAGGAGACCACCGAAAGAAAACAAACACGTTAGCGTGGGAAAGCAGTAAGACACGACATGAGTGAGTCAAAACAAAAGATGCTGCCCCCGCAGCCTCAATGAAGATGGTGATGAGGAAGTGACGAAGACTGACTAACCAGCCAAACTTTAACTCTGAACTCATAATAAGTAAAATGTTGATGAAAGAGCTTTATTGATATTATCTGTCTAGGTTCTTGCAGTCTGGACTGTATTTCAAAAGCAGGAGCCAATTGAGACTGCCTCGGCCCTAGTGCACACTGGTTCTGTGTTGGTGCTCAGAGACTGCTACTGTTATCCTGGCACTGCATGCAGTGCGGCCACAGGAAGTAATCAGCAATGCCCAGCGCAGTTCAGAGCCACCGTGCAGCGAGGAGAATTAAATCCATGGAAAAGGGCTCAGCTAAACATCACTCCTGAATAAGAGCCATGAGAATGTAATAACAAAGCAGCAGTGAGAAACAATAAAGGGAAATCCAGGCAGAATGAGAGCAAAAATGAGACGGAAGATCAACAGATGGCAAATGAAGATTTGAAAGTAATAATAATAATTTTATTTAAAGAAATAGTTCACCTAAAATGAGAATTACCCTATGATTTACTCACCTTCAAGCTATTCTAGGTGTATACAACTTTCTTCTCTCCGATGAATATAATCGGAGCTATATTTAAAAACATCCTGGCTCTTCCAAGATTTATAATGGCAGTGAATGGGTGTTGAGATTCTGAAGTCCAGTAAAGTGCATCCATCCATCATGAAAAGTATCCACACTGCTCTTGAGAGTTAATAAAGACCTGAACCAAATCAATGCATTTTTTAAGAAAAATATCAATATTTAAACTTTATAAATCGTAATCTCTAGCTTCCATTAACTGTTGTATGCGCTATTTGATCCCGACGTAGGTGAACGTGGTGACGAACGCGGAACTGACAAACAGGAAAGCACAGAGGAGAGAGCAAAACAAAACACCAGACACGAATTAAAAGTACAAAATGAGGATTTGTAAATGAAAATGTCAGAGGATTTCGATATAAGCCAAGAGGAGACTGTTTTTTCTTTGCTGTAAACAAAACTTGATTTTTGTGAAACTAGCATATTCCCACTTGAGCTTATGCTACGCCAACGTCCTACGTCATCCACTGCAACACCACTTTTTTAATGACAGATGCACTTCATTGGACTTCAAAATCTCAATACCCATTCACTGCCATTATAAAGCTTGGAAGAGCTAGGACATTTTTTTTTTATATAACTCCGTTTGTATTTGTCTGAAAGAAGAACATCATATACACCTAGGATGGCCTGAGGGTGAGTAAATCATGGGGTTATTTAGATTTTTGGGTGAACTATCCCTTTAATATTTATAATTTGTATTATTTATGCTACTATTATACTATTTTTACTTTGAATAAAAGTTAACTGAATGTTCCTGTTCATTTTGTGTATTTCATCAGTGTACTGTATATTCTAAAGAAAAAAAATCTTTCCATTTCTAATCTTCCATTAAAATGTAATAATGTTCTCCACATATTTTTCTGCTGATGTAACCAAGGCCGTATGGATGGGGAAGCATAATGATGAATCTGATTTGTGTTTGAAATGTAAATTACTCCACATTAACGTCTTGCTTGTAGAATTGTTGCATAAAAACAATATCACAATGTTGTAGCATAACAGCATTTTTGCTCATCTGATACTGATTTAATATCAAGGTCTGCTTTTCATGATACAAATCAATCAAGAAAAAGATGCTGGTATAAAAATTCAAAGGGTTATAGCAGTTCCCTGCTATCTAAAACTATTTTAATCAAAAATTTTCCAATTCATCAATATTTATTATACATGCTGTTTTACAGCCTTACATTAATTAAGAGATTAAAAGGAATACTTGTACTGTTAAAAATTGATTTGTCACACTGCAGCAATAAAAAGTTAATTAAGACAAAAAGTGCTTGGACACTTTATGGTTGTCAGTAAGACCACAAACCAGTAATATAATAATATATTATATATAATGATTTATGATAATCATTTTAGGATGCAGCTATAGTGTCAAAATCAAGATCATAGTCCCAATGTGAAACTAGTTGGTTAAGGAAAAATGAAAAAATAAATATGTAAAATTAATGTATGAATTCTAATTGTAGCCTAGCAGATTTTTAATTACAATATTTTTAAATAATATATTATTTACTAATAATATATTATTTAAACAAAAAAAAAATCACATTTCAAAATACCTATAAACAGAGAAAAGCAGAACACTTAAGTTTTCCATAACACTTTTGCAGAGTGAAAAGGAGAAGAATGAATAAAAACAAGTAAACAACCATGTGTATTTACTGTGACTGACACAAACTCACCTCTCCGACCTTCCCTCTTCATTCTAGCTGGGTCCTCGTAGTCAGGAACCCAGTTATACTCTACAGGCATAGAGATGGGCCTCAGACGACCTGAAAGCACAAACATGCTCATATACACACATCACTTCCTCTGTGTGTATGTGTGGAAAGACAGGGAAAAGAAAGATGGAAGTAAAATGACAGTTCACAATCCATTTTCTCCACAGACGCCAAGGTAAGTCTGTGCGAGTGTGTGTTTGTGTAAGACAAACTGTCACAGTTAATGTGTCCTCTCGTTTTCTAGGGAAGCAGCGGGCATGGAGTGTGTCAGCAGTTCTGTGCCACTGCAGAGGCTCACGCTGGCATTTAACGACTAGAGCTGAGTTCTCTGGTTCTGGATATAATGCTACACACACACACATTCACAACAAAGTGCAGCCCAGCTCCCTAGAGTTTAATTACAGAAAATCTGAAACCAACTCCCCTATGCAGGAAACTTGTTATAGACATGCTCGCTTTATAGACTTCGAAAAACATACAATCACACACAGCATTGCAAAACACGTAGGATAGTTTACAGAAATAATTTAGATTAGAAGAAGCTTCCCAAACCACTTCTTTAACTGGATCTAAAACTGATTTCTTATTAATTGTTTTCTGAACATAGTTATGCAACATAATTGGGTTAAAGAGTGTATCTTGGTAATTATGTGGTGTTTTATAATCAGCAGATGTTTAGAGAAGTTTGGTCTTCTCCTTGGATTAGTTGCTGGGTCAATATTAAGTCTCTCAGGCATCTGCTGTAAAAGCTAGCGGAAAATAACGAATCATTTTATAGTGCGCAGAAAGTCAGAAACAAATTTTTCCATGCAAAAAGTGTAAATATCCCTGATGTACCAGTTAAGCTTATACTGAAATGCGCTTATAGACAAAACTTTTTGTGCTTGTGAGTGTTAGTGTACCGTAAGTGGGTGTACTGTCTCGACGGGACGTTGTGGGTCCATGGTTGGGGTCGTACTCGTAGCAGTACAGGACGGCCTCTTCTTCCATGAGAGGAAATCGTCGTCTGTACTCTTGATCCAGGAATGAGTTTGGCGATTCTGACCCTTTTGCGACAGGTACTCCACCTTCACCCGAAAGACCGCATTTTTCATCTCTAAAAGCACATCATAACACAATATATTCAGACTATACTGTATGTACACTTTTTAAAACGTTGTCTATATCAATGTATTTTAAAATTAGTGCTGCCAATAGCCTTGTGGTTAGCATGCAGACATATAGCGCTGTGGGCGTCCCGAGTTCAAATCCTGGCTCGTGGACCTTTCCCGATCCCACCCACTTCACTTCCTGTCCACCTACACTGTCCTATCTAATAAAAGGCATAAAAATGTCAAAAATAAATCTTTAAAAAAAAATAAATAAATAAAAATTTGTTGATAGCATTTTTTCTGAAATTAATCACGATTAATCTCTGCCCCTAAGAGTCGACAAACCGTCAGTCAACGAAAATAGGCTTGGTTGACCAATATTTCAGAGGAAAAAAAAATTCAACAGGAAGAGGCGAAGTCACACAGTCCGTGACGGACAGATCATTAATGGCTGGTCTATGTGGTGAAACAGTACATTGGGCAGGACATCCAAATGCTCAGTATAAATAAAATATGTAAGCAGTAGCAACTTTACATGGTCGCTCAATCTAATGTTGTTTTTCCCTGACACATTTATAATCATTACTTCTGGCAAACTTTATGTGCATTCTTGAGCGCTCATTAGACTATGTAGGAAATTCAAGGCTAATTATTATGATTTAAATGGTTTATTAATAAACATGCAATTAGTCGACTAATGCTTAAAGTGAACGAGTAGTATTCGACCAGAAAAATACAGAACATACAAAAATTGATGAATTGTTGAAGAAGTTATGAATAACAGACCTCACAGTAGCTGGGTTATTAGGTTATTTGGCTGCTATTACTTTAAGAGCTGCCGCTGCTGAACGTGATGTGAATCTGATATGGATGCTCGCAGTTTCATTTGTGCTTTTCAATTTGCCTAAATTTTCAGCAGCCAGTCTTCAGTGTCACATGATCCTTTAGAAATCATTCTAAAATCCTGGCTCGGTGCTCAAAAAAAAAAATCATTATTATCAATGTCGAAAACAGTTGTGCTGCTTAAATAAAAATTGAAAAACGATTTCTGAGAAACCCTGTTCAAGAAACCCAAGTTTACTGGACCAAGCATTTTATTTTATCCAAATGTTACTGATTGATTTGAATTTAATGTTTTGCCACGATTTTATTTTTTTAGAGGAATCGTGACTTTGAATAGAAATATTACGAAATGTTAGAATTGTTAAAAATGTTAGCCAATTTGACAATATGCCAATGATAACAGCAAACAGAAAAGAACAATCCAACCGTATGTCAGCGCACGTGATTAACCGCTCACATGTCGGACAAAATTTCAAACCGGCATGCACTGTTTCAAGTCAGATTTTGATCGATCTGAGCAGCGCCGTGTTAAGTTGAACACACCTTTTGTGAATTTGGGAGTGGAGCTATCAAGATAGGGGCATTGTTTTGGGGGGTAGGGGCGTGTTAGTTTTGGTGATTTCAAATATTAACAGCTTTTCCCAAAAAAAAAAATCACACCTTTAACTTATTCCTGCTCACTTATACATATACCTATTCAGTTTTCTGCACTAGTATGAATTATGCCCATGCAGAGAGGTTACCTAATTAAAACAGCATATTCAAATATGCGTTCTTGTATCTAAAGTGCAGCAGAAAAAGTAGCAGCTTGTTTAATGTAAAACACCTTGACTAAGAATTCAAGAGAACTTCTTTAAATTAAAAAAAAATCAGCTGAAGTGTAAAGTTTGATGTTTACCTGGGTGTGTACGGCTCGGATGGAGGGGGCGGGATATACAGGTCTTGGAGGGCGGAGCTATCACGTTTGGAGGGTGTGCTGATGGTGCTCGTGGGCGTGGCCGAGCTGCTGGTTGGACTCCTGGGAACGACTGGCTGCTGGGCAGACAAGATGATTGGATTAAAGATCAAAGCTCACATCTACTATGAGCTCAAACTACTGGTAAAAACGTCTGAGGGCACAACTAAATGTAATAATGGAGCACTGTTCCAGGACGTGACCCAGACACTGATATCTGCAGACAGTCACAAGGGCGAGGGATAGAGATTAATAGGTCCCTGAGCAGCAAGACGCGGCGCAGTCCCTCTGCAGTGCTGTCTGCAGTAAACAGTGAACTGGGATCTCTGGGTCAGGATGCTTTGACATAATGAGTGGGAGTCTATGGAAACATTTGCGGCATCTCCAGAGAACACAATGGCTTCAGAGACAACAGACGTGTGATTAGTGTCTCCAGTGAGCTCAGCGAGAGGGGTTGTGACACAGACTGCACAGTTGGATGTACAGACATGACATGCACAACGAGGCACGTGCATATAATCAGTGAAATGGGCATGTGTGATGACAGCCGCCAAGATGGAGACGTACACAGATCTCTTTGGGGAAAACGGCTAAAAGTTTATTGTAGAGTCACAAGTCTAGAACCAAAACTTGAATCCTTCGCCAAAAGCCGATTAAAGCTAATCTGCTCTCTCTGGGACACAAACACTTTCCGCAACACTTTTAAGGCAGGTTAGTGATGTTAATGCGAATGACTTAAAAATCACCGCAAAAGCAACTCCGATATCCAACAGTTCTGTTTTTTACATAAAATAAACTGATTTCCATAGTCGTGTTAGAAATAAGACGTTTGAATGAAAAGCAACATGTAAGCAGGCAGGTGCATTATGGGAAATGGAGTCAAAGCGTCAGTTCCCTATCTAAGATGAGGCCAGGGAACGGGTGGCAGATAAAGGGGGAAAGTGCAGCCCAAAACGATGAAGCTTTTGGGACAGGGCGATCTGAATCCTACCTGCAGGGCCAGGGGCTTCCATCTCATGTTCTTTAGTAGGGCTGGGGCGGAGGTGAGCGTGCTCTGGGGACGCTTTTTCAGGGTCAATGTCACACCGGCAGGGTCCCCACGCAGAGAGCTTACCAAGTTTTTCAACTGCCAGCCCACCTACAGCAACAAACACAGGGTCAACATACACAGACTCGACAAGAACGCCACACAGAGACGTCACCTGACAAGGAGCTGTTGGGAAATGCTTACATTCGTCTCTATATTCGGTGTAACTATGTATCACACACACATTCACTTCCTGACACAGTACATGTTGATTAAGTTTACTATGTGAAATGAGTGTACACTAATGAGGTGTGATGTTTGCTAAACTTTTAATTGATTCCAAAGTCTACGAAAGAACTTGACATTTCATGTAAAAGTCAATATTTGAGTCTTTGGTTCTTCATAAATTATGTATAATCATGAATTCTGAAGTATGCAAAATGAACCAAATGCCTAGCGTGGAGAAAAATTATGAAATAATTCAGGTAAATGTTCAAATGAATGACAATACTGACTTTATTTTAATAACTAAACATAAAAGATAAACATACAAACACTGGCTACATATTTTTTGTTGTTGAAATATTTATGTCACGCCGTTATTAAAATGTTTACCGAGCCAGTGAGTGGAGCTAGTAGCTGGAGGCAATTGTTTAAATATAATTCTAAGATAATGTGGCAGAGTATAGGCAAACTCTACATTTTTAAAGATGTTTACATAACAGATGAATTATTAAACTACAGTAATTCACAACATTTCACAGTTTAGTAATGTAATAAGGCTGTGCGGTGTACCACAAGGGAATTTATGATGGTTAAAATGTACTGTTAGATGATAAAAGGCCAATTAACCATGGTAAAAAGTCATTGTACATCATTATTGACCCAAGTGGCTTGACTCAAATGGCAATAGCAAATAGGTCTTTACACATGAAAATATATAGTTGTCATAATATTTTAGGAATGGGGTCCCTCCAAAAGGGATCATAATATGCAGAGGCATAATATTTTACAGATCAAGGTCCCTCAAAAGGGCATCATAATTTGGAGATCTGTTCAACAATTTACTTTATTATATCTGAATAAAATAAAATAAAATATAATAAAATAAAATAATGTCTTTACAAATGAAAATATATAGCTGTCATTATATTTTAGGAATGGGGTCCCTTAATAGGGGATCATAATATTTGGGGATCGGTGACATCAAATTTTTTAAAAACCTGTGATAAAAAATACCAAGGTTCAACAATTTATTTGTAATTATTTATGAATAAAATAAAATAAAAAAAATAAAAAACAAAATAAAATGTCTTTACACATGGCAATACATTGCTGTCATAGCATTTTAAGATGTTCAACAACTAATTTAATTATTTAGGAATAATTTAATTATTTATAAAATAAAATAAAATAGGTCTTTACAGATGAAAATATATAGCTGTCATTGTATTTTTAGTAAAGGGCCCTTCAAAAGGGGATTATAATATTTGGGTATCAAAATATTGATCAAATATCCCAATGTTCAACAATTAATTTAATTATTTAAAAAAATGTTTAATTGTTTTGATTTGATATGCAACAGAAACTTTTAATATACAATTCAACTACAATTAAAATTAAATTAAAATACTAAATTAAACTCTACAGAAAAAAACCCTTCTGAACACAAAAATCAGTCTATGAAAAGACCAATGTTGTATATTATTGTGCTTCTCTTTAAACAATATGCACTCACACACACAAAAACATTTGTTTTTCTATGATATTAGGAACTTTGATTGATTTACATAGTTATACAAAGCTGATACTCCTAAGCTAACCCTCACAGAAACCTTTCTGCATTTTCAGACTGTCTTTAAGACATAATTCATTATGTTTATTAAGCAGTTTACTGTTGGCTGCTCCCCAAAATGTAGGTTGTTTGAGGTTTTACTATGCTTTAATATCCTAGTGGGGACATTTAGCATCCACAGTGTGGGCAAAATGTGACCCACACACAGTTTAGAACTAATTAAGCATGTCCTTCACAGCCTAAAACAAGCACAATACACAACCACGTACACACACACACACACACACACACACACTGAGATGGGCTGGATATTCATACCTGATCCTATAGCATATGGAGCCTAATCTCAGAGGTTACATATAGAGCAGCTCCCACAATGCACCATTCTTTAACGCCTGCTGAGGTTGTTCTTGAGCGTGAACCGCTCATTGTTACGGTAATTGTTTGTCTGTGTGTTTTTCGCTACAAGCCGAATTCGTATCGCTTATCGCACATTAGAGGCGCTTTTATCCAATTATGAAGGTGACAACAATCTAATTACATGAGGATTAATGAGGCCTTAGTCTTGCTGATTTTTCATCACAAAACAAGCTCAGCATCCCTCACCACAGCGACAAGATGACTTAAGACAAACTGATGTAGAAGCTGAATTCTAAAACGAAACCCAAAGACCATCTTAAATCCGAATAACAACGTCAGAAGTCATTGTGATCAGAGATGATGAAGAGGGAACACTTAGCTTTGCCGTTGCTTCAACTTCATAAACCATGCCACCACTTGAGAGCAAAATTCAAATATTCAACAAATTATTCAGCACCTTATGCACATCAAACACTAAGGAAGTAATTTCAAACAGAATTGATTTCACAAGCTAAACTCCACGCGCAATTACTTGTACACAGACGGACGCAGAAAAGGCTCTTTATCAATTATTTGAAGGGAACTCCACAGGGTACGATCACTGGAGTGCCTATTGACGCACTCCATATGCACGCGAAAAAAATCTCTCAAATTCGACCATCCTTAAAAACACACTCCACTGCCATTCATTACATTTACAGCCTCTTATGCCCTTTAAACACTCTCCGGTTTCACTCAGAAACGCAGCGTAACACACTCTGAATTCAGTCAAATTGGAATATAGTTGCCCTAGTCATAGAAATGATCTAAAAATACACCTGGTAGTGTTTTAAACCTCTTGGTGCTTGAACAAGGACGTTAAATTTCTCAAATTCAAACGCACCTCATTTTCTGTTCCATACTTTCATACACAAACAGGCTGGAAAGAGGCAACTGCTGTTGAATGCCAAGTGGGACTTACATATATAAGGAAAAAACTGATGGAGGGATGGATAGATGGAGGATAAAATCGAAGAATAAATGAGCCAAATGGATTGAGTGACTAAGAGAGACTGACACTCACCACTGTCTGATGGTTCACCTGGATGACCTCATCACCTGCGTGGATCTTCTTACAGCGATCTGCTGGAGACTAAGAAAAAGACAGAAAAATGAAAAGAGGGAAAGAACCAGCTGTCAAATGAAAAAGCAGTACTTTCATCTAATGCTAAATGCGGTCATCTGTAACAATTTACATTGCATTCTGGTCTCACGCTGCTTCTTAGAATACGTTAATACTAGTGCGTTTTCATTTTAAAACGCATAACTTTTGCTACGGTTACGCCTGTCATTTACACCAGTGGTTTCCAACCATGTTCCTGGAAGCCTCCCAACACATTTTGCATCTCTCCTTTGTCTGACACACCCAGGTCTTGGAGTCTCTACTAATGAGCTGATGATCTGAATCAGGCATGTTTGATTAAGGAAAACATGCAGTGTTGGGGGGCCTCCAGGAACGTGGTTGGGAACCACTGGTTTACACTACTCCGGCATTTTCGACCCTCAAAAATGGAGACTTGCATTTCAGTGTAAACATACTAAACAGACACTTTTGAAAACGATGCCATGGCTGCCCACATTCGCTCTGTGTATCCTTAATGACCGTGTAAACAATAACATCATGCTCATTTGTTGCGTCTCATTTCGGAGGCTCATTTAAAGAGGTCATCAGATGCCCATTTTCCACAAGTTGATATAAATCTTTAGGATCTTAATGAAAAGTCTATAATATACTTTGGTTAAAAATTCTCAATGGTTGTGTAAAACTACACCCTTTTTACCTTGTCAAAATGAGCTCCGCAAAAATCATCCCATTCTGAGGGATTGTTCCTTTAAATGCAAATGAGCTCTGCTCGCCCCGCCCCTCTCTTCTCTCCATGCTCTCGAGCTGTGCTCGGTGAGACAGTTCACCTTAGCCACATTTAGCGTGTTTAGCCGCGAAACTTGCTAATTAGCATGTTACTAGGAAAGGTGATTGCAGAGATTCATAAAAAAAACCTTATACTTCTGCTGTAAGTGAAACTGGATCACGAATGATTTGCGTGAACATAGAGGCATTTATGTAGATCGGGAGGCACATTCCCTTCACAAACAAATGTAATCCACTGCATCTTCAGCGGCTCAGATGTCAGGAGTAAATGACAACCACTATGTTCATTATTACATCCAGCAACACAACATCTCAATCGCTCAATCTGAGATATTCTTGTTTAACTTACATCCCTGCTCTGGCATCGAAACAATAGAGGTTGGACTGTTACAGCTGATCTGAGGTAAGACGCTCATGTCAATCAACTATCTATTAAACAATTAAATTGCAAAACAAAAAAGAGAAATTACAGTATTTTTACACCACAAGGAATAGCAGTCAATTTTTATTATGGTTACTTCTCTTAAATAACATATCCTTGATGATGTATGTAGCCTGAATGGTCAAGTGATGTGTTTTTGCTTGTATAGTGTAGACGAAGATCGTTTCTGAAATGCAGTTAAAACGCCAGTGTAGACGAGGATTGTTTTCATTTCAAAATACTGTTTTAAAACAAAAACCCACTAATGTAAACAGGGTCTTATGGTATTTGGTTAAAAATACAGAAAAAACTGTAAAATTGTGAAATATTATTACCATTTAAAAGAACTGATTTCTATTTAATTTATTCTTGTGGTGACAAAGCTGAATTTTCAGTAGCCATTACTCCAGTCTTCAGTGTCACACGATTCTTCAGAAATCATTCTAATATGCTGATTTGGTTCTACAGAAATATTTCATATCATCAATGCTGAAAACATTTGTGACCCTAGACCACAAAACTAGTCATAAGGGTGAATAAAATGTTTTGAAACTGAGATTTACAGATCATCTGAAAGCTGAATAAATAAGCTTGATGTTTGAATGCTAGGATAGGACAATATTTGGAGATACTATTTGAAAATCTATTTGAAAATCCGGAATCTGAGGGTGCTTACTACTAATTATTACTAATATTATTAATCAAAAATGAAGTTTTGATATATTTACAGGAGGAAATGTACAAAATATA
This sequence comes from Labeo rohita, assembly GCF_022985175.1. Classification (NCBI taxonomy): domain Eukaryota; kingdom Metazoa; phylum Chordata; class Actinopteri; order Cypriniformes; family Cyprinidae; genus Labeo; species Labeo rohita. Next base: position 10,964,907 of record NC_066892.1, on the reverse strand, counting down.
TCCTTAAAACATGATCTTTACTTAATATCCTAATGATTTTCGGCATAAAAGAAAAATGGATAATTTTGCCCAATACAATGTATTTTTGGCTATTGCTACAAATATACCCATGCTACTTAAGACTGATTTTGTGGTCCAGGGTCACATTTGTGCTGCTTAATATTTTTGTGAAAACCATGACACACTGCCCGTTACTTAAACGTTTAGTTCACCCAAAAATTAAAGGTCTGTCAATAATTACTCACCCTCATGTCGTTCCAAACCCGTAAGACACAAATTAAGATATTTTTGATAAAATCCGAGAGCTTTCTGACCCTGCATAGACAGCAACGCCACTGACACGTTCAAGGCCCAGAAAGTTTGTAAGGACATCGTTAAAATAGTCCATGTGACATAATTTTATGAAGTTACAAGAATAGTTTTTGTGCGCAAAGAAACCAATAATAATGACTATTCACAATTTATTCTTTTTCATGTCAGTCTTTGCTGTGCTTTTCATAAGAGTGCCATGAATGCATGTGGAGCTGCTGACGCAAGAGCAGTTCCTTCAGTTCCTTTAGTTCATCATCTGTATATTCTAGTTCAAATAAGTAAGGCTGGACAGAAAATTGAAATCATTAGACATGTTTTTGACTGTTTTATGTACAGCGTGCATTTTCTGCTGCTTGTATGCAAGGCACAGCGCATCTGGGTCTATTTTAACGATGTCCTTACTACCTTTCTGGACCTTGAACATGGTAGTTGTGTTGCTGTCTGTGCAGGGTCAGAAAGCTCTTGGATTTAATCAAAAATATCTTAATTTGTGTTCTGAAGATGAACGAAGGTCTTACAGGTTTATCCATTTCACATCCATTTAATCTCAGCGTGGTCTACAATATGCCGCTAAAACATGATATATGAAATACATATCATGGTGCTTCTTTTCTATGGGTACTGCATACTGCAATATAGCGGGTGATTTCCACCCACTATTAGAGCTACAACAAAAACTAAGAGCTTTCAGTCACATGATCAGTGGATCTTTATTTAGAGCACTCCTGTCTGTTTAGCTCTTTCTTTCTCTCTCTCCTGCTCTTTAATTTGAGCGTGTGCAGTAACAGCCGTACAATCAATTGCTGAGATTCATTACTTTTATCTGCAGCATACAGGACATTATACAAGACACATGAATTAGAGCGCACACATTAACACCGACTGGCTCTTACCCCCTCTGTGGTTCCCGTGATAACGTGAAGACCATCATATGTGGATTTGATGTACATTCCCTTAGGATATAAAAAACACAGTAAGAAATTAGTAGACTATAATGAATAATCTCCTGATCTCTTCCTTCTGTCTCATGCACACATTAAAGAACACTTCAAAATGATTTTAGTCTATTCATGTGTATATAGAGAAGTGAAATTACTTTTAATGAAAGAGTGTTTTAACACAAGCATGCATACAAACACATATTTGCTCATTAGTACAAAGATCAATGTTGGGGAAACGACTTTGAAACTGTTTGGCAAGATACACAAGCTGCTTATAATTACAATTAGTTAAGAAACAGTCATGCATCTACAGTGTCACTTGATCCTTCAGAAATCATTCTAATATGCCGAGTTGGTTCTTAAGAAACATTTCTTATCAACAATACTGAATAATGTTGAATATAACAATTCTAAAAAAAATGAAATAGAAATATTTTTTTAATTATGTCTTAACTGTCACATTTGATCAATTTAATGCATCCTTGCTTCATAAAAATATTAATTTATATATAATAAATCCTACTGACCCCAACCTGAACAGAAGATTATATATTAGTTATTTTTAATTATATATATTATTTTAAATAACTACACTGACCAAAATTATAAATGCAACACTTTTGTTTTTGCCCCCATTTGCATTGTACACAAAAGGCCTATTTCTCTCAAATATTGTTCACAAATCTGTCTAAATCTGTGTTAGTGAGCATTTCTCCTTTGCCGAGATAATCCATCCACCTCACAGGTGTGGCATATCAAGATGCTGATTAGACAGCATGATTATTGCACAGGTGTGCCTTAGGCTGGCCACAATAAAAGGCCACTCTAAAATGTGCAGTTTTACTGTACTGGGGGTGTCCAGAGGGGTCCAGAAACCAGTCAGTATCTGGTGTGACCACAATTTGTCTCACGCAGTGCAACGCATCTCCTTCGCATTGAGTTGATCAGGTTGTTTACTGTGGCCTGTGGAATGTTGGTCCACTCCTTTTCAATGGCTGTGCAAAGTTGCTGGATTTAGGCAGGAACTGGAACACGCTGTCACATACGCCAAACCAGAGCATCCCACACAGTGGGTGACATGTCCGGGAAGGGGGATTGCTGGGCATGCAAGAACTGGGATGCTGACATCAGCAAACCGCTCACCCACACAACGCCATACATGCTGTCTGCCATCTACCTGTACAGTGAAAATCAGGATTCATCCAAGAAAAGAACACCTCTCCAAAGTGCCAGACGCCATTGAATGTGAGCGTTTGGCTACTCAAGTCGGTTATGACGACGAACTGCAGTCAGGTCGAGACCCCGATGAGGACGACGAACATGCAGATGAGCTTCCCTGAGATGGTTTCTGACAGTTCGTGCAGAAATTCTTTGGTTAAGCAAACCGATTGTTGCAGCAGTTGTCTGGGTGGCTGGTTTCAGACGATCTTGGAGGTGAAAATACTGGATGTAGAGGTCCTAGGCTGGTGTGGTTATACGTGGTCTGTGGTTGTGAGGCCAGTTGGATGTAATTCTCTGAAACGCCTTTGGAGACGGCTTATGGTAGAGAAATTAACATTCAATTCACGGGCAACAGCTCTGGTGGACATTCCTGCAGTCAGCATGCCAATTACATGCTCCCTCAAAACTTATGGCATCTGTGGTATTGTGCTGTGTGATAAAACTGCACATTTTAGAGTGGCCTTTTATTGTGTCCAGCCTAAGTCACACCTGTGCAATAATCATGCTGTCTACTCAGCATCTTGATATGCCACACCTGTGAGGTGGATGGATTATCTCGGCAATAGAGAAGTGCTCACTAACACAGATTTAGACAGATTTGTGAACAATATTTGAGAGAAATAGACCTTTTGTGTACACAGAAAAAGTCTTAGATCTTTGAGTTCAGCTCATGAAAAATGGGGGCAAAAAAAAATAGTGTTGCGTTATAATTTTGGTCAGTGTAATAGTATGTAATATGTTATAAGATTTTTTTTAACTTTAATAAATAAATTAAAAAAAATAATGATAAACAGCGGTAATGGTCAGTGGCACAGTACAATTGTATGTGATCTTACCAGACCCTCTGTAGGTTTAATATTAGCCAGTTGAACCACCTCTAGATGTGCCGACTGAGAGACCAGGGGGTCTGACGACAGTGAAATGATGTGGTCACATACTCCAGACAATGTCTTACACTTTTGAGAAGAAAAAAAAAGAGAGACAGAGCGAGCATATCAATTATTTTCTGCAGATATGCTGCACCGGGCAAACATTTATTAGGTATAACTCAGCCTCATAGATATGATCAAATTTAGGTTTAATGTTCCGTGACTACAGAATGCATCTTTAGCTGAAGTCAATGTTCAGCTTTTGTGGAGCAGTTTTAATAAACAGTTGCAGTTCTGAAGCCATTTTCTATGGGAAAAAGACAAGGACTAAAGCTATAGGTTGGTAAGGTATAACTATGGTGATAATTTGCTTTGGAAAAGGTGCTGTATTCATTGGCAGAAAGTTGGGTTGCATAAAGTTTTCATCCTAGTTTAGAAGAGTTCATATCAAGTTATATCTTTTTTATCTTCCCCGTGTGTTCATCAGTCTTCCCTGTACTCTCACCCTTTTTCTTTCATTATCTCAACAGCGTTATATCAAACTCAGCGATTATGATCAGATTTCACCTGTCTGGGATATTGCTGTAGTTCACTCAAGGTGAAGGAGGTGGGAATCGATGTTGTTTCATTTCCTGTTAACCACTGCACTATTCCTCTGCTCTCCACTTTTCTCTCAAGCTTTTTACTGGCATGACTGTAAAGTAAATTACAAAACCACTAAGGCTTTCAAGAAACTTTTCAAAAATAGTAAGGAAGAAGCAAACAATGTTAAGAAAACTACAATACATAATTGGAAGGAAATACTGCATCTATCTATCAACCAGTGGTGGACAAAGTACACAAGTCAAGTACTTGAGTAAAAGTACAGATACGTATAATAAAATATTACTCCAGTAACAGTGCTCCTCTTTCAATTTTACTCGAGTGAAAGTACAAAAGTACCCGATTTTTTATGTACTTAAGGAAAAAAGTACTGATAGATTTATTTTGCAATTTTATATAGGCTACTTAATATAATTTTATAATAGCACACACTTTTTAAAAACCTACTGCTCAAAATACCTGGGATTTCCCAAAATAACCACTATATACTATATATATATATAGTAATTATATTTTCATAATGATTTTTTCCTTTCAAACATTGTCTGTGTAAAAACACCCCTGGCCAAATCCCCCCAGAGGGCATCACTTCCCACTTCAATAATTACTGTAGTTACCATGTTCTGAACATCACATCCTTTCTTTTTCCAGATATTTTCTTTAAAAATTACCTCAACTTAGCATCAGCTAGCTTGTTAGCTAGACAGTTAGCATCAGCTAACAACATTTACTTATTTTCAGTATGGTTATTAATAAACATTCATATCTGTCTATTCTAGTTGATCCAAACAATAAAAAATTTATACTGTTGCTAAACAATATAAAAACAGACGTCACTTAGGGTTACATGCGTAGCATTTTAATAAAACTGCTAACGTTACAGCAGCGGGGAATACGAACTTGCATGAGTTATTTTATTTAATCTGTTATTTAAATTTTTCGTTTTTGACGTAAAACAGAGACACTGATGTTGATGTGTCTGAATTCAAGCATTTCAGAAACAGATCACCTTTTAGACATCTTTTTTACATGCAGATGTAATTCACAAACAATGGACAGCTTTGACGTAAATATGACTTTCAGTTACAATAATTAATCCTTATTATTCTAATTTGTGAATGAATCGTTTGGTGCGATTGGCGAATCAATTTAACATGTTCATTGAAAAGAATCAATTTGTTCATGAATCAGACACCGCTTCTGCGTCTCAGAGCACGTAGCAAAGGAGTAACGATATGTTTTATAAAATGTAGTGAAGTAAAAAGTATGATCTTACGCTTTGGAATGTAGTGAAGTAAAAGTGAAAGCTACTCAGAATAAAAGTACTCCAGTAAAGTACAGATACTTGAAAAATGTACTTAAGTACAGTAACGAAGTACAACTACTTTGTTACTGCCCACTACTGCTATCAACACAAAACACCTGTATGTCTGTCTATCTTTCTGTCTATCTTTTTGTCCGTCTGCCTTTGTCTATCTATTTATCTGTCTGTCTGTCTATCTATCTATCTATCTATCTATCTATCTATCTATCTATCTATCATTCTGTTGTCTGCCTATCTATCTGTCTACCTGTCTGTCTATCATCCATCCATCTATCTATCTATCTATCTATCTATCTATCTATCTATCTATCTATCTACCTATCTATCTATTAGTCTATCTATCTATCTATCTATCATCTATCTATCTATCGTTCTATCTATCGTTCTATCTACCCATTTATCTACCTATCTTTCTTTCTATCATCTGTCTCTGTCTATCTA